>NW_028301620.1:2168771-2478595 GCF_987345545.1 Pholcus phalangioides | reverse complement strand
TGTGCGACGCATCACTCAAGTGATCCGTTATTGTGCAGCGGGTAACTTGAGCGATGTAGAACCGCACTGGGTGCCACTTAAATGCTGTAAAACTGCGCCACATGTAACTAAAGGGATCTCTGTTCCACGGATCACTTAAGTGATGTGTGAATGTGACACGGACCTACTTGAGTGATCTGAAAATATGCCACGGGTAGCCTAAATGCTCTGGAATTGTGCTAAGGGTTACTTAAGCGGTCTGTAAATGTGCTGCTTAGTTCATTTTTACAAAATTATGTTTGGGGGCAGGCCACATCAGATAACCCCCAGCGAATTTTTGCGAAAAAAATTCGTTCGTAAAAAGAGGGATGACCATTAACCAGACGTTTGATATGCATCTTTTATTATTCAAGGGGAAACTATTATTTGGTCGTAAAAGAGGGAGGGGTACACCTGAGCGGTATCCGATAAGAGGGGTTTTACTGTATTTTGAGAACTATAACAGTTCACTTACTTAACTAAACCCCACACATCCCCTGGCTACCGCTACAGATAAAATTTACCAAAATTTCACTTTCGAAAATGTGGCTGTATAGGAAACATGCTTTCGTGGAACCAGATGCCGGATCCATACCCACAGCGCTACGCAGCTTCAACCAGCGGAAAACCTGGTTTTGAGGAGTGGGTAACACAGCTCGGGCTATTTGAATGGTCAATTTTGCGTATCCATTCCTATAAAATCGGTTTTGCTAGTTTTTCAGTTCAGAATCTCGTAGCCCAGCCGGTGTGGACCCGGCTTAACACAGTACGTATATTAATTACCTCCTGTATACACTGGTGAAATAAATTAAGAAAATTTGCATATTTTATCGAATTTCATGAAAAGAACTGAACTGAATGTAAAACCACTGCTTCTAGACAAAAATGCAAATCTTGTACGTCAAATACGTAAGCCTACACGTGTGTGTAGGCGGAGCCAGTAGAGAAACAGACTTTATAAGCGCGCATAAGTTAAGACGCATTTCGTTCGCTAGCACACCTCGGCGAGTTCAATTTAACGCCCAGCGTCGTGTGTAACTTATGGAAACAGTTCCAGGATACCGGATCCATCGAGAGAAAGCCTGGGCAAGGTCGTCCAAGAGCCACGACCGCCAGAAAAGATCGCCATTTGTCGATTATAGCGAGGCGTAACAGGAGTGCTACAGCTTCTCAGCTCTCTCTTGACTTGTATGCAGCCACAGGAACCCGTGCATCAAGGGTGACTGTTTCCAAAAGATTTCATGAGAGAGGGTTGTTTGCAAGAAGACCTGCTGTTTGCGTTCCGCTCACTTCTAGAAAATTATCATGGTGCAGAGAGCATAGAGATTGGAGTATGGATCAATGGCGGACCGTTCTCTTCACTGATGAGTCCCGGTTCAGCCTAAGCACCGATTCTCGCCGTACGTTCATATGAAGAGAACCAGGAACCCGCTACCTACCCTCCAATGTCCCCGAAATCGACCATTATGGCGGAGGAGGTTTAATGGTCTGGGCAGGCATCATGTTGGATGACCGCACACCTCTCCATGTCTTTGAAAGATGCACTGTGACTGGTGTGACGTATAAGGATGAGGTCTTGGAGCCCTATGTTTGCCTTTTCAGGGGTGCAGTTGGCTTTGAGTTCATTTTAATGGACTTTAACGTGAGGCCACATAGAGCTCTTCTGCTCGATGATTTTCTAGAGAGTGAGGATATTCGCCGGATGGATTGGCCAGCCAGATCTCCAGATCTTAACCCTATAGAGCATGTCTGGGATGCTCTGGGGAGGACAATTGCAACTCGCAACCCCCCTCTGGGAACCATCCAGGGAATGAAAACAGCGTTGCTGAACGAGTGGGATCAATTGCCACAGGAAATGATAAACTGCCTTATTTCAAGTATGAAATCACGCTGCTTTTCTACAGGAAACCCTGTAGTTAAGTAGCACCATCATTTTAAACAAGGCGAATCATAGCAAGGCTCAAGTCAACTGTATGATGTCGATGCGTTTCTCCTCCGGCCCTTGCTCACCATTCTATTTTATTTTCTCATACGGTGGCTCCCTCCCACTTCCTACGCGGTTGATTTTTCGCAAATTTTGCTTAATTTCTCAATTTAAGAATACGCAGGTAACTAAACTTACTTTCTCATTCTGAAAATTATTCATTCGACATGGCTGTCTTAAATAAACGGGGCACTACATCTTTTACCGTATTCCCCCGTATTGGCGGGCGTGCCGAGAAATTCGAATCACAGATTCTGGAAAATTCTTAAATATATTTACTTTAAAAATACATTGAAACCACTGAATGCATATTGGGATCCTTATTAAGCCTCGCTTTTCTCGGCATGTCAGGAACGGACCAGAGACCCCCAACATTCCAAAATCTGATATTCCTCGAGTTTGATTGCGTGCTGGCTAATGCGGGGGGAACGGCAGATCTCAAATTGAAAGTTTCGGCGAAGGACTTTTCAGTCCCTTGTGCGCTACAAAGTGTTTGTTTGTAATATATATCTATTTTTTGTGTGTTATATGTTTGTGTTTGTGAAGTAACTAAAATTGAATAAAATAAATAAGAAGTTCACCAGGGCTAAAACGGGGAGGGGGGGTCTGGTGGGTCTGGTACCCCGGGCGCTGGACTAGAAGGGGGAGCCGAATTCAGCCTTTAACTGCTTCTTCTACATGAAAGAGAAGCCAAAACTCCGGCTTGCCCCGGTTGACAAAGTATTTATGACTTCTAATTGATGTTTGTATACTGGACGTCCATAATTAAAAGACCCTATTTTAAAGTAGCCTACAGGCGAAGCCAGTCATCAGTAACTATTTTATTTTGCATGTATGTATAATTATTATCTTTGAAATGTTTAAAAATTGTGGAATGTGTATGAGATACACATATGTACTGTTTTATTTTGCTTGCATGTATAACTGTTTTCGAATTTTTTTTTTTCAAACCGAGCACAACTCAGGTCTATCGCCATAGGCAATTTACTACCTAGTGAGTTGTGCCGGAAGTGTAAATGTGGGTGTTCTTAACAGTCTGAGTGCGTATCTTGTGTTGTGTATGATTTTTCAGTGCTGCCATCTATATCTCAGAAGTGAAGTGAGTGATGTGTAGTGACTGAATATTTGTACTGTTTGTAGGACTGTTGCTCTCTGTGGCGAGACTTTTTAATGGGGAGATCGGCTCGCATTTGCCCCTCGAAGTTGGGAACCACAGAAAACCAACTTCAGCCGACCACCACTGTGGCGACGGTGGGGCTCGAACCCGGATCCCCGCGATGCGAGTCCGTCACTATGACCACTCGACCACCACAGCGGCATTTTTTGACATGTTTGAAAATTGTGGAATGTGTATAGGACAAGCATATGTATTTTTCATTTTTCATATTAACCATACTGAAAATATGTTTCCCGGTGATGGCTTTTCGGTCAGAAGTCCCGTAGGATATGGACCGAGCCATCACACGGTTAGTTAGTTAGTCATCAGAAAGTTGTGAAATTATGTGGCGAACTTCATAAAGTGATGGGAATTTGTTTCGGGCAGGGGGGGATTGGTTGCATGTGTTGACACCGGACGGCGTTTTATTAAGATATGACACATTTAGGCACACGTTTATAATTTTAACAGTTGTTAAAACTTTTACAATTGTTACTGCAACAAAACATGTTTCAAATGATGGCCATCATTTTTAGATACCATGTGAAATCACAAGTGAAATCAAATCCACAACCGACCGAAGTTTGTGCTGGGAAATGTTCAGCACGTGGCGTGAAATGATGCCTTTAAGGTCAGGTAAAGTTCTTCGATTGCCACGACTTACCAGGCGTTTCAAACGCCCCCAAAGCCAAAAATCGCATGGATTAAGGTCCGAGGATCGGAGAGGCCATAGATAAGGAAAGTGCTTTAAGATGTGTTTAAGAAAAAAAATTAATTAATAAATGTCTTTTGGAACATTCTTAACACACTCTGAATGTGTGGAGGAGCTCCGTCTTGCATGAAGATTGTGTCTGCAAGGCAGTGGCGTGAACAATTTCGTTCTGTAACAGTAATGCATATCGCTTCCCGGTGATCGAACATGTCACTGAACCTGTAAAACGTAACTTCTCGTATAAGTAGGGACAGAGAATAAATGATGCAGTAAATCCACACCATACCGTCACTTTTGGTGAATGCAACTGAACCTCTAAGATAGCGTTGGGATTTTCTGGTTCCCAAATTCGACAGTTGTGAGTATTGACTACCACTACTAAACCAGACATGCACCTCGTCCATATTCCTCTGTGGAACTTCTAACTAATTGGTACATGTTCGAATGTGTGTTACGTATAGTGATCCTTCCGTGAATACAAATACAAATACAAATACAACGCCACAACAGGCAAAATGCCCAACGAGGTGGCTGATAAAAAGATGCCCATAAAAATATGGATGTCATATGTTTCAAAAATACAGCAACCCCATTAAAAATGCAATTAACACAAATTATAAACAATATATACACATGATAAAATATTATACAATGCCCATAAAGAATACTTATGGTTGTCTTATTCTAAGAATGGATAGCTTCTCGATTTACCCCAACATGTTTATCGTATTTCTTTTTAAACGTGTCAATTGTGTTACAATTTACTACCTCCGAGGGTAAGCTATTCCATTTATTAACAACCCTATTAGAGAAAAATTCCCTGCGACACCATAACCTTGCATTGTCCCTCACCAATCGATACTGGTGTCCCCTTGTAAAAGCAGTCGATTGGCGGTGTACTAAAAGTTCATGGTCCATCCTATCCATCCCATTGAAAATTTTGAACACTTCGATCATATCTCCTCGACACCTACGTCAACATATTCAGCATATTCAAACATATGTAAACATATGTTTAAACATATGTGTAAACATATTCAAAAAATGAAGTCTCTCTTCATAACTCAAGCCCTGTGTGCCAATAAGGACACGCGTAGCTCTTCTCTGCACCCCTTCAATCAAGTCTATGTCCCTCTGTAGGTATGGTCTCCAAAACCTTACAGCATACTCCAGTCCAGGACGAACTAAGCCTCGAAAAAGCGGAAGAATGACTTTAGGAGACCACTGGACGATAATTAGACACCACTTCTCTACTACCCTTCTTAAATATCGGAACAACGTTAGCCAGTTTCCAATCTCTCGGGACGATACCCTCAGCAACACTACTCCTGAATATCTGTGCGACTGGCCCCAACAATTCATTAGCACCTTCCCTGAGAACCCTGGGATATATATCATCTGGTCCTGGTGCTTTGCTTGCACATACATTTCTTAGAAGATTTAGGACCTCCACGCCTTCCACTTGAATATCGTTGAGGGTTTTATTACCCCATGCAACACCCGTATATCGAATATCATTATCTCCATTATAAACCGACGCGAAAAAGTCATTGAAAGCACTACACATGCCTACATTGCTCTCTACCTTAGAGCCTCCTATCGAGAGGGGGCCAACTGTCCCCTTACATCCATTATTGACGTATCGAAAAAATGATTTTGGGTCAGAGCCAATGTTATCTGCCAACCTAGATTCAACTTCCTTTTTACTATCCCTTATCGCTTTCTTCAACAGTCTTCTTTTATCAGTAAACAATGATAGGTCACCACGTCCACTTTTATACTCTCTGAATGCTCTTTTCTTTTCAAGATAAAGGTTCCGCACGCTATCCGTGAACCATAGAGGGTGCGATGTACAAACACGCTTTTTTCGAACAAAGGGTATGACGTCGTGCAAAACAGAGGACAGCTTCGTACTAAATTCTTCCCATTGACTTACCACCCCTACTGATTCCAACCGGTCTTTGAAAACTTCCGCTAACCTTCTTCTCAAAACATCAAAGTTAGTTCTCCGAAGTTCGTTTCTGTGCAATGCTTGTTATGTGTAGTGCTGTTATCTGCAATCAATTTTGGAAACTATGCGTTTTCTCTCAACTCATAGTAAGTGAAGTGTAATGGATGAATAATTATACAATTGTAGGCCTGTTGCTCTCTGCGGCGAGACTTTTTAACGGGGAGATCGATTCGCATTCGCGCCTTGAAGTTGGGAACCGCAGAAAACCAACTTCAGCTGACCACCACTGCGACGTCGGAGGAGTTTGAATCCGGATCCTCGCGATGCGATTCCGTCGCTATGACCACTCGACCATGTGAGTATTGACTGCACCCTCTAAATCTAAATGAAAATGCGCTTCGTCTGTCCAGAGGATATTCCAAGGCCATTCTGAATCGACCTCAACGCTAGCTAGAAACTGCAGTGAGAACCGGAGTCGAGCATGTGGAAGCAACCGCGGCACAAGTGAAAGTTTGTGCGGATAGATAATATCAGAGGATATTCCGCTTGATCTTATGTGACAGTTGAACGTGACCTATTCAACGCCTGACACCACAAGAATTTGAAGCTCTGTCATCTTCCATCTGAAGCGAAACCTCCTGTACTGCGCCCATAGAAACGGGTTTTCTTCGTCTTCCAGGACAAACAGCCAACGATGCTGGGGTTTCAAATTTCGTTATCATACTCCGAAGGTTTTTGACATTCATTAGAACTTCTCGAATCCTCTTCCAAGTCCGATGTTTCCGTAGAACAGTTACTACGGAATTGCTGTTTTGGTAAAACAATTCGACCAAGAAAGCGCGATCTCGTAAACATATCCTCATTGTGAGCAGCAAACACATTGAGAAACAAGCCCTCATCGAATGTTTCTAGGTTTTATAACAGCTGCTGTGTGACATCACATAAATTTACATGTTTAATACAGGTATTCAAAGTGAAACGCCCTCTGGTATGAACGGACATGTCCAACTAATTTTTTCTCCCTGAAACAAATTCCCATCACTTCATGAAGTCCTCCACAAAATTTCACACTTTTCTGATGGCTGGTTTCACCTGTAGGCTACTTTAAAATAGGGTCTTTAAATTATGGACGCCCTGTATATTCCAAAAAGAGTACTGTGCACCATTATTAAAAACAGTGATTTAGTTGCGAAAGCAGAAGAGTTGGGGATTCCTTCTTCGCGCAGTCGATTACGGGAAAGAAGAGAAATTACAAGTTAGAAAAAGCGAGAAGCTAAATTTTATGATTTTTTGAAAAATTCGATATAGCAACATCCTAATAAAACGTCCGTATTCCGGGAAACGAAGAGAGTCGTTATAACGAGCGTCGACTGTATGTTGAATTTAGCTCAATTATTGGAAAGCGTATATATGGTTTTTTTTTTTAATCTTCAGAATTTATATTAGAAAGGTCAAAATAAAAGGACAAAATTAAAAAATCATTGATAAAACTTGCCTTGAGACTGAATTAATTGGAATGTTTCGTGTCGGCACAAGGCGATCCTTATAACAAATGTCAGTTCCGAAAATATATTTTTTAATTATACAAATACAACGCCACAACAGGCAAATTGCCCAACGAGGTGGCTGACTTAAGAACATCATGGATCCCCGAGCCCCTACCTACTACTGCTACACCACACATGCACCCCCCCCCCCGCCGAACCCCCCAACGAATCGGTACATGCGGGAATGTGCGTGTACGTGTAGTGCAACCTGACGTAAAGTTTGTTTCTGTGTAATGCTTGTTATGTGTAGTGCTGTCATCTGTCCCCAGTTTTACAAACTATGAGTGAAGTGTTATGGTTGAGTGATTTACCGTTGTAGGACTGTTGCTCTCTGTGGCGAGACTTTTTAACGGGGAGATCGGCTCGCATTTGCGCCTTGAAGTTGGGAACCACAGAAAACCAACTTCAGCCGACCACCACTGTGGGGTTCGAACCCGGATCCTCGCATCACGAGTCCGGCACTATAACCACTCGACCACCACAGCGGCATACAGACATTATTTTCTCACCAAAATTGAAATTAACGATTGATGTGTAGTGTGATATGTTCGCACACAATTGGTGTACGAAAAACTTTTTTAAGGAAAATTTATTTATTCCTTCGTCGAAACTGGATAATAGTTCCTTGAAATGTACACGCACTTTGGCTCAAGGCTGTTTGTTGTTTCGACTACATGTCTAAATATTCCTTAAAAATGATATAGAACTTGGATTGATGGCATGCATTTCTGACTGTATTTCGAAATTTTCTTTAGAATTACACGGAAATATTCAAAATGATATTATCCATCACATATACAGAATAAATTTTATTAAATTATCAAAGGTGCTTTACATATACTTACGGTTTTGTTTCCGACTCTTCAGTGGAATATCATATAATTTACTCGGAAAGAGATGACGTCTACATGAAAAAAGCAGACATGAATAATGATAGATGGCATTGAAATCGGGTAGCAGAAAAAACTACGTTAGAGAGAGAAGAAAAAACATGCTTTGTTGCAAAACCACACTTTGATAATTTAATAAAATTTATGCTGTACATGTAATCTGTAATATTATTTTGAATTTCCATGCAATGGGCGCGGTAGTCCAAAGGACGTTTAGAGGTGTCGCGAGTTCGATATCCGGTTCGTCCTTGTCAGAAACTTCCCTGACACAGCGGTACAACAGGAACGGTGACACGACTACAGAAAAAGATTGCTACCGCAGGGAGTCCCACACAGAGGGGTTAGCGCACCAACGTCTCAGTGAGTGTAAAAGAGGCTGCCGTTCGGAACCGGCAATAAATTGTAGATCCCGGTCTAATTAGCCCTCGTGTGCAGAAAATGACCGTGGTGTGACAAAAATGATAAAATGATTGATTTCCGTGTTATTTTAAAGGAGAAAATTAGATATACAGTCAGTAATTATATTAATTACTATTAATTATTTCTAGAGGCTTTATATGTACTTACAGTTGTATCCTCTTCTTCAGTGGAATATCACATAATTTTCTCGGAAAGATGAGGTTTACCTGGAGAAAGCAGACATGAATGATGATAGAAGGCACTTGAAATCGGGTAGAAGAAAAAACTGTATCAGGAAAAAGAAAAAAACCCGTTTTCTTTTTGCAAAACCACACTTTCTACTTCTTTTGATTACAAAAAAAAAATTAATATTTTAATAGTATAATCAGTGTTCTCTCGTGATTCATTTACAAGTTTTTCTTGGTCTCTGAAACATTATTAACTTAATAATCTTCACTCTCGATAACGAATAGTGAAAGAAAAGGGTCAATGGGGCATCGTGTAACACTTTTACTCAATGTTCTTCGCTACACGGTAACGTGTTTTTTGAATCGAGTCTGTCTCACTTACGAATGATTATGCCTTCAACCAATTTATTCTGACATAATCTGCTTCACTGGTGGATGCCTTTATAATTTTCAATCGAATAAGATGGTTAATATTTTCTATTGACTATTCTTTTATTGACTGGTAATAAAGGATTTTGGATTTTCCGAATGCAACGGTTGACGTGTGTAGTAAGTCACTTACTTTATTCTTTTCAGACCCTGGTGCCACAAATGTGTGGGTTGATTTTTCTTGACTGTACAATTTTTTTTTTCGACCTCAGGGAGTTAAGCCCTGAATTAATGGTTGGTGTAAGTTTTGAGTTAGAAATATGGGGGAATATATGAACTTTCGGGGTTTCCATCCATAGGCGGAGATAGACTTGGAAGTCTGGGGGGAGGGGGCACGATGATGATGTCAATTCATTTATGCATATATACACTGCTGGCCACCGTAAATGCAATACCCTGAAGGAAGCATGCAAATAATATGAAATTTACAACATGCATTAGCGGAGGTGAGATATGCAAATGATTAGAATTTCAGAGCAGACGCACATCACGCGCGCCTGTGGCGCCACTTCAAAGCGCTATTTAAGGCTTGGAGATTTGGACGATTTGAAGTACGGCAATTGTGTTTTTCTTGTGGTTTTTTCAAAAAAACGATCAATTATGCCTCGTAGAAAACAGCGATCATCTTTTGATCAAGTATCCGAGTTCGACAGAGGAAGGATAGTGGCCTACCGAGATTGTGGATTATCTTTCAGGGAAATCGGTAGTCGTGTTGGACGAAACCAAACAACTGTAATGCGGATATGTGATCGTTGGATGCAGGAGGGTACGACGGACCGACGTGTTCGATCGCATCCACCTCAGTGCACCACTTCACGTGATGACAGGCGTATTGTGCGTATGGCAGTGACGGATCGCTCAGCCACATCACGAACCATAGCACAGCACCTTCAGTCTGTACCGCATCATCCAGTGTCTGCGCGTACCATTCGACGCCGTTTACAGCAGAGTGGTCTGTCCGCAAGACGTCCATTGCTTCGTCTACCCTTGACGCAGAACCACAGACGTCTCCGCCGCCAATGGTGCGATGAAAGAATGATGTGGACGGCACAATGGAATGAAATTGTCTTTACTGACGAGTCACGCTTCTGTCTGCAACACCACGATGGTCGGATTCGAGTCTGGAGACACCGTGGAGAGAGGATGCTGAACAGCTGCGTTATGCACCGCCACACTGGTCCTGCACCGGGTATTATGGTATGGGGCGGTATTGGATATCACTCTCGCACTCCTCTAGTACGCATTGCCAGTACTTTAAAAAGCCAGCGCTACATCTCCGAGGTGTTGGAGCCAGTTGTCCTTCCTTACCTTCAGGGCTTGCCCACAGCCATATTTCAACAGGATAATGCGCGACCACACGTGGCACGCATTGTCCAAAGGTTCTTCGTCAATCGCCAGATTGAATGGCTTCCCTGGCCAGCTCGCTCTCCGGATCTTTCGCCGATAGAAAACATGTGGTCTATGGTTGCTCAACGATTGACCCAGATTACATCCCCAGCTGCCACACCAGATCAACTTTGGCAACGCGTGGAAGCTGCTTGGTCTGCTGTACCCCAAGAACACATCCAAAGTCTCTTTGAATCAATGCCGAGGCGTGTGGCAGCGGTGATCTCCACCAATGGCGGCTACTCTGGCTACTGATTTTGGCAGGAACCACACTTCACAGAAGTCTATAAATTTAATCATTTGATGCTTGGTCAACATGTTATCTACAAAATAAATATTGTTGCGATATCTCTTGTCTTTCTTGGTGTTGCAATTTGGGTGGCCAGCAGTGTACATTAGATCAGTGAACTTCACCTTTGACGCTGGGGGGGGGGGGCCGTATCACCGCCCATGTTTCCATCAGAGGGCAGCACCTGAAGTTAAGTTTCAGGGTTTTTTTAAGATGGCTTCCACATGAGAGAAAGTGCCTCTCCCGAAAAAGTGCGATTTATTACATAAAATTTAGCAAAAAAAAATTATGGAAAATATTGTATGAAATTCCCAGTAGCACATCGATATAGAGCGACGTAGGGATTTCGATATTGTTCGATGTCTTTTACCGATATCGTTCTACGTAAAATGGCATGCATTTGTCTGTATAGTTCGACGTAGAGAATCCGACGTCGAACTATATCTGACCCGACATTGTTCGACGTCGTTTACCGATATCGTTCGAAAAAATGTTATGTAAAAAATTATGTGAAGTTGAATATATAGAAGAAAGTTGAAAATTTGAGGGAAAAAAATTGAATTAATAAAGATTTGCTGGCATTTATGTTTTAATGAATTTTTGAGTATCAAAAATGCAAAAACATTTTGAAAATTACAGAAATGCATGCTCGAGTTTGAAAGGTTTATGAACGGCAATAATCTCTTGAATTTGACTGACAGAAAAATTTGTATAGGCAATCCCAAATCACCTATAAGAGAGAGCGGACTGGTCGTCGTCCATATTTGAACTAAGAACATGTTTGCCGCTCCAAGTGATGTCTCGGAAATCATTGAAAGGAAAAATCCAGAATAAGTAACAACTGCTAGCCAAGCTTTTTGAAATACTGTGCTGATTCGAACTCCGTCTCTGAGCAAAGTGTGACATCAGTATTATCATTATAGCCAAAAGCTGTTCCCTATTCCAGTTTTTCAATGATTTTTTTTTATGACATAGCTTGGAGTGGCAAACCTATTCTTTTCTCAAAAAGATGCAACGAGTCGCTCTCGTTTCCATGTGCCTTACGATTGGCCATAGCGATAATACTGACGGTCATACTTTTCCTTAAAGGTGATAGAGTTCTGAGCGATCCCATAGGAAAATTTCTAACATCATTAAGTACATCAGTTACAGTGTTTACAATGTGATAAAAATTTGAGGAGTCTCTAGAGGCAATTTTCTTGCCTCTAGAGAGGCAAGAGGTGAAATTGGTCTTAGCATTTCCCAACATGAAGTCGAGAAGTTACAGTTTTCAACTACGATCATTTCAAGGGTAACGAGGGTACGAAATTTCCGGAGAAAAAAACCGAACATTCGACAACATATGATCAAAAAAAAAAATCTAAAAGAGCGCAGTATTCATCGATAATTACTCTAGTGTTATCTGAATAATTACTAGTGTTATCTGAAGCTTTTTAGCTGGTGCAAATCCTATGTTTAAATCATGAGCTCATTGTGAAACGACGACATTGAGATGAATTTGTTGTGTCACTTTTGCAATTATTATTAGTATGTCGGTGACGTCTATTTTAAATGGCATGAATACCAATCGAGGTTGGACACGTGCCTGTATTCTTTTTATCCTATGTCTTTGGGTTTCCTCATCAATAGTTTTTGTGCATATATTCGTTCAAATCTCGTCTATATCGTGGATAGAGGCCCCCAATTAAGCAATTATTTTCTTGCGTGAAAAATTCAATTTTATCTATCATTTAAATTTTCCTCTCAATCAGCATGTTTTTTTTTATTCTATCTCACACCCCCAAAAATGCTTTCCCGCACCTCTATATAGTTAAGAGCCACTTATTTAAATGAATGATACCGCATTTAAATTGCCTTTGAATCTCATGAAATCCGATATCACAGGGAAAGAGTCAAGCAGGGTGAGAAAATACTTATTTTGGAAGTATACAGTATTACGTGTGATGAATATTTTGTTGAAATTTTGTTTTTGAATATCATGTTAAAAAACTAGCACGTCCCTGGACAGGAATTTGTAAAATGATCTTAGATATGAATGTGCACTTTCTCATTTCTTTCTTACGCAGCAATATTTTACCATACACTGATCCAAGAAATTTCGAAGACGTTTATTTTTTTTTATGTAATGACAAACGTGAAAAACAATTTTTTCAGCTGTTTGTGAGATTCTCGTTACTATAAACTTTAGATAATGTATATTCATCGTCAATCTCTTTTGCTGTTTGAATTGTTCATTATGTTTCATAACTCTTTTAGCCATTTATTCCGTATACCATTATATCTAAATTTTACGATGATCAAAATCGGCGATTTTCAATGTCTTTAATACTATCTTATTTACAGAGTTTGTTGTTTGAAATCTTCATCTTTACGTGCATTGAGAGATTTCTAATATTTGATGCGATTTTCGTCACATCTCGCTCAACCAAACACGAATATCAGTTACATTCGAGCGAATGTGGCCAATAGGCTTATTGGTAGTTTGTGGTGGTTTTTTTTGCAAAAGATCTTTTACCAAACTTTTATAGTGTAATCCCGACCTAAAACACCAATTTATTTCAATATTTGTTTTGATTTGGAGTTCACATACACACTTTCCGATTTTTGTTGTTCATTGGAATGCGTCCCGATATCTCAGTTTGCCATATTCGCATTTTTTATTTCCTTCAACTCAGTATTGGCACATCCATCAACTTACACTTCATTTCTTTAGAAATTTTATTTTTTGTATTCATTCGAATTTCTTTGGATCAAAAATCTTATCTCGTAATGCATTACCCTCCCTCAGTGTTTTTTTCGTTGATTTTTTTGTTGTGCCACGTGGCATTTATTTTTCTGGGCGCAATTTCTCTTACAATTTTCTATCTTCCTTTTTCATGCGCTGGCAAGCATCACATTTCCAGTTCTTTTGCCAGCAGGTTATTAATGTTTGAATCTGACAGTTAGTTTTACACAGCGTACATCTCCTTTGATGGCAGGGATTCAACAATGACATTTTTCACAATTGTTTTCCATAATGACGAATATTTCATTCAATCCGATCGAGAAACACTTGGTCTCTTGATGAATATGTTTTTGCCGTTATCAGGTAACGTTTCATCATGGTTGAATAAAATTTTCAAAAAGAAAAACAAGTTAACAAAAATTCAGTTATCTCATAATTTTGGTTATTTTTTCGCGACTTTCAAAAGTAATCTGTGAATCATTTAGCTTTGGCATAAGTTAATTAATTAATACAGTACAAGTATGAATTTCATTAATTGCATTATCTTTACGTCTGTACTCTAGTGAGAATGGGGCTCAAACTTGCGATATACGCACGAATAATTTAGCTCAATAATTCTTGATAACCACCTTTTTTTTTCAAGGATGGAAATGAAAAATTCCGCTTCAAAAGTGGTCTGTGGCGTTGTTTTCATAATTGTCCAAAAATAATTTCATTTCAACATCTCAATCATTTCCAATATTTAAGGTGGAGAGGAGAGAATCTCATATCATATTTAATCAACATTATGAATCAATACTAATGTGAGATATGAATGACCAACCGTGAATGATAGCAGCGCCGACACATTCACTTTCAGGGCACCCGTTGAATACAAATGCAAAGGCCATCACTTCATCCTCTCAATGGTTCAAAGTCTCAAGGGCCTCGAAGATTTGGGAGGCTAATCTTTTGTAGAATGACAATTATTTTACAGGTTTAGTCACGAGTCACGTTTTAGAAACGTTAACTCGTATTACTATATAAACTACTGCTACTTAACTCGCATGCGCTGAGTAAACATTACCACGAGGAAATTTTGAATCAATGGTTTCATGGGAGAAAATGATGTTGTGACTTTGTTCAACCCGTGTTAAAGTTTTCGGTCACGTACAAACGCACTACAAATGGTAAGTTTAAAACAAAAAAAACCACAATAACAATAATAAAAAAAAAAATTGCCAGTGAAAATGTTTGGTAAAATCAATCATAATAAATACGGAATAAATGAAAATTCTTAAATGTATTCCAATGGGACCAAAAGAATATATTTATGAACTGGAAACACCAGGGAAAGAAATGTACTTTGAACATGATTAAACTATACAAAAACTTGTGCTTTTGAGGAACACCCGCCGTCTTACAACGTGGAAATTATCAACTTTTTGAAATCATTAGAAAGTTTTTTTGGAGCCATCTCTTAGTGCTTCAGAAAAAGTTATAACTATGAAAACCCCGTTCCATTCATTTTTTTATACATTGTCTGGTTTACCTGCTCCTGCACAGTGGTGCCGTCTTAACGCATGGACCAACCCGGGCACGGCCCGGGAGCCTTAAGAAAAGAGGGGTCTCAAAGAAGTTGATTTTTCGAGAATCTATCAGGTAGAAAAATCACTTGGCCCGGGGGCCCATAATGCTCTTAAGACTGCCCTTCTGCGCAGGTACCATTGATAATGTGTTTGTACATGATGGAATACTTTTTGCAACGTGCTACTACTAGTACTCAACGGTGGTTTACGGAAAATTCACCGCCAACAATTCACCGCCGGAAAATTCACCGACAACAATTCACCGCCATGCAATTCACCGCTAGGAAAATTCACCGACCAACAATTCACCGCCATGCAATTCACCGCTAGGAAAATTCACCGACCAACAATTCACCGCCATGCAATTCACCACTAGGAAAATTCACCGACCAACAATTCACCGCCATGTAATTCACCGACGACAGTTCGATGCGAGTCAGTTAGCGAGGGAATGAGCGATTGAGTTACTGAGTGAGTGAGTGACCCAGTGAGTGACTGAGTGACCGAGTGAGTAAGTGATTCAGTGAGCGAGTGGGTTACTGATTCAATGAGCGAGTAAGTCAGTCCGTGAGTGAGTGAGCGATCTAGTGAGTGAGTGATCTATTGAGTGAGTAAGTGCCATGTCCTAAAGATATGGCGGAAAGTTTAAATAATGACTTTATGAGAAGAAATTCAGATGATACGGATTCGGGTTGCTGTATTTTTTAAATATATGACATCCATATTTATTGTGGGACATCCATATCTTTTTCTCAGCCACCTCGCTGGGCATTTTGCCTGTTGTGGCCTTGTATTTGTATAAATTACAAATTGCTGTTGCCCAATACAAGATAGTATATTCAACAAAATTCCATTAACTCTGTTTTACTCAGAAACTTCTAATGAAATGTTAAAAGGGATAATAACAGAATTAAAAGATAATAAAGTAAGTGGATACGCGATAAATCAACCCCCTAAAAATGCTTAAAATCATCTCCTGTTATCACTTTGATGTTATAAAAAACATCGCTGATCATCAGTAACCAATGGATTTTTTTTATGCTGAACTAGCTGTTACCCGCGATTTCACGTGATGAACTTTCAGGAATCCCGCCTTAGTGCGTATCTAGTATATGTACTCTATATTTACTATATATACTCTATATATATACTTCCTATGCAACGGAAATTAGTGACGATTTTTTTATTACGGGAGTCGGTGACGTTTTTTGAGTGATGGAAATCTGTTACGTTTTTGTGTTACGGAAGTCGGTTACGATTTTGGGGTCAAGTTTTCATTTAACTCTTGCATATATCGGGACCCATTTGACACATCGGGACCAAGTAACGTGCATGTACCCAGAGTTTCCCACATCCTACAGCAGGTCCCCTAAGCTGAAATAGATGGTGGGTCCCAAACCAGCTTTTTCACGGGCCCCTCTGTGCTTAATTTATAGTGTGAAAATATCAAAAAGCGATAAGAAACGTCCCGGCCCCTGTCAGCCCTGCCGAGAGGTATGTATACGTAAAATATACATATGTCACCAGTGCTCCCAACATACAGGGTCGGGGTACCCGGGGGATTGCACATATACCTTCATGGGGAAGTTAAAAGGTTTCATTTCCAGGGGTCCTTGCGATAGTGGAAGCCCAAAGTATATCCAGTCTGGAACCCCATAAAAATTTGCGAATTCGGTCAAGGGTAATTGCGTGAGGGGGGGGGGGTAGATTTTATTCGTTGGTAAAATGAATATTTGCAGTAGCCCTCACAGGGGGATGCCCGATTGGCTTCCGAGTCAGGGGTCTCGTTTCATTTTGGGGGCACTGGATGAATCTCATTCTTTTCTGTCGTTTAACATTGTAGAATTTTTAACAGCGGAAGCCCGAGATAAATCCAGTGTCTGGGTGCCCCACTAAATATCTGCGTATTGGGTCCCCGTTACTGGATGTGGGCCTTGGATTTTATTCGTTTTAAAATTGATAAAAGTTAAAAATTTTCGTGGCCACTCACAGGGGGTATGTCCGACAAGCCTTCAGGTCGGGGCCCCATGGAAAACTGGTCACTCAATCACTTACTTACTCGGTCACTCAGTCACTCACTGGGTCACTCACTCGGTCACTCAGTCACTACTGGGTCACTCACTCACTCGCTCAATCACTTACTCACTCAGTCACTCATGGGTCACTCACTCACTCGGCCACTCACTCACTCGGTCACTCAATCACTCACTCGGTCACTCAATCACTCACTGGGTCACTCACTCGGTCACTCAATCACTGACTCACTCGGTCACTCAGTCACTCACTCACTCAGTAACTCAATCGCTCACTCCCTCGCATTGAACTGTTGTCGGTGAATTGCTAGTCGGTGAATTTTCCTAGCGGTGAATTTTCCTAGCGGTGAATTTTCCTAGCGGTGAATTTTCCTAGCGGTGAATTGCATGGCGGTGAATTGTCGGTCGGTGAATTTTCCTAGCGGTGAATTGCATGGCGGTGAATTGTTGGTCGGTGAATTTTCCTAGCGGTGAATTGTTGGTCGGTGAATTGTTGTCGGTGAATTGCTGGCGGTGAATTTTCCGGACACGCTCAAACGGTACATGCACCTCGTACACATTCCTCTGCAGAATTTCTCATTTCTCAGCAGAATTGGTACATGCCGGAGTGTGCGTGTATGTGTTGAGGACCTAACGTGAAGTTTGTTTCCATATCGTGCTTGTTATGTGTAGCGCTGCCGTCTACCATCGATTTTTCTAACTATGAGTGAAGTGTAATGATTCACTAATTGTACCGTTGTGTGTAGGCCTGTTGCTCTCTGTGGCGAGACTTTTCGACGTTGTGGTCGGCTCGCATTCGCAACGTGCTGCAATTCATCTTCCGAATCGGAGTTGAAAGTGGCACGTATATAAAGTATTGCTACTGTAATAATTTCTGTGAACGCGGATCTGCCTTCTCTCTGTTAAGAGAAGCTTTTTAAACTGCAGAAAATTTGAATTTTTTTTTCTGCTATTATACATTACCCCGAATAAATTTTCTATATATATGATACGGTAAATTTCATAAATCTATATTATACATACTTACCAATCGTATTGGTGAGTTTGACAAATTTATCACGTTTCCCGCCAATATCCATAACATCCAAGCGTCTTTAATAAAGTTGATAAATACTGAGAACACTATCACTTTTGTACCGGCGATTATGAATAATAGCCAAGTGTCGTTGGTAAATTGGATACTAGAAATTTATCTCCTTTATCTGTAATTATACATAATACCCTGGTTAATTGGTGAATGTGAGAAACATGAAAAAAATTCCAAATGAGTCTAGTATGCGTGATGATTGATGAATATAGTCGGACTCCGGTATAATGATACAGTACATGTATGAGATTCCATGTATGGTATCATGTGCGTAGTACGATTTACCATGTTTACGCACGGTGCGACTTATTAAATTTACCAACGACACTTGGGTACTATGCATAGTCACCGGTAAGTGATTAATTTAGGGAAATTCATCAAACTTATCAAAATGCTCGGCGATTATGCTTAATAACCGGTAGTTATGTATAATAACCAGATTTATCACATTTACCGTAACATGTATATATCGTATCCTCTCGCTGTATGACTCGAACACTTTGTTAGTTTTTTTTGTTTGTTTGTTTTGCTGTTTCAAAACTCTTCCTGGTGTCGAGATATGCAAAAAAGAAAAACTTCACAAAATATACACCGGGGGCATTTCTAGGGCTCCAATCTTGTTGCTCATGGTTAATTTAGTATACCTGGACCCTTCTTCCAAAATTTTACCTTCATCCGTTCAGAAGACATGAGAAGTTTAACATTTCTTACATTGTGGTATATGCGCGCGCAGCCTCTTACAATCATTTCCAACTTTTACGAATCGTTTCGGGATGCGCGAGAACAACTAGAAATAAATATTTTAGAGAAATATAGAACGTGCGGAAATTCATAAAAACTCGAATAACTCTTGAAATACAGCATGCATTGTTACGAAATTAAAATTGTGCTATTGTAATTATGAGTACGTGTAACACATAGAGACTTGTTGAAACGCCACCTCACGGCAAATTTTGGAACTTTTCAAACCTGTCTTGAAAGTTTTAGCATAATTGAGATAAAAAAATTGTTCACCACATCATTTGTATGTGTGTATTGGATTTTACAAGTGCGTAATCTATGAATCACGTGTACACTGTTCTCAAAAATTTAAAAACTGATATAAACAAAAGGAAACAGCGTAATTTACATTGTTCATCAACAGCAGAAAACATTGCCAAACTAACATCTACAATCAACCAGTATTTCTATTAATCAGCAATTTTTACTTCAGACAGGGCCGTTCTAATAGCATCGTGGGCATCCGGGCAGAGTGGTTTTTTCTGAGGACCTACCTGGTAAATTCTAAAAAATTTCAAACAGATCTCATTTTTGCGTGTTAGGCTCCCCTCTTCTCTTGAGGGTCACGGATGGTGGCATTAAGACAGCACTGGCGTTACAACTGTCGGAAAGCGTGGGAAGCCCAGTGCATTTCTCGGCCCGGTAGTCCATTATGCTCTTGTGCAGGGCCAAAACTACAAGTAGAGGGGGGCACCGTCCTGGGCGGCAGTTTTACGTGGGGAAAAATAACACCTTTATGAAATTATAGAATTTTAAAGTGATGGGGCGGCAAAATACCTAGTTGCAGCTTTGATCTTGAGATAGTCCGGCATGCATGCATCAACTACCTATCGTCTGCAATTATAAAAAAATCAAGCGTTGTATTTTCGCAGGGCCAGTGCCGTCTTAACATATGGGCAACCCGGGCTATGGATGCCTCAAGGGAAGAGGGGCCTCACAAAAGTGAGATATGCGTGAAATTTTCGAGGAGTATGCATGTAAATTTGTCTGGTAGAGAGGGCTTCAGAACAATCACTTGACCCAGGGGCCCACTGCGCTGTTACGACGGCCCTGCGCAGGGTCGTAGCCAGAAATTTATTTCGGGGGGGGGGGACCAAAGTGATAGAACAAAGATTTTATCATGTTATTTTATGAAAATCAGTCATTTTCTTACATTTCGGAGGGACCAACCCCCCCCCCCCTTTCCCCGGTCTCACCACGGTTTTGTATTTTCGTTCCGTTCATCTGATATGTTTTGCAATGCATTTAAAATGTCTCTCTTCACTGAGTGACTTTTCTTTTTTAATAATAAACGTTTCTTCCCCATGGCCCCCACAAGGGGTGGGCTGACAAGGCTCCAGCCCTGGGGCCCGGGAGGATTTTAATCATTTTTTTGTTTTTTCACGCTATAAATTCATCTTAAAGGGGGCCTCATGAAAGTCTAGTCCGGGGGCCCGTAAAAGATCCCAGCCTAGGGGCCCTGCTTCAGGATGTGGGGGCCATGTTCTTCCCCATTCACAGATTCTGCCAAACGCAGAGCTTACTTCTTTTAATTTGTCGTTAGAGGACCGTGAGTTAGATTATAGACGACAGATGGCGCCATGATTTTATCAATTTTTTTAGAATGTAAAAAGAGTTTTATTTATAGGGTTACCCGACGTCCTCCTTGAGAAGGATATGCTCCCCTTTTTGATGTCATTTGAACCGTCTTCCTACGTTTCGAAATATTTGCCCTTTTGTCCTCTTTTTCAGGTTTCTGGAATTTTTTTTCCAGTTTAAAACATACAGCTTCAGTAACATGAGTGTTTTGTGGTTTTTTTTAATTCACCAATTGCTGTCGAAATTCCCAGAATTTCTTCTACGGTTCTGTTTTAGTCAAAAAATATTGTTGTGGCTGATTTTATATTTCAGAATAGTAGCGCCATCTCTTGTGAAAATTGGGAAAAGTGGCATGAATTGGGTGAGCGCGCAGGCGTTCCCCTTTCCGAGTTTTCGAAACTGACAACCCTAATTTTATTGCAATGTAACATGGATATGTTACGGTGAAATTGATAAGTATCGGCCATTTTGCGAATCATTTAATTATTGTTAATAGTTAAATACACAATTTCTCAGTCATACGACCTTACTATCCAAAATTGCCTGACTATTTCATCATCTTTTTAAGCAGTTAAACCTTTCCAATCGAAGATTTCAAGTCAAAAATGGCAACTGTCTCTCAACTGTTAGAGCCTCTGTCCCGCAGGGTTCTTGTGTGGGACTGCTGCATTTGCAATATACATCAATGAGTTTCCAGCTCCTCAGCGCGGAATGCTTGGCGATGCCATCCTATTGAACAATCACAAAAAAGTAAAAAAAATTATTGAAAATTTACAAGAATCAGCTGAAGACTGGTGTCAAGACAACGATATCAAATTAAATCATCAAAAATGTCAATATATTCTCTTCACTAGACGGTACAAGTTTCCAAGAACTCCCGTATACATCGGCAACACATGGTGTTAACAAGAAAACTTCCAAGTCAAATATCTAGGATGTATACTAGATAAGTCGTTCCCATTTTCTCCTCAGGTGACGTACGTAAGAAATAAGGCCTCACAAACAGTTGGGATGTTATCCATAATCACAGGCCCGGCTAACGTTGAGGAATAAAGTAATTCTTTTTAAAACTATTATTCGTCCTATTCTGACATATGCTGCCCCAGTGTTCGGCTCACGCCAGTCTTACAAACATGAAACGTTTACAAGCACAGCAGAACATCATTCTTCATCAGTTTACCAGAACCCCCTGGTATGTGAGAAGAAAAACATCCGTAAAGATCTTGACTTACCACTAATCTCGGACTATATCAAGGAGCTTGCAAATGCTCATTTTGGCAGGCTACGGTCTTCTGAACACCCCGAATCTTAGAGAAATTGTCTATTATGACCCTAGAATCCCCACAGTACACTCTAGGCTAACGGACGTATCAAGTGTGGATTGGGTGACGAATTAATGTAATTTTCAGAACATTTTCATGATTATTTTTATCATCAAACAATGCATCAATTTAATATCAGTTTATAAGGGGACGTCGAGTCGGAGGTGCGTCTCTTTTCCGTGAGGTGGCGGAATATCCCCAATCACTTGATATAGGAGGGATGTCCAATTGGTACACGAAACTACGGAGCTTAACGAAGAAGACTTTATTTCGAAGCACACTCAAAACAGACAACCTTCCAGGACGGAAGCCACATTCCAACTCACGTTCTCTTCTCTTGGAAGATAGATTTTCTCTTCTCAACTTCTTTTAACAACGTATAAACAAACAAAACGCATTAGGTGCTGTAAGGCCACAGAGAGTTAGTAAAAATATCCATACTGGGAAAATAGATTCGTTACAAGTTTCATTTGATATTGCAGATGCTGTGATCGCAATTCAGAAGCATTCATATCTGTTGGTTTGTTGTTTTTTTCGCAATTAATCGCAGTTATCTCATTTATACATGATTTGCTCTTGCATTGTCTTATTTGCGCATAGATTGCAGTGGTTTACGGAAAATTCACCGACAACAGTTCGATGAGAGTCAGTTAGCGAGGGAGTGAACGATTGAGTTACTGAGTGAGTGATTAAGAGAGTGAGCGATCTACTGAGTCCATGAGCGAGTGATTAACTGAGCGAGCGATCTACTGAGTCCATGAGCGAGTGATTAACTGAGCGAGCGATCTACTGAGTCCATGAGTGAGTGAGTGAGCTACTGAATCCGTGAGTGAGTGAATGAGCTACTGAGCGGATGAGTGATCTAGTGAGTGATCCTAAAGATATGGCGGAAAGTTTTAATAATGACTTGATTAAAAGCAATCTCGATGATACGGGAGAAATTACAAATTGATGTTGCACAGTACAAGAAAGTATATTCAATAATTTCATTAACTCTGTTTTACTCCAGAACTTCTAATGAAACGTTAAAAGGAATAATAACAGAAGTAAAAAAATAATAAAGTTAGTGGATACGGATAAATTAACCCACTAAAATGCTTAAAATCATCTTCTGTTATCACTTTGATCTTATAAAAAACATTGTTGATCATCAGTAACCAATTGATTTTTTTCTGATGCATCAGAAAAAAATCTGTTACCCGCGACTTCACTGGTGTGGATTCTGCAATCTCAAATTTACTTAGCGATGATTCCCCCCATACCACTTGAACACTTCATGATCCCCCTATATATATATGGGTGGTGAAATTTCAGAAATCCCCTCTTAGTGCGTATATATCTCCATCTATGTACTATATATAAAATAACATGTCCCCTGACTGATTCATCATCGCCGAGCCAAAACCACTGAAGGTATAAATATCAAATTCCGTGAATAGTTTTGTTTCACGACGTAAAGACTCACTAAGAAAGGGGTTCTTCCCATATTCAACCCCTAAGGGGGTTCAATAAGGGAGGGGGTCATACGTTTAAATCACGCCGAGCCGAAACAGCTGAAGCTATAAATATTATAGTAGATCAATATTGTAATATAGACAATATAATATAGAACAATCGGATTTTTTAATCATTTGTGACACTACTGGGTTAAAAACTAACTAACCAATTCACTCACTCACTTACTCACTCCCTCAATCACTTACTGAATGGGTCACTCACTCACTAGCTCATTCACTGGGTCACTCACTAGGTTACTCACTGGGCCACTCATTCATTCACATACTCACTAGGTCACTCGCTTATGGACTGACTTAATCGCTGATGGACCTCAGTAACTCAGTCACTCCATCTCTCACTGACTCAGTAACTCGATCGCTCACTCCCTAGCTAACTGACTAGCATCGAACTGTTGTCGGTGAATTTTCCTAGCTGTGAATTGTTGGTCCATGAATTTTCCAGACACTCTTGCAGTTGCATTTTCTCCTTATTTTTGCAATGTCAGTAACATGGTTATTTTCCATACTCTTGGTTATTATTGTTATTATTTTTTTTTTTTGGATGAACAAATAATGCATAAAATTCATGTGATATTGCAATTGATGTGATTACAATACAGGGATGATGTGTGTCATGTCTTCATTATAACTTTTTCTTTGACGTTCTTGATTATGGTTATATGACTGATGTTGGTTCTACAGTATTTGTACTGCCGAGTGAAGTTGTTTACACAAAAATTTTGGCATGAACTAATCTTTTATTGATTTAAACATCTCTGATTGGTGTCTCTCGATTATGTAAAATTTTATAATGTTTGGCGTTTTTGGGTAGCATATCATCAGCTACTTCCCTTATGACATTACCCCTTTCTTCTTCGACTGTGTTGTGTTTTATCTCGATGAGCGCTCATTTCTGCTGGCTCTTGCATTCTCTACACATACTTACACACATGCACAAACCTGCCTTTTTCTTTTTCCTTCACACACCACCCCTGGTGATCTGTAAGTCGCCAGACAGCCTGCAAAGGCTAGGCGGTGACGGAAACGTTCAATTCCGCTCTGGGCTCGATTATTCCCAAATGATGTTGAGAAGTTTGATGAATATGAAAAAGAGTTCATTCCCTTTCTTTTCTTCATTTAATCAGTTGAGCACTTTCATATGGACCTGGTATCCACCACTACCACTTCACCGTACATGCACTTCGTACACATTCCACTGCGAAATTTCTAACGAATCGGTACATGTCTAATGTTGCCAAATTTTTAAACTATAAAGGAGGACGCTTGTGGTGTCTTAGAACTCATTTACCTCTTTCACACAGATGACGCCACTGTACTTAGAAACACCCTTATAGCAGGAATTGTCAAACTGTGCGCTGCCAACCTTTATCAGGGACGCCGTGGAGTGGCTGCCCTTACAAAGGTTTTTCGGAGAGATTCTTTGTTAAACTGCTCTGGGGAGCCGCGGATAAACATTGATTAGTAATAGGGGCACCACACGGGTGGAAAATGTTCGAGAATCCTGGCCTCATAGCTTTCTAGTCAAAACGGAACTGCCATTACTACTGCTCGGATTTTCAGGACGCATAAGTTTTATGACAAGTTATATTTTGGGCATTTATTTCGAGCCATTAGTCATATTTTAAGCATTTTTGAGCTATCGGTAATATTTTGGGCATTTTCAAGCAATAAATCGTTGTTCGGTCATTTATGGCTGAAATTTTTTCATCTGTAGGAATTTTCTTCAGAGATACCGATTTTTTTTGGTGGGGGGGACTGAATCTCACACACATCAAGCATTTTTCATTCGGACACTCGTAATGTTTTGAGAAGACACCAACGAATAAGGCAAATACACAAAAAATAATAAAAGTCCTAATGCATTTCAACACCAATGGGTGCCGTCTTCAGAGGAAAATCCAACCACTAGTCTCGACGTTTGAAGTGAACAGACGTACTTCTTCCGCTGAGCAACCGAGCGTGAAGATTTGGTATTCAACCCAAGTGGGGAAACTGTCAGCGAGATTTTTCCTCTGAAGACGGCACCCATTGGTGTTGAAATGCATTAGGACTTCTTATTTTCGTGTATTTGCCTTATTCGTTGGTGTCTTCTCAATATTCTTGCGCAAAGTGGATCAACTCTTCTACTCGTAATGTTCTCATTCATTTTCATCCTGCCTAAACACGGGGATTTTTGCCAGATGTGAGGCAGACTTGGTTTTTCCTCCGCTTCCCGTTACTAAAAAACCTCAAAGCTCTATAACAATGTTTTTTGCATTATGTTTTGAAATTAGTCATTTTTTCAATTTTTTTAATCTATAAAACTGCTACTCCTTTAAGTTTGGTCGTTGCCACCCTTTGTCCCTTTCTGTAATTTTAGCGTTACCTGAAGTTGTCTTCAAAGCAAAAAAATTAAGGAATTTTTTCCCAGAACTTTCGGATGAATATTTTAGCACCGATGGTAGCCACTATGCACCATCGGTTACTATATATTTAAGTTTCCTACGAGATTAATTCTTGCAGAAAACATAAATAATAACCCATGTTTTGTTGCATAAAATGCAGCATATAAATGAGAAATTTTTAGTCTCTTCCCACATACAGTTCATTTTAATCCTGCGCACATTGGTTTAAAATCCAAAATAATTCCATTCAAAGAACTACGATAAATAGTTTTGCTTTTATCTAATACATGGCAACAGAAATTCCTCGCGTTCAAGTAATATTTATGCGAAGATGCGCATATAAATATTGCTTTTTTTTTCCATAAGAAAATTATCGGCGCGGGAAAGCTTTCGCACCCTCCCTTCCCCGAACCTTCAATTAGTGGAGAAAGAACCAGACAAACAGCTGTTGCATTTATTGGTCAAAAACCGGGACGTCAGACCGCCCCAACCTAAGACGAATCCCATTATTTTTACCCCCCGGAACAGTTAAATTTACTAAAGAGTTGTAGCGGAAGTAAGTTGCTTTGCATCAGTCCGGGGTTGTGAGCGGTTCTATCTATCTACAAAAGAGTTGAAATTAATCGAGAAATTTTAGACAGAAGTCCGTAAAACCTCGGCCTGAGGAATCACCTGAGATTCCCGCCTATGAGCCTAACTATAGTTTCTGATGGCCCATGACCACACTGGGCCACTAAACATTAGAACCGCAAAAATAGATCAAAATACGTTAACTACACACATTTTCATCATGACTGCCAAAGAAAGCATTTCTGTGGAATTTCATGTACGTTTGTATGAACACATGCATCATCATTGATGAAAAAATTTAAAAATGAAAGGGTCCAATATTCTTTTTAATTATATACGGCCACGTTGAAGGCATGTGGTCGAAAAAATATATGCCCAGTTGAAATTTTTACATGCTTCGGACATGTCGGACAACAGATTTGTACAGCCCTGTTTCGCTCACAATTCTAAACATTCAAACTGCATCTTGCAAGATTCAGTACGGTTCTAGAACGTACTGAAGAACAGTTATTGTTTTCATTCAAATTTTGTTGAAAGAATTTCAAGTAAAAAGGTGTGAATTGTTGAATTTTTCGTTAATTCTTTAACTTAATAAGAAAAGCAGCAGTAACTGAAAAAGAAGCGATGAAATAGTGTGAAAATTATATGGTCATATTTTTAAATTTTAATGTCACTGAAATTTAATGACCTTGAAATTTTTTTAAAAATTGTATCTTGTTCTGATGACGTATACGGTACACACTTCCATACGTGGTTCGTGAACACTGCACATATTCTGCCACAAAAATTGAATTAAATGAAAATTATGAAAGCATGGAGATTATTTTCCTCACGCGTATCATCATTCATGTTAGAAACAAAACCACCACCACCGATCCAATTCATGATCCTCCTAGACTGAAGCTTTTGCATAGACTTCCGTCTAGCAAAATGTGAAAAATATGCAATGTGTGTGACTAAAATTTATCAAACTTACCAAAATTGTCGGTAACTGCATAATCATGGGATTTATCGCATTTACCGCGACAGATATATACCGTATTTTCCAGCGTGATAGTACTTAGATTATACGATTAAAATTCATAGATGGCGTATAAATACAAGTAGAAGAGAGAGAAATTAAGATTTTGTACAAAAATATGACAAACACCCACCTTCGATTTTTTATACTTTTACTAACTAGTGAATGAAATTTGCATATGTGGATTATACGCCAATGATACGATTCGATATTTAAACGATAGAATTTGTTTTCCTAAATGAATGAAATTTTTATCTACGGATTAAACGCAGTAAAATGCAGTATGTAATGATTCTCTGAAAGGTATCAGTTAAAGCACCGTCTTCAGTTAACAAGTTCAGGTGCCCTAAGAGTCCAGCATCTCTCTAAAAATAGATTTAACGCTTTCTAAGGCAATGGGAACTATACTTTCCACCAAATTCATCAATTTTTTTTAAATGTCCATGTTAAGCTATTTCACCACCACCTCTCATTAGAGCTATCATTTATTTATTAGTAACGTCAGAAACAAAAAGAAAATTAATTTATTTAAATAATCTGAAAAAATTAATTTTATCTAATAACCTAAATGAATTTCCTTTCTTATATCAATCTCAATACTATAAAAATATTTTAATATACCATTACTAAAAAAATGGCCCTTTAAAGGATAAAATCAGGGGCGTCGGAAGTGGATCTTTGGGTACTTAATTCGAGTTTTGTCTCTTAAACTTTGATTTCTAGGTTTACTCTGGGGCACTCTGACACATGTTACAAAATACTGAGCACCCACAGCAAAAGCCGTCTTAAGAGTATCACGCCCCCCCCCCCTCCCAGGAAAAATGATTTTTCTGCCGTTTTAAATTCTCAAAAAATCCTAAACAGATCTCATTTTTGTGGGCCCATGCGTAAAGACGGCACTGCCGTAGCTCCGACGCTACTAATTTTAATTGTGTATTCCAATTCACTAACAAACTTCAGGAAAAAATTGCACAAATGTGCCCCACCATAGATAAAATATTCTCAGCTCGAATATCATTCGGCCACATTACGACAGGCAGGGACGGCTCGAACTTACATGCCACCCGGGTACAAAGCTTCATGTGCCGCCCCTAAAGACGATCTTTGCAGGAGGATGACAGGGTTTTACACTTGGGTACCCTGGGATAAACCCGATTTTTTTTTTAATATAAAGCCGCACACCAGTGTGTACAGAGCAAAATACGCGTGACCATACGACCAGCTTTTTGATCCAGGATTATTTTTTACCATTCTTAATTATGCCAGGAACTTGATTCACATTACAGCTCTCATTGATGATCCATCATTACTTACACTTATCCTGTGAAGGGAAAAGAGAAAGTATTAAAAAAAGAATATGTCATCTCGTTATTCTAACAAACTTATTTCAAAGGCAATTCTGGTGCTCCAGAGACCGGACAAGTGAGAAGTCGAATTTTTTTCTCCTTTTCTTATATTCAATCGTTCCAGAAAAGTTACAGGGTGGGAGCATTAGAATGCGCACACTTGCCTCTCGGGACGTACTATGTTCTTATTTCTGCTATTAGTAATAGCAGACCTGGGATCCCAGGCCCTGTCCGCTTCCTTAACAACTTCGCCGCTAAGCTACGGCTCAAACGCGCGATGTCATGTAAATTTTACTTGTGAATTTTTTTTTTTAAATCCGGTGTCTAACAAAAGCAAAGATGTCGCCCCTTGTCACTTGCCGCCCGGGTGCACCACAACTCTTGCGCCCTCGCTTAAGCCGTCCCTGACGACAGGCATAAATAAGGCTAGGCGCAAACTGGTAAGACACGACAAGCCAAGTCATTGTTGTTTACGTTGATTTACATGGCTCAACGCACACCAGTTAGTCAGACAAAATTGAAATGTTGCGTCGTACAAATCAATGTGAACTTTAGTAAAGTCTAAAAAAACTGCAACTTTAAAGATATTTCAGATTTTTGCGAAAGTGTTTTAAGTTTGCCTCTAAATAGATGTTCTTTCCCCCATTTTCTCAGCGGGGTCTAAATTCAGATGTTCAGGCTAACATTGCATTTAGTGACTTTTTTGGTCTCAGACAGACAAGAAAACTTTCTAATTGAATGTTAGGGGACGGAGAAAAGATTAAATCCCGTACCTCAGTAAATACAGCCCCTTCCCATAATAAAATCAATGACAGGTCCAAAGAACGGGACCATTTTAGATAATTTTTCAGTTGCGTGTTTCTGTAACCAACATTAAGCATGGCTACTCATCATCTCTAGCGCTTCTCTTGGTGATTATCTACAAAAATGTTTTCTCCAGCTCTTTTTCCCTCCTAGAAACATTTTTTTTCTCTGTGCTGCATCTAATCGGGGCCTTCGTGATTTTTCCTCCTTACCGTAAGGGTACGAACATTGACGCTGGTTTCAGAGATTCTTTGAAACTTCTCAAATACATGTTATTTAAGTAATCAGTTATCATATACAGGATGGGCAAAAAGTCCGTAGAAACTAAAAATTAATAAAAACCGGAAAAATAGCCGAAATAAAAAACGGTTTGCAGGGTTAGCATCGTTAGGTAGCGGTGTTTTTTTTTTAAGACGGGGGAAAATAAAAAAACAGCCGATAGGTGGCGCTGATACGAGCGACTTCGGTGGAAATATGCAAATGAGACGGTTATAAGAACTTGCGCCTCTAATCCACAATCAGTTCACCGTTGTAAACGGTGTGCGACCCTGTTGCTGCTAGATTTGGCACTCGCGTGCACTGACAATCCCGGGATGGTGGTAATGTGGACCACAAACTGCTGTAATAAACGATTTGGAGGCATTCTGTTCGTTATTTGAGTACCTTTTCTTTGACTTGTGTAAGTCAAAGAAACAAATACAGAAAATACAAATACAATGTATTTGTATGTCAGCACCACCTATCGGCTGTTTTTTTTTTAGTTTTTTCAGTCTTCCCGTGATCTAGCAATGCTAACCCTGCGAATCGTTATTTTTCCGGTTTCTACGGATTTTTTGCCCATACAATATAAAAAATTATGCAATTTGGTCATGAACTTGTGTTCGAAAATGGGTTAACCAATCCTTAACGACACTGACTCGCAGAATCGGAAACCAGCTTGCATTATGTTCATAGCCTAAGAGGGAAAAACGAACAGCACGAAGGCCCCGATCTAATCTTTTGTTGTTTGAATGACGCAGTTCTAAACTGGCTAAAACACGCTACACTGGCGTGATTTCACGTCATTTAAGACATTCAGATTCGTGGGAATTTCATAATTTCAACGTCACAAAATTTCCACGAATCGGAATTCACAACGTCTTTGACGTGACGCGATTATCACGTCAGTGTAGTGTTTCGGCCTTAAATTATATAGGGTTGCCGGATTTTTACTTCCATACTTGGCCTCTATTGGCATTCGAAAATATTTTTTTTTTTTTTTTTGAGTGACCCATGATAATTCCATCGGATATTTTTATATATATTTAAATTGGCAGAATTAGTGGTAATTTTTTCGAAACTAAAAATTTGGACCCTTTCCTTGTCAGTTTACCAGTGTTACTCACTATATACGACGCTCTCCCACTCTTAACACTATCACTCCTCACTAACTTACTAGCTCGTGTCGAACCAGTAAGTTAATGAGGAGTTTTGTCTACGAATTTTCCGTAAACAATAGAGAATAATCAGAACCGATAAATACGTTATACAAAAATTTAAAATACACATTATCGACAAAATCATTAAAGTTTATTAAATACACATTTATTGCTCAATATATATAGTGACAGTACAAAGAAGACATACGTAAATCACAAATACAAATTAAAAATTACTCTAAATTTGTGCATGTAGTAAAAAAAAATCACATGAAAACGAGATGCATGGATATAAAAACACAGCACGTGAAAACATGTCCTTTCTTGAAGCATGAATTTTCGTCTCTGTAGAGACTATTCTTGTGAAGGAATGATTTACCTGAAATAATGCACAAAATTAGTTATATATGAAGAAACTTGAATAATAATTATGGTGAAAATATGTTTGACTGACTACAATTACGAACAGTGAAATCTGGCTAGTACAATACTCAATGATAAATCCCTTTGCAACGATATTTTTTTTCCCAATCTTGTTTTGATTATCAACTAATGTTAAACACCTTTCTACACACCGATATCCTTCAGGACAACAAATCCCTCTTTATAACGATATATTTTTTTAGAGATTTTTGAAACTGCTACCATAACTTTTTATATTTCGCTCAAAATAGTCTAGAATTTTAACTTCACTTGTTTTCATTCTTCTAGGAGCGTCTGATAACATCGATGATTTGCACCACATGATCACCGAAAATGTGTTGGCAATACAGTGAAAGTGATTAAGCTGTTGGTAAGGCACAAAAGTGCAATACGCTAAAGTTCTTTACACGGACAACGCATCTGAATGACTTTTATTAATCATTTTTCGCTGCGAATAAATAATTTAAAGCGCGTTTTCGGATGGCACTAACAACGCAGATTTAAAAAAGATGCAAACAGCATTAATTGAGTAGCACGTGATGACAATTATGCCTCTTGATATAACGATAATCCCAATACAATATTTTTCTTGGCCCCGCACAACATCGTAGATAGCGAAGTTTCATAAAATTTCATACATCAGACATTTGTATTTATATAAAATCGGCATTGCCCGTCCACAAAAATAGATTTCAGTGTAGTAAACAGCAAACGCAATGTTATTAATATTTTATTCGGTTTAGAGTCATGTAAAAACTTCATTTACCTAGCTCAAAAGGAATACAATGTTAGGTTTGAGATCAACGGTTGCCAAAAAAAGTAGTTAATTTTTGTACGTCTTTCAATAACTATACAACCCCTATTTGAAACATGAGTGACGTATCCGAGTTTCACACGTTATTTGGATACTTTTTCTAAGTATGCCTCTGGAATCAACGGAACCGCCTTGGGATGAGAACTCAAGAATAAAAATATTCTAATGGGGATGAATTCAGGGAAGTTTTGTACAAAACTACAAAATTATAAGCTAATTAGGCTGGCATTCGCGTTGAAAGATCGTAAGTCAGCCTTCAGCCTATTGAAATAGATGATCACTGATAGCTCTAAGACAATCCTAAAACTTAAGGAAACTCAATCCAAGGACTTGCCATGCAGCAAGTTCCACATAGCGTTTTTCGGACTATTTCTCTGGAATTGATTATTATAATTGCTTATAGTTCCGATTATATTAGTTCCATCGATCAAAACAAATGCTTCAACATTAGACTTAAACCATGTCGGTGAATACGGCCCTAAGCCATAGTCACAATTTTTTGATAAGAGATCGACACGGATTGGTTAAATTCAAGGTTTTAACCAATCTATGTTGATCTCTTATACCAAAAATTGTAACTATAGGTTTAAACCACGTCGGTAAATACGGCCCTAAATGTAGTGAAGTGTTACCGCCCTCATTTTTTTCCTTGACTCTGGCAATTTACTTTATTAATGTGTGTGTAAAACACCAGAATTGCATATAAAGGATGTCGTCCTCACCAGATCAAAATCTCTACCATCACCCGCTTTTCAATGAAAGGCTTTTGGCTTGAAGTTTAGCATTTGGCAACTTATGTCAGTTTGCTAGTTGTGCTCGTATTTTTTACATGTAAGCGAAGGGGTTAAACAGTGCGAAATCAAGTGATTGGCAAGAAATTCGGATGATCTATATTTGACGAATCGGTGATAAACATGGTAGCCTTGTCTTAACTGCACGTTAGAAAACGGAAAAGAAAAAAAGGAAAGGAAGAAAAAAAAATTGACTGTAAAACAGAATAGATAAGAATGTAGGTATATCGTAAAGTGGTTAATATGGCCAGCTCTAGTGATCGTCACACTATCACTAAGAAGTTCTGAAGAGAAAAAAAAAAAAAAAAAAAAATTGATGTCATCGTATACATTTGAAAAACAAAATAGGAGTTCGTGCTCTTGCGAATTAATTCAATGTCGGGAAGACATGGATATGCTCCATTTCGAAGGAAAAACAAACATAGGCAAGAAGAATGACTGAAAAACGGAAATCAAGCTAGGAAAAATAAATTTCCGAAGGCAGAAAGACTTGCCGTAGATGCAGTTGTGTACGAGTTGTTTGATTCAGCAAAGAACCAAGAACTTATGTTTCCGATTCGATTCTACAAGAAAAAGCTCGAGAAGCTGCAGAGAATTCGGACTCATTCACATAAAAGCTTCAAATGGTTGGTCGAATCTTTTTCGTGTGCACCGCGAAATTTTATTTAAAAAATTGTGCACCGATTCTGCTCACGTTGATGACGAATTCTGCAAAGAATGGAGTAAAAGATTGCCAAAATACCGAGGGATATTCAGCTAATGATATATACCAAGGGTTGCCAACAGCTGGCCAATGTAAGTTTATAATTTAAGTTGGGAAACTCAAAAATCCAATAAACATCGATTGATCAGCGTTTGCAAAAGATGTACGTACTGGAATTACAATATATTTCATTTCTATAAATTTTTTGTATCTTTACAATAATGTACTTACATGACTTTAAACGCATCATACATTGTTCTTTGTTTGCAAATGAACAAAATTCTGAGTTATTTTTAATACCGTATTTTACAGTTTCAACAGGAACCTTTGATCGGGTCACCCCTCTGTGGTGTGGTGAATATTTAATTTCAATTGTGCTAAAAATTTCAATATATTTTTGAAAAGTTCCAAAATTTGTCGCCAGGTGGCGTATCAACGAGTCTCATGTGTTGCACGTACTCATAATTTTACATCACAATTTTAATTTCTTGACAATGCTATATTTCAAGAGTTATTCGAGTGTTTATGAATTTTCGCACGTTCTATATTTCTCTAAAATATTTATCTTTTTTTTTTGTTCTCGGGCATCCCGAAACGATTCGTAGAAGTTGGAAATGATTGTAAGAGACTGCGCGCATATGTACCACAATGTAAAAAAATGTTAAACTTCTCATGTCTTGTGAACGGATAAACGTAAAATTTCGGAAGGGTCCAGGTATACTAAATTAACCATGTGCAACAAGATTAAAGTCCTAAAAATGCCTCCGGTGGATATTTTGTGAACATATCTCGGCAACAAAGAGTTTTGAAAAAAAACATTTCCAAGTCTTTAGTGAGAGGACACTATATATACATACACACCATTTCTAGTGTATTTTTCAAAGCCGGGGACAAGCACCCCACACCCCCAAATGATGGGCCTGTATAAAGGGTGTCCAGCAAGTCCTAATTTGGCCTCCCTATCATCAATTGTACGTCGTAGAGGTATGGATGCAATTTAAAAAAATGCTCAAAATGTGTGCAGGAAACACTACCAAGTTCTACAAATAAAAAAAACGCCACAACAGGCAAAATGCCCAACGAGGTGACTGATAAAAAGATGCTCATAACAAATATGGGTGTCATTTCAAAAATACAGCAACCCAATTAAAAAAGCAAGCAAGCAAACACACACGCACACAAAATATTATACAATGCCCATAAAGAATACTTATGGTTGTCTTATTCTAAGTATGGATAGCTTCGTGATTTACCGATATTTTGAGAGTAAAAATACAATGTATCACAAACAAAAAAATCTAAATATTTATATACGCCCCCCCCCCCCTTCCACCAACTTCCAATTAGAAAGTTGTTTCCCGTCTCTCCTGAAGCCAAAAAAAAAATTTCATGTGCAATATTAGTGCAATATTCGCCGAGATATTTGAAATAAAACAATCTGAGATAAGTTGGGAAAGAACCTCATAATGAATCTCGCAAAAGAAGCGTTGTCCGGCTATTTTCTCAACTTTTCTGATTTTGAATTCAAAATGCCTCCATGAATATTACACTAAGTTTTTTTTTTTGGGTCGAAAGAGAGCAACAGTTTCCTAATTGGAAGAGAACACGTGGCGACCATATAAAAATTTAGTTTTTATTTTAGAACACCATTTTCACTCTCACAACTAGCTGAGTGATTTTTGAACATATTTTGAGCAATTTTTGAATTAGAACTATACGACGAACGGTTGATGAGATGAAGGCCAAATTAAGGCTTACAGGACATCCTGTATATATGCTACATTTTTGCAATTCAAATTCATTTTCTGTAGAAAACAAAGTACGAGACATCGTAAATATTGAGATCACGAATGTTAGCCCTTCACCTACAGACTGTACCTTATAAACACCAGATTAGATAATTTTTTTTTATGTACTAACTAATGGTTTCAGGAATATTTGTCTTTAAAACTAAAATGGCTTGATAATTTACATAATTATCATATTTATCCGACCCGTCATTTATGGGGCCATCACCCCCCACCCGGCTTTTGAAAACACTAAAAATGGTGTGTGTGTGTATATAGTGTGTATACACACACACAGAGTACATGTGCTTTGCCCCCCCCCCCCCCGGAAAAAGTTGAAATGACGGCCCTGATATTTACATTTTATTTTCATTCGTTATCGTTTTCTTTTTACCCTACTTTTTATAATGCGGTAGATAAAGTTAATACTCACCATGAAATTTGCAGTCGTAATGTAAAAATTATCACCTTCACGCTCGTCTTCGTTTACCTTAAAAGAGGAAAAGAAAATTGAAGTGAGAAACTAAATTTAGATATCGTAAAATTAAAATAATTTCAGCTAAGTTTTCATAACAATTTAATAATCACATTTCAAAATGGCGTAAAATTTTAGACAATGTAATGATGGGAAATGAGGATTGCACAAAAACTCGTAATAAAAAATAATTTGCGTGTTTATTCGAAGTGTTAGGCTCCAAGAAATTGCTTCCACCGATTATCTTAGGAAATAAACTATGAAGCATTGCAGGGAAAAAAACAGATTCCAGAACATTTAATCGGTTCACGGATGCTCATTTTACATCTCGCTGATTAACATCAGAATTCGTTGCATAGTGGTCATTCAAGTATTACGTCAGCATCGATGGGGGAGGGGGGTTTGAAGGTTGCTTACGTCATCAACCACCCTTTATGAAAATGTGAAATATTCTTAATGGCATCTTATTCGATGCGCCAAAAACGAGAAAAATTCTTCGCTAGTTTGTGGGCACCTGAACTAACATTCTCCCTAATAATAAATCCCTTACAGAGCCAATTCAGCGATCTCTAAATGTTTCACGGGTCCTTCAAGTGCTTAGGAAATGAGTCAGGGCCGCTTAAGTGCTCTGGAACTGTGCCACATGTCACTCAAGGGATTTCTTAATGTGCCACGGATCATTTAAGCGTTCTGGAACTGTGTCGCGGGTTACTTAAATGATCTTTGAATGTGCCACGGGCCACTTGAATGCTCTGGAATTGTGCCACGGGTCATTTAAACGATCTGTAAAAATGTGCCGCTCAGTTAATTTTTACAAAATTGGGTTTGGGGGCAAGCCACATCAGATGACCTTCAGGGCCACATTTGGTCCGCGGGTCAAGGGTTTACCATACATGGCTTAAAGGGTGTGTCGCAATGCATTTCTTAGAGAAATTTAGAGTTCTTACCCTTCAAATAGCATTGAAATTAACAGAAATTGATTATAATAACAAATTTACAATTATTAATAACGTATTTTCTTTCGAAAAATTTAAATTTTTTTTATGTTTTTTTTCGTCTATGGGAGAAGCGCACGAGCCCCCTATGCACCCTCCCCCGTACGTTTCTGATCCCACCAGTATGCGTTAGGAGGTAAGGGGCAGTGCTGACGAAATTTTGCTGACAAGGGGGAGGAGGGGGTCAAAAATGGCTAAAAATTTGCTTACGTTACTTGAACGACCCCATACCATCAGGAATCAGCACCGTCTTAAGACATGGGCCCGGGGGCCTCAAGCGAAAAGGGGATCTGGTTTATATTTTCGAAAATTTGCCTGGTAGGGCCTCAAAAATCATTGGCCCGGGAGCCCATGATGCTCTTAAGACGGCCCTGTCAGGAATAGCTGTATTTAAATGATGAAAGTGTTTAAATGGAGGTGTACTTGTTTAAACAGCATTTAACGAATAAATTTGAAAATAAAATTTTATTTTCAAAAAAAGTCCACGTTTTTTCGTAAGCCCAACACAAATGAAAAACACTTGAAGTTTGTTTTCTTTGCCTCTTTTCTCACATCGGGAAGCTTCATTGAACGGGAGTTTTACCCCTCCCGTTATTTCTATACGCCCCTTTCCACACAGATAACGTATCTTTCCATTAATGCAAGTTGTCCTGTTAAATACTATAATGCGACCATTATCTCATCAACCGTCGGTCGTCGAAGTACGGTTTCAATTTAAGTGAAAAAGCTTCAAACGTTCAAAATCTGTTCAGAAATCTGCCTGTACCAGTTTTGAGAGTAAAAATGGTAAAATAAAAAATTAAAATTTCTATACGGTCCCCCCCCCCCCCCCCGCAGCCTGACTACAAATTAGAAAAGTGCTGCGTTGTCTCTCTCGAGGCGAACGAAAGTTCCGTTTTTAAATGAGTTCGCCGAGATATTTGAATTCAAAAATCGGAGAAAACTTAGGAAGAACAGTATAACCTAACGAACAATGGTTTCTCTTCCCTCTTTGTTTTCCACATTTTTTCTGAATTCAAATATCTCAGCGAATATCACACTTAAGTACGAGGAATTTTTTTGTTGTCCTCAGGAAAGACAAGACAACAATTTTCTAATCGAAAGTTAGAGGATCCACATAAAAATTTGGATCTTTGATTTTGCGACACACTGTATTTTAACTCTCGAAGCTGGTACAGAACAATTCTTGAATAGATTTAGAACCATGCTTCTAGCCTATACGACGAACAATTGATGAGAAAAAGGCCAAATTAACACTTTCAGGACACCCTGTATACAAGGCTGTCGTAAACTATTTGCACGGTGGATATCTTTTCTGCAACCGTTGACTTCAGAAACATTTTCAATCACAAGAAGTTTCCAAATCACATGCGGTTACTCAAAAAATGTTTTAAATTTTCCTTAGAAGTCCTATACACAAGGGAAAAAATGTAATTATCTTTTTATCAGCACCGTTTTTGCTAAAACTTCCAATTAGTCACCTCTCAAACAAAGTGAGATTTTTGAGTAACAGCACGTCATTTGAAAACTTTGTTTCTAAAGTCAATGGTTCTAGAGAGATCTGCCGTGCAAACAATTTTGGGCAGTCTGCGTAGGACGGAGAAAGAACACATGGGGAGCGTGAAGGACGTGGTTGATCTCGAAAGAAATCTACTGCCACCGCCACCCCCCCCCCCCATTTGTAACATGAACAAGAAAACCAGTTTTTTTTACGTGTATTTATCGCCGATACTCCAAATACAGATCAAATGAATTTGTTGCCAAAAGCCTGTACGTGATGGAGTTAAACCCTGTCAAATCACTTGAGTGGGTTGTTAATAGTTTCCTCCTACCTTTTTTTAATGAGCTTATGACTCGCTTTTATAAACGACATGAGCTGTGGACTAAAATCTCTTGGATCTTTGAATAGAGCAACTATGAATATTCAATCGTAGACACCCGATATAAAAGAACTCAGATTTAAAAAAATCGTTAAATAGAGGATTTTGTTAAGTCCCAGAACGTATATTTGTATTATCTCAAACTCCGACATAACGATTTTCTTCCATTTAATGAATAAAAATGTCGGTCCATATTCGAGACTCTTCAATACACAGGGTGGCAAGTCCTGGGCACATTATTTTATTTTTTTTTTTATTTATTTTATTTGTTTCCAAAGTTAAATAATACATGAAACAGTCAAATTTCAATGTTTGTCGTCTAGAGGCCCGAGCCTGTACAGAGCAACTAATTAAAAATTAACAAATCAACCAATTGACACAAAAAGATGCGGTTTGCACTAAAATACTTATGGCCTAGAGCAGTGGTTCCCAACCGGGGTACGCGAGAGGCCGTTAGGGAGTACGCGAAAAGAAAATGGTAATGGCGGCCATTCATCTAAAAACAGAGCAAAATGATTAAAAAACATTAAAAAAAAATTTCAAAAGTAGGTAGAGATTTTTACTAATATTGCCAGTTGTAATATATTGACTTCCCTATCAATAAAATCTATGAAAGAGGGATTGCGTCCGTGGCTGCTTGAACTTTGGCAAGAGGTGGCTTTTTTTTTTAGGAAGTGTTTGAAACACTTCACGATTTCTTGTCACAAGCTGAGCTAAATTTAACACTCGGCCACTTGGAAGGATTAAAATCCTCGTTTGAAAAATATTTTTCAGAGCCGGAAATGGGCGTGATCGGTGGATATGTAATCCTTTCAAAGTATTTTGAACCGGCTTTATTGGCGATTCCAAAAAGGGGAAATTGCTAGAGCTCTCCTCAGATACCCCTCTGAACATCCTCTTGAATGACGGAATGGTGAAACTAGTCAGTTTTTGCGCTTGCGGCGGTGATGAATACGTTGAACTTTCTAGAAAAGCCATAATGTTTTTGTTGCCCTTTGTTAGCACGGAGCTTGTTGAACGGGCGTTTTCTTCGTATATTTACATAAAAAAATAGATATATAGTAGAAGCAAATTGAACGCATCTCCGGATTTGAGTTTGTATTTATCCGCTTTTGAGCTTAATTTTTCAAAACTTTGTAATTCAATACAGTCCCAAACATCACATTAATTTCTTTCCCAATCTTTGTGTTAATTTGATTGCTTACTTGAAAAATGAAAAAAAAATAGACCATTTAATTCAATTCAACAAGTACGTTTTTTTAAAGTTTTTCTCGAAAATTGTAATGGGTCAAACAGATTGGAGTAGTGGGGGGGTCCGAGGAATTCAGGGTTGGGGGTACGCAGACTGAAAAAGGTTGGGGACCACTGGCCTAGAGTTTTCGATTTTTAAATTAGAAATAAAGTCAAAAATTTCATTCACAGGTGGCGCTATAAAACAAAACTCAACATAACATGAAATGCAACACGAGCAAAGCATTACTTTTACGACAATTTGCGTTCCATAAAACTACCAACATGAGCACCCTTCCACCAGTTTATATGTAGTCAGAGCTAGAAAAAAACGCTCATATTGAAATGAGAGTTTTATACAACGCAAGTTATCAAACATTAATCATACACTTTTTGAGTTGCATTTTCATTTGTATGTTGTTTCACAGCGCCACCTGTGAATGAAATTTGGCTTAAATTTATCGATAAACAAACTCAAAGCCACGCTACGTATTTTAGTGCAAACCAGTTTGTCAATTTGGTTGATTTATCGTTAAATTTTTAAAACGTATCTAGGACTTCTCGTCCACCGTGAATTTCTAATAGTACCAAAAAAACTAATACTAAAAGAAAAATCCCTTCAACCAAAATTTGAATCAATTTCCAAAAAAAACCAAACATGGGCCCCGCTCATTTCTATCTGAAACAAAGCCATTTAAAGTCCTGAGTCCCCCCCCCCCACCCATCAAATCCGCTGAGGACATCGTGACGAGATCTGGCGCCATGGTTTTTAAAAAGTATTTTAATTGACACTTCTAGCAAGTAAGGATCCCAGAATGGGCGTTTTCCGGGAACCTATGGGGCTGTTTAGATGGCTTTCTTAGGGCAGTATTCAACGTGGGGTTTAAAACTGCAGACAGTTTTTGAATAGGAGATAGACACTGGCTGAAAACCTGAATTTGACTAATCAGTGTAACGATCTCCTATCCAAAAATTATGACTGTACTTTACACCCTGTCGGTAAATACCGCCCTTAAAGCTGTTGAGCCGTCTCAAATTCGTGAAACCAAATTTGTTCTTACAATTTTCAACAGTAAAATAAAAGTTACTCTTCTTTCCAAAGAAACGAATTACTTTTTTTGAATTGAGTTGGATAAGAACAAATATGCAGAAATATCTATTTGTTTTACCAGCTCAAGATGAGAAAATTTCTGGACACGGGCGTGGTACCAGAAGCGCTGCCGCAGAGGAAACAGCTGGCTGGGGGATTGTCAAACCATCCGATTGTCAACAATCCGTTTACAGAAAAAGCGTATACCAAAGCGTATTATTAATACTCTTTGGATTATACGATTGTGATATTGGCGTTGCAGTAAACATAGCCGCCCTGAGGGGTTTTCGACAGGTGCGGTCGCACCGTTCCCCGCGCTTTGTGAGGGACCGCACTCACGATAAAATTATTGGAGGCTTTCACTAATTTAGTAAAAATTTCTTGCATCAATTCTGAATTTTCAATCAATTCTGAATTTTCAAATCAATTCTGGAATTTATTTCATTGGTTTTGGATTTTTGCAATTTATACTTTCGGGAATTGCGTTTTCCTCAGTTTAAAATTACCTTCAGCGCTGAATTCTTTGTGTTAATCTTAATTTATGTTTTGTTAATTTTTTTTTTTTGTATGGATATTTCTCAGCATTCTTGTGTGCTGGAATATATTGGATGCCGATTCTCCCCCATAAAATATGCAAAATCGAGACCGCGTGCTTGCGGGGGGGGGGGGGGTCATTAAGCATTTTTGGTGCTCCGAAATTTTTGGGACGCACCTTTTTTCCCCCGTCTGGTTAGGACGGCCCTGAGTTTACATTCATGAATCGTTTCATGACTTACCATCTACCTCAGAAATCTTCAACCCGTTACTCGCGAGCACAACGGTGCTCCCTGAAGGCACCTAGAGTGCTCAATTGCTTGTGTCCGATTTCGTGCTCGCGAGCACATGATTAACGTCCAAAGTAAACACCTTGTGTGCAAATTATTTTAATCTTTCAATGTAATTCTCATTTCATGCATCGATATGTCAAACTTGCCATAAGGGTGATCTTTTGATGGGTACAGGCAGTGCTCGCGACTAGAATCTACCTATTCACACTTCGTTCCTGCTGATCTTAGACAAGTGGAGAATTTCATCCTATCACTGAAAATGGTCTTTGAAAAATACACTGCTGGCCACCCAAATTGCAACACCAAGAAAGACAAGAGAAATCGCAACAATATTTATTTTGTAGATAACATGTTGACCAAGCATCAAATGATTAAATTTATAGACTTCTGTGAAGTGTGGTTCCTGCCAAAATCAGTAGCCAGAGTAGCCGCCATTGTTGGAGATCACCGCTGCCACACACCTCGGCATTGATTCAAAGAGACTTTGGATGTGTTCTTGGGGTACAGCAGACCAAGCAGCTTCCACGCGTTGCCAAAGTTAATCTGGGTCAATCGTTGAGCAACCATGGACCACAAGTTTTCTATCGGCGAAAGATCCGGAGAGCGAGCTGGCCAGGGAAGCAATTCAATCTGGCGATTGACGAAGAACCTTTGGACAATGCGTGCCACGTGTGGTCGCGCGTTATCCTGTTGAAATATGGCTGTGGGCAAGCCCTGAAGGTAAGGAAGAACAACTGGCTCCAACACCTCGGAGATGTAGCGCTGGCTTTTTAAAGTACCGGCAATGCGTACTAAAGGAGTGCGAGAGTGATATCCAATACCGCCCCATACCATAATACCCGGTGCAGGACCAGTGTGGCGGTGCATAACGCAGCTGTTCAGCATCCTCTCTCTCCACGGTGTCTCCAGACTCGAATCCGACCATCGTGGTGTTGCAGACAGAAGCGTGACTCGTCAGTAAAGACAATTCCATTCCATTGTGCCGTCCACATCCTTCTTTCATCGCACCATTGGCGGCGGAGACGTCTGTGGTTCTGCGTCAAGGGTAGACGAAGCAATGGACGTCTTGCGGACAGACCACTCTGCTGTAAACGGCGTCGAATGGTACGCGCAGACACTGGATGATGCGGTACAGACTGAATGTGCTGTGCTATGGTTCGTGATGTGGCTGAGCGATCCGTCACTGCCATACGCACAATACGCCTGTCATCACGTGAAGTGGTGCACTGAGGTGGATGCGATCGAACACGTCGGTCCGTCGTACCCTCCTGCATCCAACGATCACATATCCGCATTACAGTTGTTTGGTTTCGTCCAACACGACTACCGATTTCCCTGAAAGATAATCCACAATCTCGGTAGGCCACTATCCTTCCTCTGTCGAACTCGGATACTTGATCAAAAGATGATCGCTGTTTTCTACGAGGCATAATTGATCGTTTTTTGGAAAAAACACAATTGCCGTACTTCAAATCGTCGAAATCTCCAAGCCTTAAATAGCGCTTTGAAGTGGCGCCACAGGCGCGCGTGATGTACGTCTGCGCTGAAATTCTAATCATTTGTATATCTCACCTCCGCTAATGCATGTTGTAAATTTCATATTATTTGCATGCTTCCTTCAGGGTGTTGCATTTACGGTGGCCAGCAGTGTATATTATCATTTCCCCTGGGGTGGTGGGAGGAGCCAGGTGCGCATTTATAGTTTTTTCCGTCTGTGGGCTACACGAATTTTGCCCGTCTCTCATTCCAGTTAGATTTTCTTGACCACTCATTACTCGAGTTCGCCTCCCTGTGCAAAAACCCGCTTGGCCCCCCACCATTGTTACTACGCCTGTACCTCTTGGCCACACTTTTAATCACTCACATGACCACCACATCCTGGAGCAGGGCCCCTAGGTTGGGATTTTAGGAGAGTCACCCTCCCCCCCTCAAGCCAGACTTCCCACAAACCCTTCTATAGTAAATTTGTAGCATGGAAAAAAATTATGGCAATTGTCCCGTGTGTGAGGGCCATGCATTACTATTTTGGGCTCTCATATGGCCTCCACAGAAGTGGGGCTGCAGGGCAATTTTTTTTTTACTATCATAAATTTTTTTTCATGCAATAAATTCACTATAGAAGAGCCCGTGGAAAGTCTGGCTTGGAGACCCGCTAAAGATCCCTGCCTTAGGGCACTTCTCCAGGATGTGGGGACCCATGGACAATTACTTGCACACACTGTAGGCCACTTTTGGTCGCTCACTGACTTGTGTCCCTTGTCCTCCATTTCACTCTTTCGGTCATTCACATGCTTGCACAAACTCGGGGTCACTCACATGCTTCCAAACTCTTTAGATCACCCGCTACCTAACTCACTGACCTAGTCCCTCGCTCTCCCGTCCTATTTATTTTCTAAACCACTCATTCGTCAAATTTGCCGCCCCTCTTAATTTTCCACCCCGGGCTTATAAGCGCACCCCCCCCCCGTAAATATATGTCACTGGGAGGAGTACTGATATATTTTCTATACAAAAAAAATTAATTTTGAGCATGTATCTGGTATCACTATATTTTAGTATACGCATTTCAAAATCTTTAGGTATTTTATAATTAACTTACTTTAAAATCGGGTTCGATTCCCGGAGGAGGCAAATCACTTTTCTTTCCAAATATCAGTTTCAGCATTAACATCCAGAAAATTAAATTTCTCAGTATATTTCAGGCCGAAAAAATACCATCTCTTCATACAAAAACGCCAACTGGGGGCGAAAATTGCTGTAGTCAAGGGAGGCTGCCATGACTCCACTCAGCGCTTCACGCTACTTATGCGTGTTAAAAGGAATTGAAAAGTGTGTCTAGTGTATTGGTTAGCGCACTCTTGCCCGGTATGCAAGGGGACCCGGGTCGATTCCCGGATGAGGCAAATCACTTTTCTTTCCAAATATCAGTTTCAGCATTAACATCCAGAAAATTCAATTTCTCAGTCTAAAATCTAAGTTTTATAGTCACATTGTGCACTCGCCACACATTTCCAACAAGTAACAATAAGTTAGAAGTTCCGCAGAATATGGACGAGGTGTATGTGTGGCACAATGTGACTACTACTGAACAAGTAAAAGCAGTGGTTTGATGTTACAATATTGCACCTCTAATCCTCACCTTATCATAAAATATGGGTAATAAGTTTATATTACACCATTCCTCCTTTATAAAACATCGATTCAGCCGCGACACACAGCGTTGACGCACTATACGCACAGTAAAGCTAGGTCTAATACTAAATTTAAAGTCCTCTTTCCTAAAAACTTGACCAAACATCCTCTAGAATTAAAAGTGGCGTTTTCGGAATGAAATGTGCTACTGAGATCAAGGTATCATTTCTAAATTTCATTAGGAATTTTATAAAAAAAAAAAATCGATCACTTCATTGACAGAATAAAAATTATCTGAAAGTCTCACCTATAATATTGGCACTTCTGTTATTGAACCGATTTACCATCCACAGTTCCCTTGCGAGATCGAAATTCCTATAATATAAGGGTCAAAAAAAAAAAAATCGACACATAGAATATTGGAGAATTGCCGTTACCTTGTGAATTAATAGTCAAACAAAGGAATCGTGCTCAGCAAAATCAGGAAGCAAGGCCAGAAAAAAAACAAGTTTGAGGGAAAAAACAATATTCATCTCTAAGGTGGTTCCTGTTTGCCTTTAGTTTAAGGGGGTTGGTGCACGCAAATTTTCCAAAAAACAGTTTCCAATTTTTAAATACTATGAAATTTTCTGCGTCTAACTGATTAAGTTTTTGTTTTACCTGTAATAAAAATATTTTTAAAGTATTTTTACATTAACTGCTGGCAGGCATTACACATGCTAATGTTTTTCATTAAAATGAGTTTTTCTCAAAACTATGTTTATTGTTAGATAAGGAACATTTTTTTCGAACATCGCTCATTCAAATGTCATGAAACTTTGTGTGCCTCTCAACACTATAGTGTTACATACTTTAACACGAGCTTTTAGGATTTTAATTGTTGTTTTTTTATCGAAATTTAACTCCAACAACATGCAACTTTTTCAAAAATCAAAATTTGTCCATATTTTGTGCCATAAAAATTTTTTAAATAATTTTAATGAAAAATCCTCGTGTTAAAGTGTGTAACACTACAGTGTTGAGACACACAAAGTTTCATGGCATTTGAATGAGCGGTGTTTGAAAAAATGTTCCTTATCTGATAATAAACATAGTTTTGAGAAAAACGCATTTTAGTGAAAAACATTAGCATGTGTAATGCCTTCCAGCAGTTAATGTAAAAATACTTTAAAAATATTTTTATTACAGGTAGAACAAAAATTGTAACACAGACGCAGAAAATTTCATAGTATTGAAAAATTGGAAAATGTGTTTTTTGGAAAATTTGCGTTCACCAACCCTCTTAAAACAACGGTTGTTGAAGCTAGAGTTTTAACAAATCCTCGACAAAATTAAAAAAATTTTATATTCACCCACTGACGTTGCATTTGCGCAACGCTTTGTTTCATATAAAGAATTTTTATGAAATTAATTGAATAAATTTAAACAAACATTTTTGGAAATAAATTAGGTCTGAGTGCCATAGTATTTTTTAAAATTTGTAAAGAAATTTGATTTTCAGAAATTTATCCTAATTTTTGGTCCAAGATTTTTCTTTTCGATGATCAGGAACGTAAATTTTAAAAACAAAAATAAATTTTCCTTAAAATTTTTTTGTTACATGGGGGTACAAGGGCTTTTTAAAAATCATAACATTTTGTTAAAAATAACTTATTTCATGTTAATTGTAAATTTGTATCAATTAAAATGAAAAACAATGTCCAATTTTTTTTTTACTGCACAAATATGTTAGTAAAGAAACTAGTTATATATAAAAATTATATAATTTAGTCACATAAATTGGAAGAATGGTTAAAAATGAGCAAAGTGGGAACAGGCCCTTAACAAAGAGGGGTGGCAGAAGCAGAAGGGTCTCTAGCCTTGGGTTCAACCTAAAAATTTAATTTCAAGTACAAGAAAAAATTTAATACAAAATCGGTGTTAAAAGGGCTCGCCTAGAGCAGCGGTTCTCAACCTTTTTTGACTCGCGGAGCCCTTTTAAGTAAAAAAATTCTATGGCGGAGGCCAATTTAATTATTCATCAAAGATTTATTTTTACTATTTGAAAATATTATATTTTTTTTCAATTTTACTGTTTTTTTTTTTTTTTTTTCCTGGAGCCCCTGGACAGTGCACAAGGAGCCCCAAGGGCTCCGCGGAGCATCAGTTGAGAACCACTGGCATAGAGAATCAGATCGATGACGTGTGCATGCGAACACGTCTTCGATTATTTATAACTGAATTTTGCGCATTTACGTTTTCATGTGTAAGAAGCCAATTCTCGTCAATGCTAAATTCTCATTGTCCAAACATAAGAACAAAATTAGAAATTTTTCAACACTATTTTCTATAATAATGTACACTTTTTTTGGGTGCAAACTTCTAACAAAAAGTATTGTACATAAAATCATGTTTCTTAAAAAGGCCACAAAATGTCCGGGTAACAGCCCTAGCCGCCAAAATCGTTAAAACCAGTGACGCAACAAATATATTCATAACTGGACATGTGCCAATCCAAGATTTATACGACGAATTTCAGGAGCCCCTGTGACTAAAGTTTGGGTCGCAACCCTGCTTTAACCTAAATTGATACGACCTGCTAATCACTAGGGAAGTTAGTTACTATCGAATAAGTGAAGCAAACGAATAAAACTGCAGCAATTTAAAACTCACTGAAATTCCGAAGGATCTTCTTCGGGCGTCAAAAATCGGGCAAATAATTCTACGATGCCATCGAAACTTGCCGCAGCGACGGTTAAAATCGTCATCATCCAGATGCTGTCGATCAAAGTGCAACGAATGATGTCCATTTCAGATATAAACATGAGAAAATCCAATGGTCTTCGCAGATGAAATTTTTTTAAATTTCGAAATGGACTAAAAAGATGATCACTTATTTTTAAATTTTACTTGAAATATGTCGCTTCTGGCTAGTGGAAATTTGAAAACTATGGTGTCAGTCGCGGAATAGCAGCTGAGTTTCCGGATCCGAACTTTCCTACTTCCCTATTGATACAAATAATAAACAAAGCCCGTTGCCAACGCTGTTTATAACTTTGCAATTCATTTACATGGAATGAAGCTCACACACATTTCAATACCTTCGCTACAACTGTGTGAAAAAAACAACTTTACACGCTTTTTTTTCCTATCTGATTGATGAAATTCACGTGAGTTATAAATGAGAATCGAAGAACCAAAATCAAAAATCTAAAGCGCTTTTTGTACAGGGTGTCCCATAAATTCATAAACAGTTTAAAAATTCGTAAAAGTTGAAAGAATTGGTATATTTCAATGCTGTTTGCGAAAAAGTTATTCTCACAAAGGCGGATTTTTTTGTTAGAGCATAGCCTGCCTCTTCACACCTGAGCAAAAACTGACTAATAAAAAAATTTTTTTGATAGATTTGTGTACCTCAGGTCTCAACTTGAAAAAAGAATCATTAAAAACCCTGTAGATATATTAAAAATGAGTACAAGTGTACTCATTTGACAGGGTGATTGTAATTAAATTTCCTGTGTAGTCTGAGTACTTTTCCTCAAAAACTGCTTATCCGAATACAACCAAATTTTCCGAATATCTTAATGAGACCGTGGAAAAGAGATTTATGAAAAAAATAGTTCAATTTTCAACCCCCAGGTGAAAAAGTGGCACTTTCTTCTTGAATTTTCTTTTTTCCTCCATGGACCATATAGCTTATATACCAAGTTTCAATGGAATACGTCCTCCAGAACGGGTGCTTCATTGGTCTGAGCAGAGTCAGTATACTAAAACTACTCATGTGTGTGTGTGTATATATATATATATATATATATATATGTGTATATTTTTCGACATCTCTGAGAAAATTGGACTCTTTGTGCTGAGAGGAATTGATTGAAATATTGAACTTCAGAACCCGCTGTATGCCTCTAGGGGCGGGACAGCAATATATATGATTGATACTAAAACTACTCAGACCTATGTAGCGTCCGTTCTGGTAGACGTATTTCTATTGAACTTGGTATAAACGCTATATGGTCCATAGGAAAATTCAAAAAAGTGCCACTTTTTCACCTGGTGGTCGAAAATTTAACTTTTTTCTTATTTCATAAATCTCGCTCCCATGGTCTTATTAAGATAGCCTAAAAATTTCGCTGTACTCGGATAAGCAGGTTATGAGAAAAACTATATATGCACAGTTAATAAATTTATTTTTTATCTAACTTTTATTTTTTATAATAAATGATATTTTTTTTTTAATAATTACAAGAAAATAAAATATCATTCATATAGAAGTACAAAATAACCGAGGAGAAGTTAGTCTCATACTGGAACTTTAATTATAATCACCCTGTACAACACTTTATATCACCCTGTACGCACGGTCATATCGCCATACCGCAATTTCTAACCAGTAGAGTTGTGTGATATATGAAGGTGCCATCTATCGGTGGTTGCCCAGCATCGGTAGGTAAGGAAGTTTTTCAATGTTTTTCTGCCGGATACGAACCCATGGACGTTCACGGTAACCTTCATGGTGGAAGACAAGCATCTTACCACTCGGTGCATTTTTAATACGTGAAACGAATTGGATACAAAAATCAGTTCGATTATTTTTGTCGATAGAGGAGTGAGCGCTGCAGGAGTGATTTTCCGACAAGATTGATTGGACCTGTGAACCTTTCTTCAATCTCTATGGTGTCCGAAGTGTTCTTAAAGCTTCAGCCGTCGATTCGTGGCTGAGGTAAAACAATTTCACCTTCACCAGTTGGCGATGTCTCGTATTTGGAATCTCAATGTCCCGTATTTTTCTCGAAGAAATATGGTCAGCCTAATTTTACAGCACTCTGATTTGCATATTTCCAGTGATTTACTTTCGTGCAGCACCCTCTATGGTCGAAAATTTAAATTTAATTCTATTTGTCGCAAAAAAAATCCCCTCCCCCTTGTGGGAATAACAATTGTTGAGAATTCAAATACGCCCATTCCTTCAATATTTTCATGCATTTTGAAATTATTCACGAATTTATGAGACGCATTGAAAAAAAAAATTCTCCACTTATATATTACGACACGACCTCAGGAATAATTAAAAATAGATTTCGATGAGACTTGATTCAGAATCATCTCTCAGAGAGTGAAATCATCGTATGCTCTTGATTATGAAAAAAAATTATAATACAGTTAAGTGCTCCTCGAATTTTTTTACCATTTAATCAGCTCCAATAAAAAATTCGAATATTAATCATTGGGGAAGGGGGGAAACGTGATTATGTAAATGACTAGCGCAATATTTACGTCTACAAATTTCGGTATTGATAAAAAATGATCTCATGATTTATCTTTACAAGATTCATCGAAAGACTGGTTATTTGTGGAGATGAAGATTACAAGGATGAAAATTCATCACTGCCCCCACGGGGACACGAACCCCGGTCTCTCGCTTGCCGGACGAGTGCTCTACCATCTAAGCTATGGAAGCAGATAGAACATTTCAACCTTGGAGCGTATATATATATGTTGAAAAGCACCGTACATGGACGGCGTCAGCAATCAACTAATAGCTCGTGAATGACAAAGGCCAACCAGATGGCCATATGCATACAGAAACGTCCTCTCCACTTGTCAATACAAGATTCATCGAAAGACTGGTTATTTGTGGAGATGAAGATTACAAGGTAGAGCACTCGTCCGGCAAGCGAGAGACCGGGGTTCGAGTCCCCGTGGGGGCAGTGATGAATTTTCTTCTTTGTAATCTTCATCTCCACAAATAATCAGTCTTTCGATGAATCTTGTATTGACAAGTGGAGAGGACGTTTCTATATGATTTATCTTTATCTACGCAAAAGATATTTTTTCGCGCATTCCAACCACTAGCCCATATTAAACTTCTCAATAGCATCGAAGAAATACATCTTTATAGCCCAATGAGTCTGTATTCACTTTGTACTTTAGACATTTTCTCGAACTTCTTTAAAATTCTGTACGAATCGTTCAGAAATTTCGGTCATATACATATAGGTATACCTTATATTGGTAAATTTCCAGTGAAAATTCAGTCACGAGTACATTTAGGAAACTGACAAAAAAATTAAATAAGAAAAAAATATTTTTGATCAACCCTGTATCAGAAAAAGCTGCAAATGATTTGTGTAACTGTTCAAAATATTTTACTTGCTATTTCCAATGTTTGTATGCATATTTGTAAAATTTTCGCTCATTTACACTAAGATATGTATGTTTCTTCTAATTTTCATTGCACTTTTTTTTCCTTATAACAAGTAGAGTTATCAACCAAATTTTACAAAACTTAAGGAAAATTTGTTAACGTAGAAATTACACGAATTTATGAAACTATATATACAGTCGAATGTCGTTTTAACGAATACCGTTATAGCGAAAATCTCGTTTTAACAAACCCTTTTTTTTTAATCCCTCGGATAAGATTTACCACCTGGCAGTCGAGTGGTTAGGGAACTAGCTTCTCACTGTGCAGATCTGGGTTCGAATCCCGGTTAGAGGGCATGGATGCTTACTAACACTAACAAATTCCCTGGACGGATCATGCTGATCCCTTGGGAATACGTGAGGATCACGTTATCATTTTAAAAAAAAAAAAAGTTTACATAGGACCAATGCAAAAACCTGGAATTCCTTTATAACGAAATTTTTTCGTTGTAACGAAGTGATTTCTCCTGTCTCTTGGAGTTTTTCGTTATAACGGGATTCGACTGTATATCTGATACTTCATAAGATTATGAGCTCAAACCCCCTGCAGAGTTTATTTTTCTGTGAGCTTTGTATCTCTAAGCAAACTGAATATTTCTAAAAGAAAATGTTCAATTGAATTTTTAAAATTATTCATGTTGCAGAAAACCCTCTAAATTTCCGTATTCCTCCAGTAAAATCAGTAATTTTAACATTGATTTCTATGGGGGAATCATCCTGTACCTGTCCCTCAAAGTGATGCTGATGGTGACTAAGACATTTTTTAAGCGAAAAGCGTCATACTTTTTCGTTTTGTATCCTTTCTTCAAGGAAGAGCTTTAGAGTTGGAAGTGTGTGGGTAAAAACCTTGATTTTTAAATAGAGTTCAGCAAATATTTTCCTCGTTTTAGTAGCTGTTCATGCGAGTAGGCAAATGTTAAACTTAGTAACCTAATTTATTCACCGATTCATCGCAATCAGTAATTTAAAAATATCCAAGGTCATTTCTTTATCGTCTTTTTATAGCCTTTTCTGTTTGGTAATCTTATGTGAGATATCCAATTTTGGTTGCATTTTTGCGTCATTCTCGGAGCCATAAAAATATCTGCCATTTCCTTTCCGTATTCATTGTCCGTCTTTTATAAGGACCAAAACATCCTTTAGGAAGTTCGAATTTTTAATGTTCGAGTTCTGGTCGGCGCTATGGTGCTCGAGTGGTCATGGGACCAGGGGTCCCCAGTTCAAACCCCACCGTTGCCACAGTGGTGGTAAGTCGGCTGAAGTTGGTTTTCTGTGGTTCCCAACTTCAAGGCGCGAATGCGAGCCGATCTCCCCTTTAAAAATGTCTCGCTACAGAGCAACAGCCTACAAACAGTACAAATGTAATTCAATCATAACATCACTCACTTCCCTTCTGAAATATAGATGGCAGCACTGAAAAATCAACCCCAAACTACATATGCACTCAGACTGTTAGGTACACACACAGTTACACTTCCGGCACAACTCACTAGGTAGTAAATCCCCCATAAATGGTGATAGACCTGAGTTGTGCTCGGCTTGAAAGAAAAAAAAAAGATGTTCGAGTCAATTAGCTCGAGATTTAATACTAAGTTATGGGAGCAATGATTCCCTACCTATAACTTGGATAGCATATCGCGACCCATCATCGAAAAAAGACCCAATTTTATATTTACCTTGGCTTTTCCACCGAATCTGATGCAACATTTTCCATCAAAATACTTAAACATATAAAATTGATTCGTTTATTGCTCTGTTTATCTGTATATATAATTTATTTTCGGTGTGTTTGTGTGTTCTCTGTACAAATCTACAATTTTAGACCGATTGTCGCCAAATTTTGCATATATGTACGAAACAGGGCCCAAATTGAATTAGAGGCTACTTCAAAAGTTCTTCAGAGCGAGCTGGGCAAATGCCCGAAATGGGCAAAAAAAAAAACCTGTCTAACAACAATGGTTTCTTGGCCTCAACAACAATGAATTTTAGAATGTTTACTTTGGTTACCGTGGTTCCCTAACAATGCGTTTTAGACTTGAAAATTGCAATAGTTTTTTATTTCTTTAATGATGCCAGTATATGGGGAAAACCCGGGCAGCGCCGGGTATTGCAGCTTCAATTAATAAAATTTATTTCATTTTTCTTTTATCTTTTCCGACCAAACCCCAAATACAGTTCTTTTACATTCCAGTAGGCCTACTCATCGACAGTGGTCGGGTGAAGTTGGTGTTTTCTGTGTTAGTTCTGAAGTTTTCTGTGGTTCCCAACTTCAAGGCACGAAAGTGAGCCGATCTCCCCGTTAAAAAGTCTTGCCACAGAGAGCAACAGGCCTGCAAACGGTATAAATATTCCTTCATTGCACTTCACTTTTGAAATATAGACACTTCTGGCAGCACTGAATAATCAGACACGCACTCAGACTGTTAGGTATACTTACTTACACTTCCGGCACAACTCACTATGCCCATGGCGATAGACCTGAGTTGTGTTCTGTTTAAAAGAAAGAAAGAAGTACTCACCGACAGGTCGGGCCCAGTAAGAAACTGAGTAAGAAAACTGTTTCGGATTTTTGCAATAAATTCTTGGATTTATTGCAAAAAAATCTTTTAATAAATTTAATATTTGACATCAACGGGTTGAACAATACGAAATGATAAAATAGATTTAAATAATAGAATGGATTTTTCAATTTTTCTTAGCATTTCTCGTGTGTAGGGCTGCAAGATTTCAATTAAAATATAGGGCAGGTTTTTCTTAGGGAGTTCTTAATCTTGAAACATATTGCACTGTTGAACTGAAAACTTGAAACACAGAACATAGCGTTCATTAAAAGGACATTTTAATGAATGATTCAGGACATTTCTGGAAAGTGCAGGATTTTGTCTTTCTTTCTCTTAAACCGAGCACAGTTGGCACAACTCTGGTCCTATCGCCTCGGGAAATTTACAACCGAGTGATTTGTGCCCGAAATGTGAGTGTGTGTACCTTACAGTCTGAGTGAAAATCTAGTGTTGTGCCTGATTTTTCAGTGCTGCCATCTATATCTGAAATTGTGAGTGACGTGTAATGATTGAATATTTGTACCGTTGTAGGCCAGTTGCTCTCTGTGGTTAGACTTGAACTTCATTTTGTCTGCAACAGATCATATCACTGCAATCATTGAACCCTCCATACACTTTCGAAATACGATTGTTTGTACAAGAGAGAAATCTCCTAGTTTTTTTCTTTGAACAATGATAAATTATTCAAATTTTAAAAAAAAAGAGCTTTTCAATGGAAAATAAATTTCTTCTGATAAATTTACAGAACCTCCCCGTATCATGCTTACAACTTTTGATAGTAGTAGAAAATACCCTAGTGAACCCTATTATAAATGAATTTTTTTTTTTTTATACAAAAAAATTTTTTTGTGATAATTTTTTTTTTTTCTTTAAACGTCTGTGCCATCATATTACATAATCCCAGTTGTTCTCCTATGCTTCACAACTATTATTTTTGTTTTCTCATAAATAGTTCATAGACTTATGGTAAATGATAGGCTTCAAACATCTAATCTCTTTTCAATTATGTACAATGTCTAGCCATTGATTCTTTCTCTTGAAATCCCAATACGCAATACGGGACAAAGGAATAACGTTCCAAAAAACTTTTCTGTACGCTAAAAAATTTGAACTAAAAAAAGACGGCAACCCTATTCGTGTTATAACCGTTTTCTTATAAACTTGCAAAATGAAACGCGTGCACATAGTGACTTCAGTCACGATTTGGAAATTCGGTCTTAATTTATTTTTATGTGACTGCGGGCTGTTCGCAAACAACTTGAATGGGTTAAAAGTGTTTTTCTGAGTAAGCACGTTTGCTCTCTTGCGTCTCGTTTCTCATTTATTATACAAACGCACTCGATTCTTTCATTAGATTACTAAATACTACACATACAAGTGCGTGTTCTTAGAAAAAATAGCAATAATATATTATAGGCCTACTCTCTGTCATATATCATTGACTTCGGGTTGAAATTTTCCTGCTGCAACTCATCTTTTCGAACAAATAAAAAATCTTCCCTAAATGAACACTTGCGGAAATATCTGGTTTTTTTTTTTCATCCTTGAATATCTTTTCTTTTCGATTGTCTTACGCAGAGAAGCATGAAAAGATCTATACAGTAAAAATAAACACGCTTTCAAAGCTCAAAATGGCAGCTAAAGTAATTTTCTGCGTAGAAAAATAATATACAGTAATTCGGTTGCTGAATATGTAGAGCATATTTTTTTTTTTTGAGAATTACAGTTGAATATCACGCTTTCTTCTATTCAAGTTGTCCATGCATTTCATGTCCACAACACACGTGCGTACTCATATTGTCGTATTCATGTTGCTCACCGAATAAGGTGCTAAGCGAGATGCCACGGGTGCTCCCCAATTGTATATATTCCCCCACACAATACTTCTATTTTGTATATTTTCATTAAATCCGCCGGAGCGAGTGAACTCAACCCAATAAAACTGATGCTGGCTCCTAGTCGTCGCAAGTTATCAAACCCATTTGCTCACCAATAAGGTGTTAAGCGAGATGACTCGCTCCAATGGATATATATATATATATATATATATTATTTCACAATAAGATTCTCATTTCTTTTTCTTTTTGTATCCTGTGTATATAATATGGCAAGTGTAAGATAACAGATGAGATGGCTGGGGGGGGCTCAATTGCTTTTAAAACATACCTCCATCCTAATATGTGTACATTCATCTTAAATAAACCCCGAAACTTCTCCAACTCCTAATCTCATCTCGTCTGTAATCACCACAAAATTTGTTAATCGCGACAGTACCCGATTGTCCGGGGAAAATATGTTGTAAAAAAGTTTGTACGTTTTTTTTTGACACTAAATAAAATGTTCCAGACTCTGCCACGAAGCTGGGCTGGAAGAGATCTCGGCAACGGGATAAGTCCAGTAGCAAAGTTCTGGCGTTCATTCATTCAGTTGAATATCACGAAAAAACAGAAATATATAGGTGATACAGTGAGCTGTATTCAAGTTACTTGCTGAGAGCAGCTCGATGATCAAGGATTTTCCACAAATTGATACGTCAATTATTTTCTGTAATATGGTTAATTCGAAAATAAGCCCGCAGCATTATAGCGAAGACGCGTGTCTGATGCTATATAAGAGACGTTCTTGAGCATAACACGCGTGCATGATGATGACAGAAAATAATGGAAATACGGATTTGCGAAAAATCGCTCATCACCCAGCTATTTTAAATAAGTAACTTGAATACAGCGCAATCTATCGCGTACGTCTTTATTTTTTCCATGATAATTTTTCACCTGTGATTTCCGCAAAGGTTGCTTTCTATAGTTAGTTGACAATCAAATTATAAAAAAATGCAAACGATATCTTTCGCGCATGCGTACTTAAAAATTATTTTCTTTAAATACTCATTATCTCAAGGAACATCAGATACTTCTATTTTAAATTTCAGTATATTATATAAATTTTACATTGAGAAATTCTCTATAAGTTTCGTAAAATTTGTTCGCAAACTCCATTTTTTATAAGCAAAAAACGCTGAAAATTAGAATGTTTATAAGAAAGATTCATACGTTTATGAAAATGCACGCAATTTTTACGAAAATACTTATAAGCATTGAAATTATCAGGTAAAATATGGAGAGTTTCAACCTATTTGCAGATGTTTCTGATACAGGGTTGATCAAAAACATTTTTTCTTATTCAATTTCTTGTTGGTACCCTAAATGCACTCGTGACTAAATTTTCACTGCAAATTGTAAATACAAGCACAGAGTTTGCATAACTAAAATTTCATCGAGTAATTTTCTAGAAATTTGAAAAATTTCTAAACTCTTCAAAGTATCCCATGACTTATGGCTATATATAGTGCATCGCCTTTAATATGTGTCTTAAAATGTAAGAAATAAAAGTTGATAAAAATGTATTTTCTCTAATGAAGTGTCATTGGAAGCTGAACCCTCAACTTGAAGTTTATAAGGAAGGCATCCAAAATTACGAGTAAAAATTATATTGACAGGATCGTGAAATTCTATTGTTTATAAACAGGAATCATGCGTCAAAAAGATTATCAATGATGAAAATCTAGAGATTTCCTGGTGTCAACATACAAATCATAATCACTTTGAAATAGGAAAAAAGTGAGAGAATCTCTTCTAAGTTTTTTTATGGTCACGTATGTGCCATTCAAGTGCATTCATTAGTATGCACTCTTTGCAAACGATGGATTTTGCTTTTTTTTCTTCCTCCAGTAAACTTGTGGACACTTATGACTCATTGCTCCGAGTTTCCGCAGGTTTTGATGCGAACATTCGTGTTTGGGAAAAGCCGTGAAAGAACTTGGTTAGTTTTTTAAACGTCAAATTTTTTTTGTGAACATTGGGCAATTTCATTGATAATTTTTCCATTTTTCAGAAAGTAAAACATTTCACCAATGTGTAGATTGCCACATTGAAACACGTACACATAAACGATGTACATTGCTTATTATTATTGAATGCAGTCAGGATATGATATAAAGAAAATTGTGTTTGCATTCTTCATATTACGTAATATATCCAAAGTAATTTCAATGCAATTATGAACAATTTGTCTTACTTTTATAAAACCACGTGAATTCTCTCAACTATTTTTTTTTTCATGTATTTTTTTCCTACAGGTTACTCTGTTGACTTTGCGTTATCGGATTGAGTGATGTGCAAAAGTATCGATTAATATCATTGTCTGAAACATTGCTCACTAACTTGTTGGATTGGCTCGCTTGATCATAAATTTTCAAGAAGTGAAAATCTGTAATAAAAATGCTCTTCAAGGGACTGACTTAATATGAAACATTTTCATTTGTGCAAATATAGGGTGTATGTTCCCCTTTTCTGAGCTATCTACAGCTGTAACTAACATCAGAAAGCTGTGAAACTTGAGAAGAAAATAAGCAGTTCTAACATACTAGAGCAATGTTTCCCAAAGTGGACAATATCGCCCACGACGGGTGAGGAGAAAAAAGCGATATGGAACAAAAAGTTTATTAAACCATATTCTAGAGCAGTGTTTCTCAACCGCCGGGCCGCGGCCCGATACTGGGCCCTGACATCAGTCAAACCGGGAAGTGAGTTGTTCGCCGCTTCATTTTTACCCATTTATTTCCTATTAGTCGTGTGTATGACCGGGCCTTCCAATCACACAAACAAAAAAATCAACAGGGCCGCAAGCTTCGGAACCACTGCACTAGAGCACGGGTTTTCAATGCACAGCCCCCAGGTGAAAATCAGCATTAACTTCGTGTAAAACGGTTTTTTCCTAACTCTCCCCGTTCACTTTATGACCTGCGACTCAGTTTCAGAGCACTTAAGCGACCCTCGGTGCAGTTTCACACCACTTTTGTTACCCGCGGCACTGCTCCAGATCACTAAAGCGGTCCACGGCACATTTACAGATCACGTTGGTGACCTGCGATGCTCTTTCAGATCAATAAGGCGGCTCGCGACACGTGTTCTAACCAATGAAGTGGCCCGCCCTCTCCTAAAGGTTAAGCCTTCCCAATATTTATGATCTTTATGATAGGTCATTAGTAAATCAGAAATTAATTCTCACAAAATTCATGAAAATTTGAGAAATTAACTTTTTTTTCATTTTGCCAAGATTTTCTACTAATTTCGCGGCGTTCAAAGCGCAATACAGGGAATGGACAATGTCAAACAAGGTCAAACAAGAAAATAAAAATTCCCGCCCATACTCGCGCAAGAAAAAGACAATGAAAATTGCCTCGCGCAATATATTTGAAGGTATATTCCTTTGTTGTGGTTTTTTTCGACTTGGAGGAAAAATTGCTTAACGAGGAAGACGTTGTTTGTAGCTCTGCCTGTTATCATCCTCAATCAGTGAATTACTTAGTGGACATTCGCGTGTTCCTCTCGAAAAAATAAAATGCAAAAATCTCTGCTGCCATTTGTGAACTTGAGCCAAGACGAGCACGCGACATATTAATTGCAGCATATCTCCCTCTTGCCTACAACTGTATACGAAATGCTCAAACATGAATAACACTACATAATAGCATTGTTCGCACTGACCTTCAATGAGTTTCCTCGTCAAGATGGCCAAACGCATCGTCAAATAACACGACACTTCTCGAAATATTTTATGAGAATTCTGGAAAACTCTTATTCTACTATTAATGGATAATTCGCGAATAAATCCGCTGGGGCAGTGTTTCTCAAAGTGTGCGTCACCAATCTTTCTACAGGGCGCCGCGGCTAGCCGAAGATATTGATTTGTGTGCCTATTTATGCTTCGAAGTTCTGTTATATGGGAAGTATCCCCCAAACTATTCTGGAAAGCCGTGAATTGATCATGAATTGGGCAAGAAAGCCACGGGTGAGAAAAGTTTGAGAACCACTGCGCTGGGATGATGTTAAAAGTTATAGAAATGGACAAAATCTGCGAATTTCAGTATTGAGACTTATTTTAAGGCACCGTAAACACGGGCTAGTTTAGTCCTTGGGTCTCTCCTCGTCCCAAAATGATAAAATAGTAAAACATACTCTTAAAACACAACCCAGAGCCTGGGCCATGTCTTATTTTACAGTGATTTTCAAAGTGTGTATTGTTGCTCCTAGGGGGTCCGTCAACCTCTGTCAGGTGAGTCTCGGAGAAATGATACATTGATGCAGCCCATTCAATGCTTTGAAAAGATTCTTTTCTAAGCTATCGTGGGGAGCCGCGGATAAACTATGGCAAAGTCATGGGTGTGGAAAGGTTTAAGAAACACTGCTCTATAGACAGCGCATAACAGGGGAACTTTTATTATAGATTCGTCAGGGCAGTAGCGAGAGGCCCGCCCGAAATGTGAGAATTTATATGGAGGGGCAGAAGCCAATCAATGTAAGTCAATAAACATAGAAAATGAGATATAAAAAGATCTTTTTATTTCGTGGTCAGTATAAGCGGAATGCTTTTTATTTTGCCGCTGTGATGGTCGAGTGGTCATAGTGTTGGACTCGACAGCAAGTGCCTAAAACTGACCATGACCCCCCGCTCTGTCATCATAGGTGTAATAAGCTGGTCACCCAGAGGGTTTGGCCATAGCCCACTAAACAATTGAATGTCTAGCCGGCTAGTTTTACCAATGGTGGAAGAGTGATGCGACGCCCGAGGAACACTAACACCTTCTATAACAGAAAACCTCCGCGCGAAGATCGTGACGTCACTGAAGTCGTACAATTCACCTAGAACTCCTTAATACATGATATGAAGGCGTCTTATAATCATTGAATAAACTGCAAAAAAACGTAAAGATTTCGAATACGTCGGACTGCTAGTATATCCAATAACTACAGGTGAAATGGACGACTTCAGTGACGTCAAAGCTTCGCGCGGAGGCTTTCTGCTATAGAAGGTGTTGGCATTTAATCACCGAAAGACCACCAGCGGACAAGAAGACACTCCCAGATCACCTAAATGACCGGCGGCACATTCGCCTACAACTCAAGTTACCTGGAACGCTGCTAAAGTGGCTCCAAGATCACATAAGTGACCCGCGGCACATTTCCAGACCATTTAAATAACCTGCGACCCATTTGAAGATAACTTAAGCAGCCCGCGGCACATTTCTAGATCACTTAAGCGAACAGCAACACGTTTGCAAACCAATGATCGGCCCGCACTCCCCAAAATGTTAATAGTAGCTTTGACATATAATTTATGGTCAAGCGTCTTTTTTCATCATGACCCCCCCCCCCCCTCCCCGCCACCGAAATACCGTCTGAAAGAAATATAATCTGTTCTGGCTGCGGTCCTGAACTCTGTATTTTAAATCCTTTGACCAAGGGCAACTGACCTCAAACTCCAGCGGTTGAGAACTGACCCTCAAATACTTTACGAAATCAGTTTCCAAAACTGAATTTTCAGTGATCGGAAGAGGGAAATTATTAAATCGAAATTTCATCATAAATGATACATTCGGAGTAATCATGATGGCGCACAATAATGAAATTCGTATCATTTTGTCTATAAATGTAATAACCAGGATCCTGATGTTGCTGACATTCGCCTTTTTTTCTATCTTTTGAATTTTTCGGCTTTTTCCACTGTTAGTTTTTTTGTTTTTTTTTCTTCTTTTGGCATTTTCAGAATATTTTTTCACTTTTTTCATTTTTTCACTATGGAAAGAATTGAAAAAATTATGTGAATATGCTGATTCCATTGAGTAGTGGAAAAAATACGCTTGAACTTCTTGGAAAATAAAAAAATAAAATGTTTTTGGCTTTTCTCTATCCACAGGCACATGATTTTCTCGGGGGGTTTCAGTTTTCGTTTCTTACTATACAAAAAAACGTACCCTCCCCACTCCCAGTGCGACGTCATGGCTCCCAAATCTAGTAACAGCCCCCCCCCCCTCCCGGTCAGATTCTTCAGGTGTTCCCTCAATAGTAAATTTCTTGTGGAAAAAACAAAAGTTGATAAGAATCGTCTCAGGTCCCCGGACCGGAGCCCTGATAGCCCCACCCTGGTGGGGCAGGGGCATAACGAAAGTTTTCCGAACCGAATACAACATACTAATTCATGAAATGTAACTCATTCGTGAGAAAAATTGTAATTTCTGATGAAATCTAAATGTGAGGAAAACAATTTACATATGATTTTGATATATTGTCAAAACTTTTTCTTCCGACTTTCGAACATAATCCGTACATGGGATTTTTTTCCAATTTTTAGGGCATTTTTCAAGTTTTAAGTCATTTTTCCAAATATTTTTAGCAACAACATCCGAGCCTTGGTATCATAATCGAAATTGAAGATGAAATCGATTATGAATTTTATCTGATTTATTATTGATTTCAATATGTGATTTAGGACTTTATACTCGAATTAAGATTTAATATGGAATATATAGGATTATATGCTTGATTTCCGATTGTATACGTAGATTTGTGATCTCGCAATTGATTTTACACTTAGATTATGATTTTACACTTAGATTATGATTTTACACTTAGATTATGATTTTACACTTAGATTATGATTTTACACTTAGATTATGATTTTATAGTTGTTATGATTGTAATGTATATTTTGTAATGTATGCTTTTTTATGAATAAATTGCCAGAGGTATCCAGTCCGTGTGGACAATGAGCCGATATTGCCATATGGCGATGTGGCCTGGGTATCTTTCGGTTTGACGGTATCAACTAAGGCTCGGATTTCTATGTCTCTGCATATTTTTTTGATTTTTCATATTTCGCTATTTTTGCGCAATAAAGCATTTTACCATGATTTTCAGTCATTTTAAGGCATTTCTTCATGATTTTTTTTAGCAATTTCAAAGCATTTTTTTCATGGTTTTTTAGCAATTTCAAAGCATTTTTTCCATGATTTTTCAGCAATTTCGAGCCATTTTTTATGATTTCCAGAATTCAAGGAGAATCATTTTATTAGAATAAGACGTGGAACAATTTATGCAGAAAAGACAATTATTTCACATATTTTCAGTTTCAAGCCAAGTCTTTGCATACGATTTCGTTTGATATGTCAAGCGTCACAAGCTTATCTTTTATCTATAAATCTCTCTTTCTTTAACCTTGAAAATGGCAAAACACATTCTCATTTAGATGCGTGAGACGAGTCTAGTCTGTAGTAGCATCATTTCTACCGCGTGAGGTGAAGAAGTTATTAATTTAAGTGAGATATGAATCCAAGCAAAAAAATGAAAAATAAAGTAAAAATTTTCACGTTTTCTCTCTCTTGGATACACCTACTATATACTCTCACCTACACAGCAGCTGTATAGATTATTCAGATTTCTCTGAAATTTCGCACGATTAACATAAGTCTTGATTACGTTTAAGGGTTCCGTGAAAATACTCAAAATGAATATTTTAATTCCAGTAGGAATAAAGGCACTTGAGCTTTTGTTTTTGAAAACATACTTTTAGATCAGTGTTTCCCAAAGGAAAATATCGCCCCTGGTGTGGGCGATGAAATGGGGGGGGGGGGAGATAGACTAAAGATTATTATTATTAAAGATATCACCTTCCCCCACCCACAGAGTTAGAATAATATTTCTAACTCTGTGGGTGGGGGAAGGTGATAGAAGCTACGGGTATAACATAGGATCCTATGGATCAGCTTGCGTTTGAGGGAGCGACGAGAGAAAAAATTTCTGAAGAAGGAGCGATGGAACAAAAAGTTTGGGAAACTACGTTTTATATGCTTAGATGTCTCACTGTCTTCTTACTTTCATACACAGGGTAATTACTTAATTTACCAGCATTTTACTGGTGAACCGTGGATCCTAGAGGTATACGTCCAATTAGAAAATGTATCCAAATGACGTGTAGAACTCAGATACGCCATTCATGTTGCCAGGGGTTGTATAGTTATTAAATTAAAAAAATAATAGCTTTTTATACGGCCACCCCGTCCTCCAAAGACCAGTTAGGAAGTTGTTATTCTGTCTCTTCTGAAGTCAACAAAAAAAAATAGTTCCACGTTTCCAAGTGCAATATTCGCTGAGATATTTTAATTCAAAAATCTTGGAGAAAAGTTGGGAAAGAACAGCATAAATCAGGGAAAGAAGCGTTGTTCGTCACCGCGACTTGTTTTCGCTCCTAGTAGATTCCAGTTTACAACCGGCCTTAGGCTTGAATTCAAAAATAAATCCGATGAACTTCCGAAGTTCATAGGATAAATATAAAAAGGATGAAATATTAAATTCCTTTACTGCATGAAACGAACGTGATTTGATCAAAAAGAAGTTCTTTGATTCCCACTGGGATCGTAACTGTTATTTCTTTATCCAGAACAAAAAACAATAAAAAAATTAATGGATTGAGTAGGATAGTTAACATTTTCACTGATATCGACGAGATATCTCGCCTCCTTGAAAGCCGACAACGACCGACCGTTATAGATATTTTGGAAATTTGATTTCTCAATGGGGCATTTTCCAATCTCCCACCTTGCAGCCACTATTACTACTACTTGACCGTACATGCACCTCGTATACTTTCCTCTACGGAATTTCTAACGAATTGGTACTTGCCGGAATGTGCGCGTACGTGTTGTGAACCTAATCTGAAGTTTGTTTTTGTGTAATTTTCTTGTTATGTGTGGTGCTGCCGCTGCCATCAGCCATCAACCGTTAGGAAGAGAAGTTGTCAAGTTTTAGGCAAAATGCAAATATGGTGTTAATCATATCTCTTAAGAACAGGAAATTATTCAAATGAGAAGAATTGGTAATCATAAAAAAATGAAATGAGTAATTTGTTATCCGTATTTACCTTATTTTCCTCAACAGTTGTGATATCCAAACCATGGTGGATAGATTTGAATATGATGAAAATGTGAAAGAGCAATATTATCGAACATGAACAATAATTTAGCGAAGGAAAAATAATTTACATGCCAGCTAATAACTTACGAATATCTTTGAATTCGATGAATGGCTCTTTGGAGTCATCCTTGGGTTTGAACATTTTACCGATGAGGTCGAAGTAACCAAAGACGAACAAGACGGCCAATACGCAGAAGAGTATGTCGCCGAACTCAGATGAATGTTGAGTGGATGACGGGAGAGCGTTCATCTTGTTGAGACAATGTTGCTGCCGCCTCCGTTGACTTTGGTCAACAGTAGTCACGACATCAATGACGCCTGTCGTCCAAAAGGATAAAAGTAATTCATAAAACGACGACATGACTTTTTCCTTTATCTTCTTCGCGGATATTTGCGTTCAAGGTTGACAATTTCGATAATTCGAAGACGCCGAATTAGTGTCACAATAAAAACCACTACCAATCGATCCTTTAACTGAGCGTGGATATCCACCCCGGGTTTGTAGAGTATTTCTGGCTATATCAGTGTCCGTTAAGATCTCTCATTTCTGCCAGGGATCCTAAAAATACATATATACACATTTTTTTTTTATATTTCCAGACTGCTTATGGTCATGTTGGATAAAAGAAAATAAATTTTAAATGAATGGAATTTATACAAAAAATTGTTTGTAAATTTTCTCGGAAAACCTGTTAGAAGGTTTCAATTTGTTCAAACCTGAGAAATCGAGGTCATGAACGTGTTTGAACGATGCCTAGGATCAGCATGTAACCCTTTAACCCTTCAATCGTCGAAGACGTGTTGACGCGTCATGAAAATTCCTTCGAAAACGGGCAAGGACGTGTTGACGCGACCAAAAAATTCTCTCGAAAACGGGCGAGGACGCGTCAACGCGTCCTGGTCAGGCCAGTGCTTTCCCCTAGTTGCTTTGTCTGAGACTTGTCACCCATGCTGTTTGACGAGCTCCTCCCTCTGCATTCAGTAATGCTGATCTCATTGTAGGATGCTCTTCACTGACACATAATACAGCAAGCAGACATGAATAAAGGAGACTGTGTTCTCTATTATGTAGTATAATAGAGAACACACATAAGAACTTGAATAGCGAAATCTCTGTGCGGGTGTGTGTGGTTATAACTGTGAGTTTAAGAAAACTCGTTTTTTTTTCTTGTGTGAAGAGCACTTTTTCTTAATATTCCCAAAGAACTTCGGAAACATAGTAATATAATTGATTGCACTTGTTAAATACAGCAATAGTTCTGTCAAGTTCAAAATTTTAAACTTTTAAAATTAACTTTCTTTAGAAATTACAAGATTTCTTTCTTTAAAAATTATCATTTCTTGAATAATTGTAATAATATTTTTTGTAATACTTCTTTGATAATATTTCTTAAATGATTCTTGAGAGTTCGAGAATCATTCAAGAATTGAATAAGTAGGTTAATTCAGTCAGGGCTGCAGCCATAAATTCGGCAAGCCCGACAACATCCATTTTGGCACACCTCTGGTCCGTCACACCTTACTTGTTTCATCTTCCCCCAGGTCCGTAATTAGCATTTCTTTCCGGGAGGTGCACTATGATGATCAATTAGCAAACAAAATGTTTTTTTGCATTTACGTTGTGAGAAAAAATATATTTTCTTTTTCATTTTTTAACCTTAAAAATAGTCTCCCTTTTCAACCCCCCCCCCCCCGCCCGTTTTACCGGGTGTGTTGAATATTATGACTTTTTAACAGAAAAATGGCTGGTATCATAAAACCCTTGAGATTTAATTTCTAAATCACTGCAAATTTTTCATCTTTATATACTGTAGCCTCCCAGAAATCGATGTAGTTTCATTACATATGGTGTTCTGATCGAATAAAACAACTCTTTCTCGATTTTTATTTAACATATTCTACTATCTCAGCATTAATACCGTGATTAAGTTTGAGTATATCAGAACATGCAACTTTTCATAGAAGATCACGCAACTCGTGGTAGCGTAAGTTGGGGTATTACTGTATCAAAATAATTATAGGATTTACAATTGCATTATAATTTATAATATTATGATGAGGTAATAAATATAACGGAGGGCAATGTTGCAGCTTGTTATAAAAAATTTAATAATAGTAATGTGTGTTCTCTCTCAAGGAGGAAGTTCAAAGAGGGCCCCGGTCGCCCCAGCCTTGTTACCCGCCTGCACGATAAGTTATCTTAGTGTAAACCGCACCTTTTTGATTTGTTATTAATTTGATATTTATTCTTTGGAAGTGCAGTCTTTGTGTAACGTCATTTTATACACGATAGGATAATGGAGTTAAAGGAAATCCTTGATTAAAAGAAGTTTCTAAAACAACCATATATATTTTTTCACGATTTCCACAGTAGTTTCATATTTTGTGGTGGAAATCCGTAGAAACTACGTAAATTCCATAGTAGTTGGCAAGTATGCTTATAATTAGGGCTAGGATTTTCAGGACATGAAAACTGATAAAAAATGCTCTATAAAAAATGACTATGCCCCGAAAGACCGAAAATTTGCCTTATGAAGTAAAAATTGATACAAAAATTTACCTTTTCTATTTACAGTAACATTAATTTTAGCAAAATAATATGAGAATGAGGAATATTGAGATGCAATTAATTAATATTACACAACACTGTATATAAAACGACGTTTCATGTACAGTGCTGAAAGAAAATTTCGGATTCCAAGAATAATAGGATAATTGGAATTCTTTTTAAATTGGATAAGGTTTTTTACATCCGTATTTGTATGTGACTAGCCGTGTATTGAGAGAGAAAGAAAAAGAAAATGTCAGATAGGTGTGTACCTCTGTAGTAGATAAACTCTTTCACAAAAACCTTTGTAAATAACACCCCCCACAAGTACATACTGAATTCTTCTATTCATTGACTTATCCATAAGTGTCTATACAACATGTATTGAAAAGTAAATGGAATTTTCTTATCAGCTGGTATGAGAGCTGTGTGTTTGTTGTCAGCAGCGAAGAGTAAAAACATTCTTTCATTATTATTATAGACGCATTTTACAATATATTTTAATGTGCTATAAAATGTTATATAATTAAAACAAATAAAATAAGCAGGATTCTAAATATTTTGTGCTTCACGGATCCTTTGTGCCAATAAAGTAAAGGTGACGATGCAATACCGTGAATGATATACAGAGGCCGCCAGAACAGTATAAGGCCAATGGCGGGTCTTAGGGCAGTGTGACCTGTGCAATGGCACAGGGCACCAAATAATAAGAGGTGTCGAAACAAGTTGCAATATTTGACGTACATCAAATATTTCAACACTGTACATTAGGGGCCGTTCAAGTATTACGTCATCATCGATGGGGGGGGGGGGGGGTTTCCGATTTGCTGACTTTTGATGACAAGGGGGGGGAGGTTTGGATAATGCTTACGTCATCAACCACCTTTTATGAAAATATGAAATATTTTTAATGGCATCTTACTCGGTGCCCAAAATCGAGAAAAACCTTTCGATAGTTTGTGGGCAATTGAAGTAACATCCCTCCTATTGATAAGTGCCCTACAGAGCCACTTTAGTGATCTCTAAATGTTTCGCGGATCCAAGTGATCTGGAAATGTGTCCGGGCCGCTTAAGTGCTCTGGAAATGTGTTCGAGCCGCTTAAGTGCTCTGGAACTGTGCCACGCATCACTTAAATAATCTGAGAATGTGCCGCGGGTAATTTGAGTGATGTAGAACCGCACTGGAAGCCACTTAAATGCTCTAAAACTACGTCACATGTCACTCAAGGGATCTCTAAATGTGTCACGGATCGCTTAAGTGTTCTGAAAATATGCCACGGGCTGCTTAAATGTTCTGAAAATTGTACCACGGAACACTAAAGCGATCTGTAAATGTGCCGTTTAGTTCATTTTTACAAAATTAGGTTTGAAGAGGGCAGGCCACATCAAGTAACCCCCAGGGTTATATTTGGTCCGCCGGCCAAGGAACTTTATGTGATTTATCATTATATGACTTAGAGGGTGGGTCGCGATGAATTTATTAATGATAAATTTTTAGTTCATAGCCTTCAAATAACATTGAAATTAACAGAAATTGATTATAATAACATATAAAGGTATTTTCTTCCGAAATTTTAATTAAAAAAAAAAATTTTGTTTGCATTAAAAAAATAAATTTTTGATCGTGGAAAAGGGGCACGAGAGAAACCCCCTACGCCCCCCCCCCCTCGTGTACGTCTCTGATCCCAGAAATATGCGTTGGGATTCAGAGGGACAGAGCTGATGACAAAATTTTGCTGACAGGGGGGGGGGGGGGTCAGCGTTTTGCTTACTTTTGCTGACAAGGGGAGTAGGGGGTCAAAAATGGCTAAAAATTTAATTACGTAATACTTGAACGGCCCCTTAGAGAGAGAGAGAGTAAAAAATAACTTTCTTTGGTATTTAAAAAAAATTACCATATAAAATAATGTATACATGTGAAATGACCGAGAGATGGAGAAAAAAATTGAAAGTTTGAATATATGCAGTTGATTTTTAGAAAAAGAATCTATAAGCAGTACACCTATATACATGTTACTGCCAAATCCCGAATCGCGACCGATTTGAGACGGGGCCGGCCACTTCGCGAATGGGCCAAGAGTTTTGGCCAAAATCCGTCTGAATTTCAGAAATGATTCGGGCTTAGACCGGCTATTTCGCAAAGTGGCTGGAAACCCCTGGCCAATGCTTGATGTGCTGATGTCAGGAACAGGAAATCGTTGAGATCGATATTCACAATTGATCTTGAACATCCATGGAACATTTTGCCCAATTCATATAGTCGATACGTAATTTTCGATTTGATTTTCAATTTAATTTTAAATACAGTACAGAGTATACTACTGCCCCTATATTGTTTTTTATTCCTATTTTACCCGTCAACAGAACTGCAAATTATTTCTTTCATTTAATTTTTGTTCGTCCGAAAAATTATTTTCTTATTCATTTTTGGTCGGGCCACATATTATATCTCCCATTTTTGTTTCCTTTTAGCAAACACAGTATAAAATCGAACTGAGAAAAACGAGACGATACATTTTTAATTGGGTTGCTTTATTTTTGAAATATATGACATCCATATTTGTTATGGGCATATTTTTCTCAGCCACCTCGCTGGGCGTTTTGCCTGTTGTGGTGTTGTATTTGTATATTCTCACTAATAGACATGTATTGTCCTCATTTACGAACGTACTTTTGATAAGAAAAGAAATATCTTCCCCCTCTTTTTTTTCAAACTATTCACCAATACGTACTCGTTTCTATGCTCGCGTCCCCCCTTCCCCTAAATACTTTCATCCGTATTGAACCAACACTCCCAAAATAACCAACCCACCCTCCTCTTTGGGAGTGTTGAATGAGCTCTTGATTCTTGAGTCCTGATAACAGGTAACTTTTGACAATGGCAAAGATAATCCGACACTGTTTTTTTTTTCAAGACGATCGATACACGCCTTTTAGCGTGAATTCTTCACGTATCTAAACTTTGTACCAAAAATGGGTAAATGGTAATCCCAGCATTGTTCTGTACTAAAGATATTTTGCTCCACAGGTATATTGGAAACGTATATTGGTTTTCTTTGTTAATTTCGGTAATATGCATGGAAGCATCAGATTCGTTTCATTGATTCATTTTCCACCAAATCCTTTCTATTAATTGAATATTAATTCAGTTGGCTCCCATACATCAAGATGTGTTTTGTGTGTCTTTCTTCTAGAACGTTTTCACCGAGTCACAATTTTTTTTCGATGGCTAACGAATGTATGCCTGGACGAACAATTCGTTGTCAGGGCAGATAAGCGACATGACTACCTCTCGTGGGCACGACCTCCCCCGCCCCCAATCCCACACACACAAACAATGGATGCGTACTCATATAGCATTCTCCGAAGGTTCATCGCGACTCACAGCGGCATAGTGGCGAGCTCAAGATATTGATTTGTGTGCTTATTTACGCACTTTGAGGTGGTTCTTCAAATATCAAAGTACTGTATCAACTAAATTAGTGATGGACATTTTTTTTGTCACTCGCAATTCCCTTGCCCCACTCATGGTTCATCGGTGGCTCCCCGGGATATTTTAGTAGGTAATGTGCATTCATAACAGAATCACTTCGAAGCATTAATAGGGTGATATTTATCGATACTTCCATCTTGTCGCGACGCACACTTTGAGGAGGACTGCCACAAAGGCCTTTGCATATCATATATAATATTGATTTTTTTGTTTCTGTTTATGGATTTGAATTTTTGCATACAAATGAAAAATATATATATGTTTCATTTCATTATCGAAAATAATGATTTGAATGGGAAAAAAGAATCATTTACTACATATTATAATCTTGATTTAAACTTCAGTAAAATGTATTGTAATTTCTTGTAAATATTCAATTCTCTAGAAAGATGACCAGAAAGAAAAAAAAGTTTTCGTATAAACACCGCAACCGACACACAAAAGCTTCGTATCAGCCTACTGAGATAGAAAAATTGAATAATACTCAATTATGAAGAATCAACTTAACTTCTTAATGCATTCCCCCCCCCCCTCCTGAAGCAGGGCCCTAGGCACGATCGCCTTAAGGGCATCGTGGGCCCTCTACGTGTTTACTTTCGAAAACTTTAACCTGATTTTGTTTTTGCCCCCCTCCCGTCTGCACTCCAGGCCTCTGGGCCGTGACTGGTTGGGCTCGTGGTTTAAGACAGCATGCCCTGCGCTCGGGCCCCTTTCAAAGTGAATTTATGGCATGGAAAAAAATGGTGAGAATCATAAGGGACCCCAAGGTTGGACACTAATCCATATTCTGGGGTGTAAAAATTTTCATAAAAGTTCATTAGAATCATCGAAGCTATAATACTTAAAAAAATTGTCAAATAGGCCGTGAGACCTAGAATTGGCCGCTGATTGGAGCTAAAAATTGACTGTAAAATTTAAATGTGACACCTCTCTATTACGGAAAATTATAGCTATTCTTTATACATTTTTGTATACGAATTCGTATCAGATGTATCCATAGTGATACGTCATTTAATTATTTTTAATCGAATGTATGTGAATATCAAAGTATAGCAGATTTTGATATTGCTGTAATTTTTATAATCACTATAAATGGGAATCATTTTGTGTGAAGTCAAAGAAACAGATGGAAAGAAGAATTTTCACTGACGAAAAACTTATTCCCTCAATTTCATGGACTTTTTACACTCAGTAAGGCTATTATCGTCAACTTACAAAAGACCTATTCATACCTCTGGCCTTATTGTTGCGGTGGGAGGAATCCTATCAGTGAAAATCCGGCACCCTACTGTTGACAACTGGGGGAAAGCATCGTCTTACCTCAAGAGGCCCTGCCGTTTTTCAAAGGATTTTGGTAAAATCGTGTGCCCGATTCAGAAGATTTTCTTTGAATATGCGTAACGGTCGAAGGGTTAACCACTTTACGATCAAGGACGTAATATTGCGTCCAAACACCAATGGAATAAATTCAAGCAAGTTCTCTCTATTTTCTTTCCTTTCTCCTCGTTATCGCGAAGCTTTGTTATAACCCTATGATTTTCTTTTTCCTCTTCGTTTTTTTCTATACCCTGATATATAGTGATTTTTTTCTCTACGAATGATGTATCTTTCTACTATATACATATAAGAGTGAAAGGGAACAGGTGGTTGAGGATGAAAAGAGAAATTTACTTCGCACCTACTTTCTTATCTACTTATCTATTATACTGTTTCACTCCTTCTTGTTGGTTTTTTTTTTTTTCTTCCTTTTCCCTTTTCTACCTTTTTTTTCCTTCTCCTACTTTTCGCTTTTCTAACCTGTGGTTAGGACAAGGTTACCATATTTATCACCGATTCGCCAAGAAGAGATCACCCGAATTTGCTGCTAGTCGCTTGTAAGCGAAAGGGTTGTGCAGCATATTGACGAGATATCTCGTCTCTTCAAAAGCCTCTTATTTTAGCATTAATAAGTCGAAATATTTTGTAAAGTTTATTTCTCCATGAAACACTCTTCCTTATACCCTTTAGTTTCTGCTGAAAATCGAAAAAAAAGCAACACATACCTCATTTAACACATGACATTTTGAAAGGGGTTAAGTGATTTCTGCTGCACCGCTTAAAGGGTTAAAGATATTCCGCTAACATAACTTCACTAGATGCGCCTCTATACCACGCATCTTCAACCCTTTGCTCGTGAGCACCACGGTGCTCTCTGAACTACCCAGACTGCTCGATGCTCGTGTCCGATTTCGTGCTCGCGAGCATTTAATCAACATCCCACGTAAACACGTTGTGCAAATTGCATTGAAGGATTGAAATCATCTTGATTTCCTGCATTGGTATGTCAAACTTGCCGTGAAGGTGCTCTTCTTTTAATGATGGGTACAGGCAGTGCTCGCGACTAGAAAAATGTTGAATACCTCTACCATATACAGTAGTTTATCCCATAGGCTGCGGAAATAGCCGGGAAAAAGCTGCTCTCAGTGCGACTGAGTAATAAAAAAACAATCCCTTTTTTTTCAGTTGACTTTTGTGAAAGATAGATGGCAATCAAACTTAAATTTATAAATTGAATATAATCGGGGAAATAGATATAGTTCAAACAGAGAATCTGGATTCGAACCCACATTCACCGGCAAAATAGTGATTGGGGTAAGCAAGCATTCTACCACTACTCAAGAATGTACACCCGTCCAACACCGTGCAAGCAAACCTGTCAGAAAATAGAGAAATAATTATAAAAAAACTAGAATATAAATGTATATGAGTTACGGTAAATGTGATGAATCGGTTATTATGGATTCTTACCATTCGTCTTCGTAACTTCTATAAATTTATCACTTTTACCGGCTATTATGCATAATAACCAAGTGGTAAATTTGATGAATACTAGAAATTTATTGCCTTTATCTGTTATTATGCATAATACCCTAATGTAATTGGTGAATTTGATAAATATGAAAAAACTTCCAAATGAGTCTAGTATGTGTGATGAATATAGTCAGATCTCCCGTTGTAATGATAACAAATTTTACGATCGCACCCAGATGTAATGATATGTATGAATTATTATGTATAGTATATCATATAGTACAATTTATCATGATTACCAACGACGCGCTATTATGCATAATCACCGATAAAAGTGATAATTTTTTAATACTTTTTAAATTTACCAACGACGCTTGGGTACTATGCATAATCGCCAGTAAAAGTGATTAATTTAGGGAAATTTATCAAACCTACCAAAATGCTTGATAAGTATGCATAATAACCGCATTTATCACATTCACCGTAACAAGAAAAAATTGTAATCATCCTGAATGATGGGAGTACGCTGAGGGATGAAGTTCCCTTGAGTAAATTTCTCGTAATTGCACGGGGAACGTTAGTTTTTGATAAACTTGACCCAACCTTGAAACATCTGTCCACCCTATTCGAGCTCGCCTACATATATATAATTCGGTATTCAATTTAAAATTTGTAAAATAAAAGCATAATTTCCCTTAGTTTAAATCATTTTGAATTAATGCGATTCACATTTGATACATCAACCTGTCTATTTACAACGAATATAAAAGCTGAAAGTTCTACCTACATTGTTTTTTTCTCTGCAATACACTAATTCTCGATGACTGCGGGGACACAAATCTTTTAAGATACGGCCGTTGCTCGAGGCGTACCACAATGGCTATGGTGTCTTTCTTCCTTCCCAATGTCTTTGGACCTGTTTCCGACTTTCCCTTTTGCGCTCTAATGCTTTCTCCAACCCCAATTCCTGTTGGATCTTATACCGGCAACAACACGTGGTCGTGAAAAAGAAACAAAAGATGAAGCAAGGGAATCGTGAAACCATGAAATATTCGTGTTGGACAAGGAAAAAAAAAATGTCATTTTTTTCAATAAAATGAAAGGAAAAGAATGTATAAATATATCTAAATTCATAAAAAAAAAATGTTTGTGTATTTGATTTGGTTAGAACTGAACTTTGGTTAGAAAAGAGACCTCTGCCTAGTCAATGTTACCTCCGAGTTTACGAGTCATAATAGAATTCCCTGCTGTTTTCAGAGATTAATCCTGATGTCATGGCTTCAGGAAAATCTTTACTCGATGAGATTTTCTTTTTCTTCGAAAATCGTTGCTTGTTAGAGTTGTACTGGCTAATAATCATGAATTTATAAATCTTTACGTGTAGACTTGTCTGCATATTGAATTACACCCAATAAGGATTATTCTACAGATGGCCTACTCTTTAAGTTCTTGTCTATTCCAGAAGAACAACGAAACATTTGCATAATGCTTTGATAATGTTCCGTATTATCTTCATGCATAACATTTTATTCGATAACAGTTCGTTTTCTCATATTTCTTTACAATTCTGCTTTTCTCGATGAATAAATACGTCTTTTACAGAGAGGGGTATTTACGCTGAGCCTAGGGCGGTAAATATGAGAAATGAGTGGGTCAAGAAAATCAGACTAGGGCAGGCGAAGGGTGGCAATATTTGTGTTGCCCACAGGCAGCAAAGCCATAAATCCGCCTCTGATAATGATGCGTCCGCATCATTTTAAAACGCCATTTTTCCATTTAAATTTTTTTGCTTTCGCCATAAATTTTTGCTTTTCTTTTCCGGAAACGCTCACCGGCCCATGCAGTGTGTTCATTGTCTTTGTAATGGCCATCGAGATTCATGAGCTATTCCAATGACACACACGTTTCCTCGTATGCGCTTCTAAAAAACCACGTCAAACAATAAAACAATAGGTCGATGTTGTTTTTCTACTATAATGTCTCCATCATTTTGAGGTTCCATTACCGTCATTACATGCATTACCTTTGATTTTTCCCCCTTCTGACTTCAAAATGTCAGAAATTAAACCAAAGATGAACGTGAATCGTTTGCCCAGTATACATTGGATCCCACTTAAAACGTTTCTACTTAGAACGCTTCCTTGCTTAGTACGATTTGTTTTCGTGGTTGCAGCTCTTATTAATGCTCATTTAAATTTCTCGTTTAAATCGTCTTCCCGCTTACAACACTTTTAATTACGGTTTTTCCTAAAACGTTATAAGCGTGATCCACTGCATTTATAGTGATACCCGACTTACGCTACCCCGAGCTGCGTAATTTCGGTGTTACGCGATTTTCTGAGAAAATGCCGCGTTTCTGAAATTCAAGCACAATCACGGAATTTTTGCTGAGATGACGGGATTATTGAAATCAATAGGCTTTCTTGATATTATGCCGAGATGAACAGGAAAAAAGTGTCATTTTCTCTCCACTGGAATCGAACCGAGGACCTCTTGCATAACGGGCAGCTAATTTCGCAAATGCACCGCTCTCCGCGATTACACGATTTCAGTCAATCACGTCTCTTCTTTGTGTACGATAATTCCCACTACCGTAATATCGTACGATCGGGTGTGCTTTCGGTCACAAGATGGCGCCGTTATGTAATTACTGGAATGTATTCTGACAGATTAACATACGCTGTACGCCAAACAAACATTGTTTATTTCAATTCGCTAAGGGAAAAATTAAAATTCCGTGGTTAATTTGATAGCGAGTGATGGTGGTAATACATTTCCAAAAAAGGCGAAATTTTTTTTGCCTAAAAGTATGCTTTTGGTATATACTAAACAGTTTTAAGACCTTTTCTGTCAACTGAATTGGTGAAGGTCGCACTTCAGCCTGTGTATCTGAAAACCAAAGTTCTAATCCAGCTCGTGGAAATTACAAATTTTTTTTTTACTCCTCGCCCGAAAATTATTCAAACCTTTTAATTTTCTACGCTGATGCAATACATTTTACAATATATTTTGTCGACTCTTAAAATACAAGTATATAATAAATCAATTAAATATATATTATAACAAAAGCATGTAGAAAGATTAAGACCAGTAATGTTCTAAAAAATGTAGTTACCTTAACATCTTTTCTCTTCCGAAGTTCCGATTTTTAAATATTTTATACCTGTTTACGACTATTAACGTATATATGTATTTTACTAAAATTTGCGAAGATTTTCGTGATCCGCATTTAGGTGTTTCAATATTTCAGTTTGTGCTCTCAGTGTTGGTTTAAAAAATAAAATCGTTTACATTGCATTGAAAATAGCGCGGTTGCACAATTTTGAAATGTTTCGCGGAACATCGGTGGAAATATTATCTACCTTATTTACACCGCTGTTCGGCGATCCGTCAATACCTTCTAGAGCAGAAGGTATCTCTGCTCTAGAAGGTATTGGTGTATTATGCATTATATTGACAAACGTCATTAAACTTGAAGTTATGGCTTGGACAGAGGTTCCGTTGGGGCTGGATTGCGCTTGGTGGTGGCTTTCGGGGTGTTCGGTCGTGTTTTTCTTCGTCGCTGAGCTGAATTGTTGTTCCAGAATAGCGTTAGTTGCATAACGCTACGGAGTTCAGGTCTTCTACGGTGTTGGGTGCGGCCTGTCTTCAACGAAGGTTGATGATTGGTTACTGGAGCATCTGCAATGCAGAATAACGGCTCTTCGGCTATCATCTTGTCTTCGCTCTCAATAAGTGCTAATTGTGTTTCCCCCCCCCCCTCCCAGTGCTACGTCTGGTCCATGTTTGTCCCGTTTTATTATTATTATTATTATTTATTTTTTTTTTTTTTAGGAATCTTTTGGAATACCAGCTTAAGGTAAGTTCTGTTTCATAGTTACTCAGTGCTATGGGGAAAATTTGTCCCTTTTCAAATATTGATGATATCGCCGTAGTCAAGCGGCTGAGTGCGCTGGCAGCAGATTATGTTTACTCAGGCGACAGCAAGGAAAATTTTGATAAAGATGTGTTAAATTGGATCTGGAAAAAATACAGAGAAGGTAATGACATCTTTAGGGATGATGATTGTGATATTGCTGACGATTTTGTTGAACTTTTTTTAGTGTATGTTATGTTTTTGGAATCGGACAAAAGTGAGGTAAATTCGGTTCAAGACCTTCTGTTGTCTACAGCTCAAACACTTTTTGATGGTCTTAATACTTCTTCTTTTAGACACAGCTTGAATCTTAAATTCAGAAGTGACAAAAAACAGAATGATACCCCCTCTTCAGGCCCTTCACCTGATCACTCCCAAAACAGCAGGGTTAAGAAATTTTTAAAAAAAGAAAAAAAAGAATCAAGTGCTTGATTCAAGTGTCAGCAGTTCTGCTTCAGTATTGGATATCACCCCCCCCCCCCTAAGGGTGTTAAACAAGTTAAGAGTGAACTAGATATAGCCGAAACACCACGTAAAAAGGTTTCAAAAAAGGCTAAAAAACATAAAGTTCTTAGTAAACATCTAGAAGAGTGTGACAGCAGTGGACCAGCAGAGGGTAAACAATTGGGCGCGGATATAGTTTCCATCTTGTACCCAACGAAATAGATTCTACCACCCCCCCCCCTCCCGTTGGGAAATCAGACAATAACAGTAGTAAGAGTGACTCTGAGGATAATTCCACAACTGGCACATCCTCAGATTGTGACATTTTTTCATCACAAACATCATCAAATTCTTCTTCAGCTGAAGAAGATGAATCCCTGCACAGTAATGAGACTCATCAACTCGGAAATAGTTCGGATCAGGAACATTCAGTAAATCCGCAAGTTTCTAATAGTGTTGACAATAATTTGACAAGTTTGTCAAATAACGATAACGGCTTTACTGTTGTTAATAGGAAAAAGAAAAGAACAAACATTCCGCAGATTATTTTGACGTCATGGGGAAACAACTGGATTGCAGATTTCAGTGAAATCAAGGCGGTTTGTGAGTTTTCCCCCCCCCCCCCCAACAAAAACCAACTGACAACAAAATAACCGTCCAAGTTTTTTCTGAACTTGATCATAGGAAGGTGACAAAAATTTTTGATGATAAAAAATTTAGGTACTATACTTATCAATCAAATAGTACCAGACCCTTGAAGTTTGTCATTATAGGGTTGCCAGCTAATGTCAACCCTCTCGACATTAAATCAGACATTGAGAAACAAGGTATCCCAGTGGTTAAGGTGTGTAACATGAGAAATTATTCAAATGGGAGACTTTATCCGCTATTTTTGGTTGAGGTCTTGATTGAACATAAGCACTTTGCTAACCTAACATGCATAGGTGGCATAAGCATTAGCATTGAAAGGTACAGAGGGATACAGTCTCCCCTGCAATGCAGGAACTATCAAATGTACGGACACAGTAGCTATTTTTTCAGGGACCTCCCTGCGTGTGCATTTTGTGCAGGTTCCCATGAGACCAGAAATTGTATTCATAAAGGTGACAAGTCGAAGCTGAAGTGTTTTTTGTGTGGAGGCCCTCATACGGCCACATATTCTGGATGTTCTGCGATACCTGATTTATCAGGAAAAAAAGGCAGAATTTTTGAACCCAAACTGCCTGTATCGCTTAGGGGCCCCTTGATGGAAGATTTTCCAACTCTTCCTAGTCAAGATGAGGAAAACTTCAATATAGGCCATAGCTCTCTATTCATTAGATCTACTAACGACTCAAACATCACACTGAACACTGACAAAACTCAGAACAAGATTACAGGAACAATGAATCCGAAATTTTAGAGTTGAGAGAAAAACAAGAATTCTTGCACAATACAGTCAGGAAAGGGCTGCATCCTCTTGGTCGGGGAAAGATGTGTAAATCAATTGACGACTTGTATCGTGAATTGCACCAGAAGTTTTTTAAAAGTGTGATGAACCAACTCATTATCCACACAGAAGAAATGGATATGAGTGATATTGACACATGAAGATAGCTATATTACCTCAAATGATGATATGGACTTTTTTGATCAAAATGCTCTCTCCTTGACAAAAAAAGCACAATGTGATTACCCCAACGCTAACATCACAGCAAAAAATTGTACGGTCACTGAAAATTTAATTAATCAATTTGGATTATTTATGGAAGAGGCCAACATTGAAAATAACAAAATTCAACAAATACTTTCAGCTCTGATTACTATTTTAATAGCGCCCAACAATGGCTCAAACAATTGATGGTCCTCCCAGGCCACTCATCGTGATGGACTGGAATGCTAATAGTCTTAGAGGCTCCAAACATTTACTTACTAGAACTGCAAGTCCTCCTTGTTTTTTTTCCAAGTCAACGAATAGAAATGGTAGGATTTTAAGGAAATTTTGTATTGACAATTTTCTTTAAGTGATCTCTTCCCCACAGCCAACACATTTCCCAGCCCAAAACAGAGGTTCACCTGATGTTATCGATTTTGGACTGGCAAAAAACTTTCTGTATGACATACAGATGTTTACTAAGGCATTGTTATATTCTCCACACAATCCCATATTTTTCAATATTGACTTTCTAATTCCTAGAAAAAGACTTCTGGTGAACCACATTGACTGGAACGCTTTCAATGACAGGCTCTCTTCAACAACGTTAGACACTGTTGACGACCCAAACAGTGACGCCATAGATCAAGCGGTTAACAAATTGACACATCTCATTAGAGACACAATTAAAGCATCTTCAACCCAAAAAATTAAATCTGAAAATCAATTTGGCTTGCCTAAAGAAATTTTAGATAAAATTAGGTATAAGAATAGGGTCAGGAAAAAGTGGCAGAGGTACAGAGGTGCCTTAGACAGAATCATACTAAATAGACTACAAAATGAGATTAAAAAAGAAGTTGCAACACATATTAACGACCGTTTTTCTGACTTTGTAGGAAATGCTACTGCAGAAAATGGCAATTTATGGAAAGCGTGGCGAATTTGTAAGCCCAAAACCGCACGAATTAACAAAATTAAAAAGCCAGACATCACAATTGTTTACACAGGTCAAGAAATTGCCGAAGCATTCGCAACAACTTATGAAAGTCAATTTACACCAAATAGGAACCAGCCAATTAATACAACACTACGGCTTCGTAGAAAACTTGCACAATTCATTCACTATCAAGCAAATAATTCAACCAGTCACATGGACCTAACAACCAATGAAGAAATTAGTTCTATCATTAGCTGCCTGGATACCAAAATAGCATCAGGTGCTGATGAAATAAGCTATAAGGCCTTAAAACATCTGCCTGGAAATATTATCTCACACATTACAGATATTTTTAAAGGTGCCTTATCATTAAATTATTTTCCAAAACCTTGGAAGCATTCAGTCATAAAAACAATTCACAAAACTGGAACTGACCCACTTTTAGCACATAACTTCAGTCCAATCAGCTTACTGAGCAACTGGAGCAAAATCTTTGAGAAAATTGTTGCAAACAGATTTAACCAATTCATTTATGAAAACGAATTGATCAGACCCGAACAACATGGGTTTCGACCTGAGCACTCCTGTGTAACACAGCTGGTTAGTCTCACAGTTCATAAATGAAGCTTTTAACAACTACGATTTTGTGGCCGCATCATTCTTAGATATAGCAAAAGCGTTTGATCGCTGTGACTACGCTACATTGCTTTCCAAACTCATTGACTTAAATATGCCTTCGCATATGATAACATTTTTCTATCACTATCTTTTGGGCCGAACTTTTCAAGTCAAAATACAAAATACACTTTCTTCGACAAAATCCATTCATGCCTCTGTGCCTCAGGGCAGTGTGTTGGGGCCTCAATTATTCCTTTTATATATCAATGATATACCTAGCCCGCAAAATGGAATAATTTCCCTATTTGCAGATGACTGTGCAGTCTTGTGCAGCAGTAGGGACGCAAATCAGGCCTTTGACAACTTACAGGAAACAATGGATGAGATAGAGTGCTGGTGCGAGCAATCTGCCATTCGACTGAACAGCGATAAATGCAAATTCTTATGGTTTACCAGGCGTCGCATACTGCCAAGTAGGCGCCTGAGATTGGTATACAAGCATTAAGCCCTGCCAGGCAAATAAAATATTTGGGCTGTATTCTTAACAAAAATCTTTCCTTCTCTTCACACATAGATCATGTAATAAACAAATCCAATGGAATCTTGGGTATGCTCAACCGCATTACCTTTCCACAGGCAAAACTTTCTTTAAATAACAAAATCATCCTTTTCAAATCCATAAGACCTACTCTACTCTATGCTTTGCCCGCTTGGGCGCATGCTTGCAAAACGAATATCAAAAACTCCAGACCATACAGAATAAAATTCTTAGGAGATTTGTAGGAGCCCCTTGGTTCGTTCGTGGAATAAACATAAGACAAGACTTGGGCATACCGCATATCTTCACATACATTAAGAAACTAAACAATGAACAATTCGATCGCGCGCGCGTATGCTTAACTCCCAATTTGAACATCTGAGGGAGATTGTTGATTATGACACTGACTCACTGAGATAGGACTCACTGATGAGTGAGTCAAGCAAAGACCCAAGCAAATTGGAGACCCAAGCAAATTGGGCACCTTACATGGGAAAATTTGTAAAGGTATTTTCTCACTTGTAAATATTTTTGAAGTGCACATTCCCGACTCTATATTTGCACCTTGTACTTTTGACGATTTTTCATTTATTCGACATATTCGCACCTAATCGATATTATTTGTATCTATCCAACATTACTCGCATCTATTCAGCATTAATTGTATCCAATTGATCTGCATCATTTGACTTCTACCCCCATATATTTTCCCACACAAGATATTGGACTTGAACTGCATAAAATGTATATGATTAAAAAAGAAAAGTTTCTTGTGATCTGAAATTGTGTTCACATAAATATTTCTAATTTTCCCCCATTTAACTCTGATGCACTGAGTAGAAACAGAACTTTTTTACCATTGCTTTTTGATGCTCTTGCTGGGGGTTTTTTGCGTCACGATCCCCATGTGATGTTTTTTCCCCCTTTTCCACTTTGAACAGATGTTGCTGACTGAAGACGTGTGACCTGCTTCTGTGGTTGTGGTGGCTTTTGCCTGCTTCGTTCGATCATGGCTATTTTGACCAGTTCTTTTAACATTCACTACACTTACATGCCGCACCTATCTATCTACAAACATTTTACTACCACATTTTACTCTTCATAGGCCTTCTTGGCCAGTTTTTATGCCGGCAGTTGGCCCATGGGCTAGAAATCGGCTACAAAGTTTAATTCTGGTCTGGTCATCAAACTAGAACCCCTTCTGCCGTCTATCAAATAAAAATCGAACTCTGTTATGGTTCAAATTGATAACAGTTTTCGATTAATGTGCTGAATGAAAAAATCAATACAGAATGATATTATTAAATATCAATAACATGCCGTTGCCGTTGCTAGTTGATGCGAAGTACCGAGCACTAAGCTCTCGTCTTCTTCGTCTTGGTTTCTCTACTTAGGTAGAGATATTGATCAGTCAATGGCAAAATCGTTGCTTAAAAACAACCACCAGTACATTTTTTTTTTTTTAATTATATATAACCCTTTATATATAAAATATTCTCCCTAATGCAAAACAATATCAATATACTGTTAACAGTTTTCAGGGGTTAAAACATCTTCTACCCCATCAGATTACACTTACTTTCAAAAATAAATCTCGTCGATTGCAAATATTCTCAATATCTACAATATTAAACAAATCAGTTTCACAAAGTGATTAACACAACATAAGTTTACAGCATATTTTGCAATATATTTCCATTTAGACAAAAAATGATATGTGTATATACATGAAAAACTCCAACAATGTCACCAAAACCATTCAATATGATTTCTAAACATTTGACAAATATATTTAAAAAATATATAATTATAAAATAGAAAAATAGAGTATAAGGTTACAAATGGTCGTTAGAATTTACAGAACCTCAATACACTCCTCAGAATCATATTATGTAACTCTTGAACATTTGACAATTATATTAGATTAAAAAAATCTATGCTGATTAGGTCACATAACAAATGGTTATATAATTCACATAACGTTCATATCATATACCTTTCAATTAAAATTTAATTTCGTTTACATGAACTGATATATTACATGACTGTATTTACATGAACTAATCTCACTACACCAATGTTAAAAATGGAATTGACCGGTAGTGATTAACATTTCCATCATTTCCAACATTTCACAAAAATTTGATGAAATTTATTTATTGTAATATTTATCTATAGTATGCTGTGGTACATTATTAATAAAAATACAAGGTCTTTTTAATCATTACTTCAGTATGATTAACCATTATTGCTTGTTCTACGACAATTAAAATTCCTTTCTAAAATTTGTAACCAAGATATTCTTTGGTCTTAGCTGTGATAATTTCTGTTCAGCTGGGTAGTTGGATGCTGAGCTGATAATATCGACTTCTGAAGCCTCTTGCTTCTCAAAGTACTTTTTGGCCAGTTTCTTTATATATTTGTAGATGGATGGAATTTGAAGATCAGCGTGCGGGTCGGTTAGTCTGAAGTATTTTGGAGCACCTGTGAATCTCCTGAGAATATAATTTTGATGTTTCTGGAGGTTGTAAATATTGCTCTTCTGAGCGAAAGCCCAAGCCGGTGCACCATATGTAAGAACAGGTCTGATAATTTGTTCATACATAATTTTCTTGTTCTTTAGTGATACATGTGACTTTGGGTAGCAAAAACGGAGGAGACTTTCCATTGCAATTTGGGATTTTTTTATCATTTGCTCGACATGATATTTGAAATTTAGGCGAGTGTCTATGTATACTCCTAAGTACTTAGTCACTATGCTTGGGTCAATCGCTTGATGTTCAATAAACAAGTAAGAATTTTGTGGAATCTCTTTGTTTGTCAGCCACATAAAAACACACTTTGAAACATTTAATTTGGCCCTATTTACTAAATTCCAGTATTCCACTTCTTCCATCAGCTCCTGGAGGTTGCTAATAAATATCTCTACAAGAAAGATCAATAGAATTATGCGGTAAACGGTACGTTTATTAGCAAAACTGTAAGAATTTTGTACAGAAATTTCGAAAAATTAGTTACAACAACTGTTAACAGATGGCGCTGTAATCGGAATGATACCTATAAATAGCCTTTAAAACGTGCTTCGAAGTCTAAAGCGATCAGTACGACTGTTGGATAGTGAAAAGGGGCTAGCGTGTAGAAATTGAAATAATGTATTCCATTGAACAACGTGTTTTTTTGGTACTGGAATATCACAGATTAGAACACAGTCCTACGGCAACAAGGCGCAGTTTTCAAAACCGATTCAATGTTCCAGTTGGACCCGATGCGAAAACCATTCGCATGCTCTTCGCCAAATTCGAACGGACTGGCAGCGTGGATGATGATCGAAAGGGAAATGTTGGGCCTAGGCAAACTGTAGTCACTACTGAAAATGCAGCCAAAGTTTCTGGAATTGTTCAGCAAAATCCTAGGAAAAGCATCCGAAGAATTGCATCAGAGACTGGTTTGAAGTACACGAGCACGCAAAAAATATTGAGAAATAGCCTACGGATGTTTCCATACAAAATCCAAAGTCATCAGGCCATACCCATGAAAGCTGTTCGACAAAGGGTTGACTTTGCGAATCAGATTTTCACAATGATCGACAACGAAGGATTTGATGTGGGCTGCATCTGGTTCACAGATGAAGCACATTTTCACTTGAATGGATTCGTAAATAAACAAAACTGGAGATTTTGGGGTTCCGAAAATCCTCATTTATGTGAAGAGAAACCACTGCATTCGCCTAAAGTTACTGCATGGGCTGCGGTATGCGCCAGAGGCATTATCGGCCCCTTCTTCGTGCGAGAACCGATTACTACTGAACGTTACGTTACAATTTCGGAACAATTTGTCAGCACACATCTAGCGTTGGAGGATCGACTGGGTCATGCAAGATGGGGCTCGACCACATCGAACAGATAAAGTTTTTCGCTTTCTTCATGAATACTTTGGGAATAGAGTAATTGCGTTAGATTATCCGAAATTTACTGACACAGGAATAGATTGGCCTCCATATTCTCCCGATCTGACTCCTTGTGACTTCTTTCTGTGGGGCACATTGAAAGACACTGTCTATCGCGAAACAATCCCGCTTCTGGATGAGCTTGAATCGTTGATTGGTGTTGCATGTGATTGAGACATTGCAAGACGTGATGTCAAATTTCATTGTTCGTTTACGCCACCTCATTGTTACGAACGGTAAACATTTTGAAAAAATTGTGTTCTGATTGCAAAGACTGCTTGACTTTATTATTTTTTTTGTTTTAGACTCCTTTCAGAGAAAGAGTTTTCAGCGCAGAGCGCCATCTGTTAACAGTTTTTGTAACTAAATTTTGGAAATTTCTTTACAACATTCTTACAGTTTTGCTAATAAACGTACCGTTTACCACATAATTCTATTGATCTTTGTTGTAGAGATATTTAATTTTGAAATAAGGGCGTATTCGCTGATCACCCTGTATCTGCGTATAGTAAAACAACGTTAGTAAAATACGGAAATGTATCTAGCTTTGGCTTCTCATGATTGTAATCGAAAACTATGTAAATTAGAAATATTTGATTATGGCTTATATGTTTTTTCGATTACAGTCACAAGAAGCCAACACGGGTCATGCTTTCAAGTTTTACTAACGTCATTTTACCAAGCACAAAAATCAACTGTTAATATTTCACCTCAAATTCAATATTTTAATTATTATTGCTTATAAAATATTTGTTAATATCATATTACACTTACTTTTTTCATGTGCGCATTAATCGAAAGTCAGTAACCATAGCAGTTGTGATTTTTATTTGATAGGTGGCAGAAGGGGTTCTATTTTGATGATGTTTGCCAATACAAAATATACAAACTTTGTCAATATAATACATACTGCACCGTGTAGTTATTTTCTCGAAGGCATGTTTTGGCTGATAAAATTTTTATTTTACCTTTTCGTTGGTTATGGGCGTGAGTGACTAAGAAAGACACCATTTCTCATAGGAATAAAATTACAAAATATCGACGTTATAAAAAGTTATAGATTTGAGAATGACTAAGAAACAATGTTGTCAGAAAACATAATTTCAGAGTAATTTCACTCCTCTCCAAAATTTTCAGGAATAATTTTATGAAAAGATGGAGTTTCATTTCTTAAAAACAAAGAAATATAATTTTATTAAAAGAAATTACCAAAAATTTGAAGGAGCATTTTTAATTCTCTAAAAAATTTGGAGGAGTAAAATTGAATTTTTTGATGCATGAATCACACATCAAAGATACGTATTGGCGAACAAACGCTACTACTGAACCACATATGCACTTCGTCCACATTCCTCTGCGGAACTTCAAACGAATTGATACATTTTGGAACATGTTCATTCACCGCTCACAAAGAAGAACTGTTAAATTTTTCGAGCAAACTTGAAAATTCAACAAATATATTATTGCTCAAATAATATTTATCAATACCATACAATATTAACTTTTTCTATGCAATGCATTCAATCGAAGAATCTCACAAAAGTTGTATTTCTAGCCAATCAAGTCCATTTGCTATCATTAGCAAGGTGTTAAGTGAGATGACTCGTTCTGATAGATACTTTATATTATACATTAAAATTTTCGTTTTGTTTGTTTGTTGTATCCTTGTATATAATGTGATAAGGTAAGATAACAGACGAGATTGCATGTCTCTCTCCCCTCCCCCTCCAATTGCTTCTATATATAAAAATACACCTTCACTAATGTACATTCATTCTTCTGAACGAAAAATCCCGAACTTTTTCTCCCACTCCCAACCCCATCTCGTCTGTTATCACCACAAAATCTCTTCGGGGAAAAATATATTGTAAACATTTTGTATGTTCGTTCATTTTTTTTTTTTCTTTTTGACTCAAAATGAAGTGTTCCGGGCTCTGCCACAAAGCTGGGCTGCAAGAGATCCGGCAACAGGATAAGTCCAGTGACAAAGTTCTGGCATGGTTCCAGTTCGATGATGTTTTTTACAAGTAATCTATATAAAATTGATTTTCTGTCTGTGCGTGTATGTTCTGTATACAAATCTACAATTTTAGATCGATCGTCGCCAAATTTTGCATATATACCAAATGAGACCCGACTTAAACGATAGGCTACTTTAAAATTCCACCAGAGCAGGGCAAATGCCCCAAATGGGCAAAAAAACTGTCGGGCAACAATGGTTTTTGGGCCTCAACAATAACTTCCCGAACGTTTACTTTGGTTACCGTGGTTCCCTAGCAATGCGTTTCAGATGTGTATATGCCTTTACAGTGGTTTGTCACTTCTTTAACGCTGCCAGTGTGTATGTATAATAGTTTAAGCCTTTATAATGGTTTGCCACTTTTTCAATCCTCCCAGTAATGAGTTTTTGAATAGACGTCAAAATCATCATCAGCATCACTTTGAGGGACAAGCAAAGGATGATCCCTCCATAGAAATCAGTGTCAAAATTGCCGATTTTACTGTAGAAATGCTGAAATTTAGTGGGGGTTTCCTGCAACATCAATAATTTTAAAAATTGTATAGAATTCTCGATTTTTGAAATACTGAGTTCGCTCAATAGAGATACGAAGCCCAGGAGATTTTAAATCTGAAGTAATTAGCCGGACCCCTACTTTTGAGTTGGATATCCATGCAATAACATTGATTTCAACCATTTATTTACATCTTCTCAAGCTTGAAAATGTGTCTGTATTGTCTTTTAATATTCAACGCATAAATTCATGTAGTTTAGGTTGTTTTAAAATTAATGATGGGCCTATAAAGTACATCGAAGAAATTCCACAGCTTTAATTAAGCATTTTTGTAAGCTGAAATAGGCAGATGGATATATCGATGTTCAAGGGGGAGGGGAATCAAAATACTTAGCGCCTCTTGAAAAAGGAAAAAAAAAAATTTTAATTTCTACGTCCTTTAAATCTAGATTTGTTTCTTTCATGAGTAGCTCAGGAAGTCGCCATATATTGGTTAACGTGGGCACGGTTTGTATGTCCCTGAAAGAAAAAGGGAGATATCACGTGATCTAAAAAGCCTCATTGAAAGAAACCCAGGTCTTATATATAAATGTGAAGGTATGTATGTCTGTATGTTCTTTATAAAAAATCTACAGTTTTAAGCCGATCGTCGCCAGATTTTACATATATACCAAACAGGGCCAAGATTGAACCTTAAGGCACGTATACACTAGCGCACGGATCATGCAATGAAAGCATTCGCAATAGGTTGTTCAGTAATTTGTACGTTGTGAACGATTCTTGAGCTGTTTTCACTGGGCCCACCTGGAATCGGTTTTTTAAATGAACACAAAGGAGGTTTGTGTACCTACGAGCGGATTAGAACCGCTGCAAGGGGTCGTGCGATCGCCGCGCTAGTGTATACGCGCCTTTAGACTGCTTTAAAAGTTTGTCAGAGCTGGGCAAATGCCCGAAATGGATGAAAACCTTTTGGGCAACAATGATTTTGGTGCCTCAACAATCACTTTCGGAACGTTTACTTTGGTTACCATGGTTCCCAACAATGCGTTTCAGACGGTGTATATGCCTTTACAATGGTTTGTCACATCTTTAATGCTGCCTTTACAATGGTTTGTCACATCTTTAATGCTGCCATTATAACAGTTTATTACTTTATAATGATTTGTCACTTTTATAATCCTCCCAGTAATTGGAGAAAACCCGGGAAACGCCGGGTATTTTTGCTTGCCTATATACAGGGTGTCCTGTAAGTGCTGCCTTTATCTCATCAACCACACCACTCGAGTATAAAGTTCATCACCTGGTGTGTTCTTGAATCATGTCATTCATTCAAGAATACACCTAGTAATGCAGAGTTGCTGGTAAATTTTTTGTTGACAAGCCCCCCCCCCCCCAATTAATTTTCATCTGAATCATATAGAACAAGCTCATAGCTTGAAAAATACAATTCCTGTGTGTATCATGTGGTGGCATAAAAACAGAACTAAATACAGTAAAACCATCTTTACTTGACACTGACAGGGGACAAAAAAATTCACCCATAGACGAGGAGGGGTTGTTAATCAGTGATATGAAATGCATATATTTATCATACAAGGGAAATTATTATTTGGCCATAAAAGAGAGGTGACCATCAAAAGGGGTTTTAATGTACTTCTTTATCTCTGATAGAATCAACATCATACGATAATTTTGAATAATGACATTCAAAAGAAATAAAATTTCATAAAACTATCATTTTATCGCCAGATATTTTACATGAACAAAATTTTGGTTCACAAATGTGATGAAAAAATATGATGACGAAACAGTTATTTCACACATCATGAACAGATTATTCCTCTTTACATATTGTCATATTTTCTTTTGCGCTATAAGTATGGTATGTTGACTTCCCCCTGCAACAGCAATGACTGTGTAATTTTCTGATAAAGGAAGGATCTTCTTCGGGGAGTGTTCATCATCTTCGCTCCCGTGCCCGAGTAGGTATCCTACACCCATACCCCAGGAAAATATAGAACCTACAAAACAAACATTATTGCATTTAAAATATGTATACATAATAACTTTCAGAGCGAATTACTAAAAACAAAATTCATGAATAAAATTCTGTGGTTATTTTCAATTAATAGCATTGCCAGCTTGTTTTGAACATTACCTTCATTGTTTATCGCAAATGAGCTTGTGTTGCCTGCGGATATACTTTTTATTGTTTTCAGGCTGGTAATCTGCGTTGGAGATGACACTGGAATTTGCGCTGTTTCGTCATCTGGAATTGGGCCGATGCCAAGCCTCCCATATAATTTATTACCCATAGTGAATACATTCCCTGAAAAAACAAAAAACTATTTATAGTGAAGAATTTTGAGAGATTTTCTAAAATTCATGATTTGCATATACATAACAGAAAAAAAAAACTCTTGCAATTAAGAAAAACTTATGTAAACGTATGTTGTGTGACATCCATAATATGACATATATGTTTGAAATATATGACATCCATATTTTTATGGGCATCTTTTTATCAGCCACCTCGTTGGGCATTTTACCTGTTGTGGCGTTGTATTTGTATTCGTAACATGACGACCTGGGATCTCTTACAATCCTTTTGTTCATTTTAATCTTGTTTAGGCCCCAGGGTTCGTTGGCTACCAGAAACCACCTGAGGCTTCCGCTAACAATCCGGTTCGGGTCAGTAAGTTCGCTTAGTCTGGCGGTCGGGGGGGGGGGGGGGGGGTCTCCTAGCCGTCGGGCGAGAACGGGGCCAGAGGTTAGGCTGCCAACGTCCCATATAAATTCTGCTTTACATCGATGTCAGAGAACCCAATACCTCGTCTAGTTACCTTGTCTTTCCCTCTGGGGGGTTCCCGTGGCTCGTCGGTGGGAACTGCGTCGAGTTGTCGTCGTCAAACTCTATTTTAATTGTGCAATATATTAGTGCAATATAATATAAATGTTCAGCAAAGTGTTATATAAATGTGCAATATATTTTACCTCCACGCCGTCGGTGGTTCCTAGGACCATCTCACAGTCTATAATGTCATGAGTTTATACAATGTGCAATAGGCCTAAAAGTTGTGGATCCTGGCCAGATGTCCAATTTGTTATGTTTGGTTGCCAGATTCAATATTATAATTTTTACAATATTTCCTTTTCTCTCATGAAATTATGTAAATTAGATACAAGCTAACAGCGGACCTTCGACCTTGTGATTGGCTCTTTCGTGAGGCATTTTGGGGAAAGCTCCCATATAAAAACCAGATAGAGATGTGCTCCACCACGAACGATTCTACTACTTCCGACTAACGACTTGTCTTAATCAGTAAGGCGTCATGCCCTGTTGAGGTGTGAGCTAGATCGTCTCTCAAATACAATGAGTTAAAATTATAGAAGTGTGCCTTGGGCACCTTGCCCGTCTCATTGCTTGACTTCATGTGAAAACCCAACGTCGTCGTGATCCTGTGGATTGGTTAATGGCCAGACCGGTTACCCGTGGACTTTCGCCTCCAGTTCCATGCGCAGCGGCTGACCTGTGATCTCAACGTGTGTTCGAAGACACCAAACCCGTCTGAAGCTGGTGCTGGGAGTCCTTGACTGTGAGGTAGACACCTGGGAGTGTCTATCGGAGGATGTGAACTAACACGTGAAAACCTGGACATGGCGGTGAGATTGATCCCTTTTATTGTTTCGTTGTAATATTGAGAGAAAAGCCTAACTGTGATAATTGTTTATAAAACGTTACATTAATAGCTAATATATAATTGCATAAATGTTTATAGTTTAATCAAAATCTTGTCTCTTTCATTGTTGTCATCCATTCAATGGTTACTGGGGGAAAAAATGTTAAAGAACCGGAAAATGCAAGGCAAACGTTGCAACTTATTACACTAGAGGAAAATAAACATTGAAAATATATACATAATAGTGCAGCTGCCAAACCTAGAGAATGGAAATTGGAGAGATTTTCATAAGGATACAACAATCAAAACCTTGCGGACACAAATGTAAAAGATTTTTAAAGACAAGGTAGGGATTTCATGAAAGAAAGTAAAATTGTACAAATTTTTCTTTTAACTATGTGGTGATGCTTAACTAATATGGTAATGCTCAAGTGGAATAATAAGCCAAATTTCTGATGGTGAACTAAAACTGCATTAAAATATTAAAACACTAATAATGGTACAATGCACTACTTAATGGTACAATACACTTCGCGATGCATATATTCCTCTGTAAAATTTCTAACAAATCGGTACATGACAGAATGTATGTCTTGAGTGTATGTGTGGCTCTAATGCATTTATGCTGTCAGAATGTGCATGTTTCATGTTCTTGATGGTGCTGCCTTTTGCCTATCATATTTTGAAGTAAAAATGGTAAATGCTCAAATTTTCATGTTATGCCAGTATTGTGTTGTAGGTCTAACTGCTCTCTCTCTTTCTTCCTCTTCTTTTTTTTTTTTTTTTTTTTTTTTTTTTTGCAAAAACAAACACAAAATACATATAAAAGACAGAACAAAAGCACATAAAAAGAACAACACATGAACACAATAAATAGTCATATTGGACCCCAAGGGACATAACGTCCTTCCAGGCAGCCCTATGGATTAAATTATTATATTTTGCCGCCATTTTTTTTTCTAAGTACCGTACGTTATGTTAATAAATGTTATGTAATAGTATATGAATATTTCAAAAATTTATGCACACTAAAAATTTGAATTGTGAGATCTGAAATTGTTGAATCACGATATTTCTTGTATAAATAATTAGTCTATGAAATGAATTTTCCTTTTCGTTTCACAAAACCTTCATATATACACATACATACTCACATGACTACGTACATGCTCATAGAGATACACATATACATGCACACACATATCCTTTTTATTTATTTTTATTTTCTTATTATTTATTTTATTTTATTTTTGTATCATGACATCATAATAAATGTTTGTTGATTTCAGCTATGATTAAATTATTCCAATATTTCCCATTGATGTCACTATTTATATTGTATTTTATGAAAACAATCTTAAAATATATTTTCGTAATTTTGTACACTTTTTACGTACATGAAAGCATCATATTTATTGTTACAATTATGAGCTGTCGACTGAAATGAATTCATTATTTTTGGAGCAGTAAACAAGAAACATTTTTGAAAAAGGTGTTTGTTTTTGGGACTTCAAATTCATGTTTGATTCTTGCCGAAGTTCTGTTTGTTTTCTTCTTTAACCAGTTATTGTTTTTGAACACAAAATTTATAAGTCTGTAAATATATACCTGTCTAATGTCCAATGTATGGCAATTGATATTGTTATCGTACGTGTTACATGTTTGTATTATTAGTGTTCTTGCTTTGTTGTAAGAGTTATTTAATGTCGTAATATTGGTTAGGTAAGCCCCACCCCAGGCACATAATCCATAGGTTATAATTGAATAAATCCATGCATAAAAAATGTCCTTTAAAAAATCTCCATCTATTAAATATTTTAATTTATAAAGTAAAACTATATAAAATCGGATTTTATTAGTTAATTTAAAGCCCATTGCAAGTTCCATTTTAAATCGTCCTGTATAATAACTCCTAGGTATTCATATTGGTGCACTCTTTCTATTTCATGACAATTGCAGTTCTATTGTGTTTGTTGTTGGCAAGTGTGAATTTTAATGGCGATCTCAAAATTGGAGTTTATGTTTCTTGTTTTAATGCATTGATACTGGGTTTTGTGTACGTTTAATTCGAGTTTGTTTTCGGTCATCCATTGATTAATATATCTGAGGTCTCTTTCTGTTTTTTCTATAAGGTTCTCAAAGTTGTCATCTTCCACGTAAAGAGCTGTATCATCAGCGAATGATACAAGTTTTCCATTTAGATTCAGCAAACAGAAGTCATTAATATAAATCAAAAATAATGTAGGGCCCAAAACTGATCCCTGAGGGACACCCCTTTGAACCTGTAGGTATTCGTTTATTTGCTTATTGATGACGACTGCCTGTTGCCTTCTAGAATAATAAATTTTGAACCATTCCAGAATACTTCCTCAAACACCAGCTTTATGCAACTTTTGTGTTAATATATTTAGATCAACATTATTAAACACTTGTTTTAAATCCAGGTAGATTATCATAGAATATTTATTATTATTGTATCCTGTATTCATGTATTGACAAAGTTTGATTATTGCCATTTCTGTATTTTTCTTCTGTTGGAATCCATACTGATTTGGTGCAAAAAAAATATTATGATTTAGGAAATTTACAACTTGTTTGTTCATATGTTTCCCTATTACTTTAGAAAAAATCGGGAGAACTGAAATTGGTCTGTAATTATTCATATTATTAGGATCTCCTTTTTTGTAAATTGGGTAAACAAGGGAATATTTCATTTCGTCATAGAAGTAACTTTCTTTGATTGACAAGTCAATTAGATGTTTTAATACTTCAATGTGATAGAATGAAATTATTTTTAGCATTTTCGATAATTAAAAAAATTATTTACTTCACATATTTCCTCCAGAGTAGGTTGTTGTTGGTACGAGTCTATTATATCATTTTCATTGTTCATCAGCACTCAACTTTTTGAGGTCTTCCTCATCCCTTATTCTTATGATTCTAGAGTCATCAAGTCTCCGGAGGAAAATTTTTCCATCTTTTGCCCAAGCATACTTGAAGTCGCTGCTCTTTTTAAACTCTCTGGTCAGGAAAAACAAACGTTTGCTCTCCTGTGAAAAATGCTCATTTATATATATTCTGTTGGATGCAAAGTTGTGGTTTACTGTATCAGCTGTCAATTCTTGAGACTTTGCCTTTTGTATCCATAATTTTTTTGAGTGTTCACTTGTAAATCTTATTATTATAGGTTTGCTTTTATTTTCATTTCTTGTGAGTACTCTATGCAGGTTCTCTATGTCTGTGTTTTCCTGTATCCCTATTTCTTGCTTTATTGCATTCACAATTTCTACAATATTTTCTGAAGGCATCTCTGGAACTCCATTTATTTCAATGCTGTTTTTTTTACTCTTGTTTTCTATGTCATTTATTCTGATTTTGAGCTCCTTCACTTCTTTTTTTAGGTTTCGATTTTCTGATTTAATTTCTTTATTTTCCTTATCAATACATTCAATGTATAATTTCACATATCTTTTTTCCGAGATCCTCAACACACTGTGAATTAAAAGTTATTGCCCTTGTTATATCAACTGTTTCTTTGTTCAGCTCCTCTTGTCTTGTTGCCAGTTTTCCGATTGCAGCAGTAAAATCATTTTTCATCTCCTGTCGAAGTTTCTCAATGATTTTTTTCCAGTTTGTCAAGTTTGTCGTCAAAGACAGCTTTGATTTTTTCGATTCCCTCCGCATTAACACTTTCACACTTGGGGCATAAATAAGCATCTTTTTTTATTTTAGCCATTCTTCTAAAAGCACTCTCGCTTGTTCCTACACAAACCGGGTGTAGCATCAGAGCACATTTTTTACATTGAAATACTTCAGCCTTGTCCACAATGGCACCTTTGCAGTTCTCACATTCCATACTTCCCGATTTTTTTTTTTTTTTTTGCTTATGTTTCACTTTTTGACTCACAGATGTCACTACGATTGTTGTTTTGTTGTCAATTTGTTACATGTGCTTTTTATGTTTACATTATATATTTTGATAAATTTACGTGAATTTTATATTTTTAGTGTACTTGGTACTTACATTTTTCAGAATATAATCCCTATCATGTAATAAAATTCGTCTAATATTCACAAAAAATAGAGAGCTCTCAAACGTAGGTGTTTGTAAATAAAGGCGGCGTTGCCAACGCAGCCTTTGGCAACACTTTTCATCTTTGCAGAGACACTTTTCTAAACGAAAGATCAGCTCGCATTCATGCCTTGAAATTGGAAGACAGCAGAAAGCAAACTTCAGCTAACCACTGGTGCATATCAATGGGGTTCGAACCTGGATCCTCAAGATGAGAGTCCAGCACGATACCCACACAACTGCACAGCAGCAATACTAAAGTACTGAAAAACCAGAAAAATAAAATCTGATGAGATTTTTCTTTTCTTAACAAAGATTTTTTCAATAAGAATGCTCTGGAAGTCTCTCTGGGCCAAAATCTACAAGTTGTGTTCTCAAACACTCTGCTGCATAATGGAAAAGTGATCTTTTAGCTCCACAGTGGAACCGATCATTGTTAGATTCATGAAATCTGAAGAGATATTACAAAAAAGGCCCATGCTCAGTTAACACTATAATCTTCTTTTTATGCTAAACCTCATTACTAGTGTCACTTTATGCTTAGTCGCCGAAATTGGGGTTGCATCTATCGTAATATTTTTGTGCAAATGTAATAACTGTCTTAGCAGCTTCATATCTGAGGTATTCAATGAAATGAGGATTTTCTGTTGCTACGTATAGTATGTTATTTGCAGTAGTTATACACGCACCACTTATGTTCATCAAGAATGGGCACTGTAGAATATACAGTCTCCTAACCCATCTCTGTGTGGGATTTCAATACCACAAAACACAACCATGTGCCAGCTGCCATTGAAATACTGATTTGTACAGAATGTTTCTGCAACTCCCATTTGGCCCCGGCAAAATGTGCTGCCGCTTCTCTAGAGTATCCTTGGTGTTTTTTGTCTGTTTCATATGATGTTTGTTCTACCTCTACTACCATCTGGTTCCTAAAACTTTTGTCAGCACACAGAGGCAGAAGATCAAAAAATGTTGCTTTATAGTGAATTACATGCCTGTTAAAGCTAAAAACGAACTATATGAATCCAGGTTTGTAATACAAGGTAATTGATGAAGTTATTTACCATCTTTGTCCAAGGCTAATGTGTGATGCTGTCCGCAGCAAATTTCACTCCACTGCCTATCAGGATGCAGTCCTTCCACTTTAGCCGGAGAGAAAATATCTGTTCTGTCTCCTGGGATTCCTACAACAGAAAAAAATGGAAATAAAATTACTTCAAGATTATGATTGTAGCTATTTCATGCACTAACCAAAGTAGCTCAAAAACGTGAAAAAAATTGATTTCAGTTGCTGTGGTGAATCGATACACATTTAAAATAAAAACACAAACCCAATTGATTATAGTTGTTGAGGCCACATGCAAATATCTGTCCTGCCAGTGTCTCTAAGAAAGTTGCATAGGCACCACAATAGATTTTCCGCACTTTTTTCTTCCCTGTTAAGGTAACTGGATATGGTTTCAACAGGAGATCTGTAATCAGAAAGACGGCAATGATTAGGAAGGGAGGGAGAAAAGTATCTTAATGATAGAAAAATAACAATGGTCAGCAATTCCAAAAAGCAAAACTATGTATATAATCTATATTAACTTATATAATATACAGTAGACTCTGTAACTAGACACGTGGATAACTCGAATATCCAGATAACTCAACATCTATTATTCCCTTGGTTGGCCCAATACTAATTTCAATGAAGGGGAAACTCTCCAACTCAACACATGTTTGGCTTAACTCCGCTTAAGTCGACTACAACTTTTGTCCCTTTACGACGACTGGTTTTTACAATTGCCCGTGTTTTACCATTTTAATAATTTTTGACGTTGTCCGTGGGTACTTAGATAATCCTTTGTATCTTTGTTCTATATGATGGGTCCCTTTTTTGCGCTATGGGTGGGGGGGGACGTGCATGTGAAGAATGAATGTTTGAAGCCTCTTGGTTGGCCTATCATTTTAGTGCCGTTTTCAGGACAGGTCTTTCATTCTTTTCATGGTCAAAAATTTGGATGATCCCTAAAGTGTGGTGTGATCCCTACTGGATGTTGGCAATTTCAACATCCAATAGGGATAAAAACCTTATCTATCGTAAGTTTTGATATTGTCTGTTGCAGAGAATGCTTTTGGCAGAACTCAGTTTTACGATTTCTTGGAAAAGGAGTAGAAGAAAAACAGCTAAAGCTTGGTTAGATGCTGAATATGTCATTTGGTTATCATTGCGAGTATCGACGGCCGTGGATGCAATGGCTCCATGCGAACTTAATACTTTAACTTTAAAATCAAAAGTTGAAATTTTCAAAAAACTAGAATTAGGAAAAACTCAAGAATGAGCTCACTGAAGAATATGGAGTTGCACAGAACCATTTCAACATTTGTTAAAAATGAGGGAAATTTTTTTTTCAGGATTTGAATATTCTTATAAACCAAGCAGAAAGCACACAAGAAATCAGAATTCAGTGATGTAAAGGAAGCAACTCTTTTGTGGTTCAAATCCCTCAGTCTCACTCAATCCCATTATCAGGACCAATAATTCAAGAGAAAGCAAAAGATTTCATAACAAATCTCAATAAAGGAAATTAGGAATTATCCTAAGTATGAAAACGTTTTACAGAAAATTACAGACAAAAAATTTGTGAATTTGTGGATGTTAGGAATGGACGCAAAAATTTGTTTCAGATGCAGTTGAAATGATTGATTCCGCATAGAACTCAGGCATGAGTGCCACGATTTGGAACTGCTTCCGTCATGTTGGTTTTTGTTCTGAGTCTTTGGAGAACGATTATTTCTCCAAAGAAAATTAATTAAAATAAAAAGATTATTTCCCCTGAAAATCCCTCCCAGATTAAGTGCGAAGAAAGCATAAATAGCACTATGGGTGATTGTATCGACAATGAATTTGTGAATATTGACTCTGATCTTGTAACTTTTGGACTTTTAGCAGACGGCAATATTCCAGAATCAATCACAGATGAAGAAGTATCGGCACCATCTCTCCATGATGAACTAAAAGCTCTAGATGTGACACATCACTTCCTACAGTCAGGAAAAAGCAGAACAATCGTGGTATAAACTGAATAGCGTAGAAACATTTTTGTTTTCTCTTTGGAAAGAAAAACAAGCAAATGTACTCGATTATTTTTCATGAGGTAATTTTTTTTATACGTTTTGATTCTATTTTGAAACAACCCTGAATTAAAATTAATGAGAATTAACATTTCATTTAATACAATTGTTAGAATGTATATAATTACATACACAAAAACGATCGGACAAAAATTTAGAGTGAAATCCCACTAACTCGACATCCGCTTAAGTCAACATGTTTGTCGATACTTTTGGGGTGTTGAGTTACCGAGAGTCTACTGTATATACTTTATGTAAGAGGGGTTTAAAACATTTCCCAGTAATAACAAAAATTTCATGTTAGATAAATGAATCATTACTTAGACCAAATCTTCCTCCATCCACAGATCTTTTAGCGATTCTACCAAGTTGGCCGACGTCTCCACATCCCATTGAATAGGCAATGCCTTTACTCGTTAGCAATACTATGTGATCAAACCCAGATTGAACGTCCACCACATTCGTGTCTAATGGTATTTTCATGGGTTGGAAACATTTCTTTCCTGCTTCAACAAGCCCTAAAGCTCCGTTTTGGCCCTGGAAAAAAAGCATTAAGATTAAATAAAATACATATTTATTCACACGATTTATCTTCATCTTCACATCTTAAAATAGATCAACGCAAAAAAAAGAATACATAAAACATGCAGATGTAACCCTCATCACACTGTAATTTTTTTTTGTGGTTGATTCCTAGAGGATAGAACATGACCAGACACTCGTGTATCATCGCACAATAATATTTGCCACGGTTCCAGACAAAACCTCTGGATAAACAACAAGAGGTTTCTAACGTGCAAATGGGACCCTCTGCGGTTACACAGCAGTTCCCATGGAATGATAACAGGCATTAGTAGCCCTCCAATATACAAGGTGTCCTGTAAGCACTAGCACAGCCTTATCTCATCAACTGTCCGTTGTAGAGGTATGATTTCAATTTAAAAAATGCTCAACAGATGTCTCTCCTGTGATCTAACTTCCAATCAGAAAGTTTTTGCCCTTTCTCTCCTGATGCCAACAAAAAAATTTGATATTTCTAAGTGTAATATTCACAGAGATATTCAAATTCGAAAAGAAAGAGGAAGTTAAATGAAAATTACTTAACGAAAAATCAAAATAGAACTACAAATAGATAAAATCGAGTTCATCAAGTACCAAAACCAAATAAAACATTATATAAAAAGAGCTTTTCCTTCATTGCCCCTAAGATATTAAACATTTTTCACACTGAAAATCAATTTAATAATAATAAAAACATAAATCATGAGATTTTTGACTTCGTCAGACACATAGATTACGAAACCATTTAGATGAAAGTATTGAAAGAGCAAAAGAGTATAATAATAAATAAGAGAAGTGGTGTACGATGGTTGTATAATATTGAGCTTCACGAAAAACAACTTAATTGTGAACATTATTCAGATATAATAGATAAGCGAAAATACATTTGTGAACACATATCTAATAGATATAATAATGCTGTTGCAAGAGAAAGAAAAAATATTCTACAGCTTATTCCTTTAGGCCTGCTGGAAGGACTTTTCAGTCCCTTGAGGCTACAAAGTGTTTGTTTGTAATATGTGTGCATCCATTTTTTTTTTTTTTTTGTGTGCGTGTATTATATATTTGTATTTATGTAACACATTTCTAGATTTGTGAAATACATTTCTAGATTTGTGAAATACATTTCTAGATTTGTGTACTACATACTTGTATTCATGTAATACATGTTTGTATTTGTGTAACACGTCTGAATTTGTGTATTACATGTTTGTATTTGTGAAATAAAAAAAAAATATTAAAAAAAAAATTTGGGAAAAAACAGCATTAAATATGGAAAAACCGTTTTACTCGCATTTAGTGCTGTTCTTTCCCACATTTCCTCAGTTTTTCAAACTAGAATACATCTGTGAATATTGCACTTTGAAACTTGAATTTTTTTTTTTTTTTTTGGCATCAAGAGACCGGGCAACAACTTTCTAACTGGAAATTAGAACACAGGGGAACCATATAAAAATTTAGATTTATAATTTTGTCACACACTGTATTTTCAATCTCAAAACTGATACAGGGTAATTTTTAAGCATTTTTTTCAATTGAAATGATACCTCTTTGACAAACGGCTGATGAGATAAAGGCTGTGCTAAAACTTGCCTGTATATATGTGTTGTAATAAAAAATTTTGCAGCTTTTGATACAGTGGAAGTCCGAAATTTCACAGGGTCAGCTGGACACCTATGCTCTAGATCAGCCATTCTCATCCAGTGGTCTGTAGAGCACCAGTTCAAGAAAAGTAAAATAAATCAGTAAATTTGATCAATTTAAAAAAGAGGCCCATGGGGCATCGGCATACAGAAATTATGTATACAGACGTGCCAACTTTTGGAATCCAGAAATCTGGAGATTCTCCCGAGGGGGTACTCCCTTCTCCCCCCTGCACTCATAGACTCGATCAAGAAAAAAATTCACAAAGAACTTTTTTTTGAAACAATTTTTTTTTAAATCAATTAAAACAAAGTCCCATTATTCCCCCCCCCCCCAAGGCAGGTTCTGCATTGCCCCTGAGCAGAATATAATTCCATGTCAGTCTTTCCATGCAGAATAGAGAAATTACATCTACATATTGTTCATAAAGTATGTGTTTCCTTGCGTGGATGCTATCAGTGATTGATAATCTTGGGTATATGAACTCTTAGAAGCTTTATATAGCTTAAAGCTTTATATTTTCTTTCTGATTACATGTTTAATCAGAGGAAACAATTTAAAAAACTTCAAAATACAAAGCTGCTGACGAAAAACTTGTATAAACTTGTATTTACAGCACAGCTGTTAATGGAATACAATAACAATTATACAGGAATTTCGGCAACCAAGGTCATGCCTCTGATAAATGTGATTGCCGATAAACGCTACGTAAATAAAGTCACGTCTTTGCCAGTTGCTTAAATGCGGTCACCGAGACTTTTTTACGGCTGTCCTCTATGGGTGTTTTCCCTAATGATGACGGCAGTCATTAATGTCATGACAAAGTGAAAGCTCGCATAAAATCTAATTTTGTGCCAAAATCCGGAGAAATTTCAACAAATTCGGAGAGCGGGAGGAAGGATGAAAAATCCGGAGTCTCCCGCCTAAATCCGGAGAGTTGGCAGGATTGTGTATACTAAAAAGGCTTCGTAAGTCAAACAAAGTTAAGAACTGCTGCTCTAGACAATTGTATTAATCCAGAAGTAAACATTACAGAGTCACAAAATAAGGCACAGTTTAAATGATATGGTTATTACATATTCATCAAAGATTGAGATAGCCACACCTAATTTCATGTTGGAGGTCATTGCAAGCCTTCTCGTCTTGTCCAGATTTGGTAGGAATACTGTGAGATATCACGCACAACAATTCAGTGAGAATGATTTGGACAATGTGCTCAGACACAGTTTGCTGTACCCTGTTCAATTCAGGGTTTAGGTAGGTGGCTTAATTATTCTGGATTGGCTATGTATATTGATATAATAAAATAAGAAAAATAACGTACACGAAAATTTCCCCATATGTAAACTTCACCATCCTCAGTCAGGGCACTGCTGTGGGAATCACCAGCAGTCACCTTCACCACTTTTGCCTCTTCGGGTAAATTGACAATTTCTGGTGAGAATTCAGCTCCGTCTACACCTTGGGTCTCTCGTCCCAATGCTCCTTCATCATTGCAGCCGAATGTCACTACCTAATAATTCAATAGATAACAACCAACAGTTAATCATAACAGAACTTGAGCTAGCAAAAAATGTGGAGAGAAAAACATAACTTCATGACAAAAAATAAATCAAGTAATAAGAATTCCAATACGTTCATGAACATACAAGAATAATTTGTACACAGTAGGAGTGGTCAACCTTTAGTGTCTAGGGTAGCGAGCAAAGAAATCTCTTCTCAAAAACCAGAGGTAAAATATTCCCTTCAGAGAAAAAAAAAAATGCAGACGATGTTCAGTCGATTATGTTACTAACTTTTGGATTTGCATTTTGATGAGCTCATTCTCACTACTACTACTTAACTGTACGTGCACCTCGCACACATTCCTCTTCGGAATTTCTAACGAATTGGCACATGCCGGAATGCGTGTTCTGAGTGAATGTGCAGCTCTAACATATCTATGTTGTAGAGTTGCACTTGTTTCATGTTTATGCTGCCATTTGTCTTTCATTTTCTGAAGTAAAGATGGAAATGCTTGAATTCTTTCATGTTATGTCAGTTTCGTGATGTAGGACTACTTGCTCTCTGTGGAGAGACTTTTTTTAAATCATAGACCGACTCACATTCTTGCTCAGAAGCTGCAAAAACCACTGTGTTGTCAACGGGGTTCGAACCTGGATCCTCAGGATAATGCCCACACGACTGCACAGCGGCTGTGATAAATCCTATTGTTAAATTCTACAAATTTTTGCCAGTGGCAAAAATGTGGCTAAAACTATTCTTGATAGGGCAGTTTTTACCATGTTTTTTTCCATTGTGGCAAAAACTTGCTAACCCTGAAACACAGAATACAAGTTTACAACATGTGATTTCAACTTGTAAGTCAATAAATCCTAGATGAAGTCATTTTCATGTTTGAATTTTTCTCCCCTTCGGAGCATTAGTTGAATTATACATGAATATGGTCAATGTTATAACATTCACAGAACTCACCTGTCGTTATACATAAGCAAAATAAATAAATCTGTAAACATACTCTGCCTTCTTTTGTGAGACACACTGTATGCAAACCCCCGGCTGCAACTTGGGCATACTGAGTCAATCCTTTGTGCTGGACAGGAGTTTCTTGTTCTTGAATATCCTCATTCAGACCAAGTTGACCAACATCATTGGTACCGAACACCACCAAATTGCATTCTGCGACAACTATATTTTAAAAAACAAAACATTTAGTATTAAGACTCCTAAATGGAATAATTAATTGACTACTAAATAACAGTCCAACCCCATTATAACACCACCAGCTGTCCCAAAGAATTTTGGTTCTGTAACGAGTTCGGCATTATATCGAATCATGGTCAGAATAGCATTTCAGAGAAGCATCATTACATAAATTCACATGATTATATATAGTATGAATAACTATATCTCCCTAAAGCAGAAGTTTTGCATTGTTCTGCAACGACCTCTCAATGACTAAAAATGTTCTGCGATACAAAATTCCTTTAGTGTTTTCTATGCAGATGATTTTCTTAAAATTCTTCCTGAGATTGTTCTGCAGCACTGATTGTCTGCGATATGTGTTGCAGTTTCCATTATATTCTGCTTTGCGGCTGTATCTCAATGTCCTATAAGTGATCAACTCAATCTATTAATGATAAACTCAACAGAAAATCATACACTTACTTTGATACACTTATTTTAATACTGCATGAGTTTAACACAATGCATTTTATAAATGAATAAAGAAAAATAATGGCGGCATTGCTTCCGGTCCACATTTATCACAAATTTCCAGTTTTTCAGATTTGAGAGCCACTTCTTTCAACATGACTGAATAAAGCAAATCGAGGGAGATACATGATAGCTCTCAAAATGTAATGACCAGCAAGTAAAAGCATGCATTGTTGAAAACTTTTCTTAGCAACCTTGAACAAACTGGTGCTGTTGTATTTCTAAGCATTTCCTTCTCCTCCTGGATGGCACCACACCCCCTAGGGTCTACGGGTCTGGAATTGGTGTGATTAGTTTTGGTTTTAAACCCTGTTGTTTTTTGGTTGTTGCTTGGGGACGCAAGCGAAGCAATCACCCTTGTTTTTGTTGCTGCAACTGTTTTGAAAAGCAGCAAAGATGCTTTATATTTTTGTGAGCGTATGTTTTATTTAGCGTCAAAGCATATTAAACAAGACATTTTAAAGAAATACGAGTTCTCTTGATGAATCCTTTACTCAACAGAGAAACAACTTCAGCTGGAGAAAAATGTAAGTCTCTTTACTTTTCCTTTTTGTTCTGAAGCACAACCGAGAAAATCTCAACAATCTTAAAAAAAAAAAATTTCTTAAGTTTATTAGTAAATCAATAGCTTGCCCCAGACAGTTTCTGGCCTTACAGAGATAATTTTATGTGGGTTATCACAGGTGCAGTATGCTCATTGTACACTTTCCCTTATCAATAGAACTGTTTCATTAAATACATCGGTTGTTTTGGTCCCTATACATACATGTTCAGGTATATATTCAATGCACTAAGACCCCCGACCACACCATTCTTTTAGTTATTTTCCTCTAATCTATCGTTATGCTGACCAAAGATAACCATGGAATGAAAAGGGTAAATCAACTCCTTTCAGAAAGGGAAAAAAATGATGGGAGAAGAAATGTTGTGGAAATTCTTGGGAAATGGCACACTAACTTTGTATACATTCAAACAACAGTTGGTGTTATAACGAGTTGGTGCTAAAACAGGTTTTTACATTACAATACCTATATGGAAGATTTGTTCACTGAAAATTTGTGGGGCTATGGGGGGCACTATAAGGAGGATCAACTGCATTTTGGTATTATCTGATCATGTATTTAAGATCTGAATAAGCAGAGCAAAAAATGATTTCCACTGCAAAGCTTGATGTTGTAAATCCAGGTTGGTAAAAAAACTGGGTTTTTTTGTTTAAACCAGGTTTTTTTGGTTTAAACCGGTTTTTTGTTTTAATTGGTATTAACATTAAAAACAATGAAATTTCTAAAAAATCATTCAAACTTCCAATAATTAACTAAAATAAAATGTTTATTAATGTAATTAACACTATTCCCATGCTAATTAATCAATAAATATTTATTACATTTTAACAAAAACCACCTTTTCAAATTTAATTATTTTTTGCTTAACTCAATGGATTACTGTGTGTTTGAAAATTCTTTTAATGTTATTATTAATCATATGATATATAAAGGTTTTTCTCCAGTTACTTTTAGTATACTTAATTAGGAAGCTATTTTGCAAAAAGTAATAAAAATTAGGTGAATATAATGTATTTAATGAAGCATAAATAATGCAGATTAATTAGCAATGATTTACGATATATGGGGTGATTATAACTAAGGTTCTGATTTCAAAACACTGTAAAAAAAGAACAATTGTCAGAATGACTTGAAAATTGACATGAATATTCCTGAAAAAATTCAATTTTATTTGATAAAGGGGAAAAAATACTTAAAAATGTAAAATTAATGACACATCATCCAACATGTGGGAAATTTGCTCGCAGAATGGAAACGATAGCCGGTCGTGGCAGAATGATACTTTAATTATAGCATTTCACGATTTCATAATTCATGGAAACATCACAAAAAATGAAGTGATTGAACAAATAACTTTATTTAAGAAATGTTAAATATGTTGTCCACCGCGTATTCTGGCTATGAAGTTGAAAGCACAAAAATTCTTGTTCGACAACAGAATCGGAGTATGCCATGGTCATAATGTGGATGTGCTTGCAATTCAGCTTTATTAAACCAAACACACACCCCCCCCCCCCCCCATTAATATTCCTAAGGAACTTCTAACATATAGGGAATGTGCTGGAGATTGCAATTCACCAAAGTTTGCAATCTGACCACTGTTTATAACATTTTGAGGTACCCCCACAGCCAGAAGTTGCAAGGGTTAAGGTGCATCCTGTCAAAATGGGTCTTCAGCAGCTGCTTTGCTGGTATTGCAATGTGCATCTTGATAGAAGTTCTATCCACACACTGATGCTGTGGAAGTGCCGAAATTATGTGGTTGCACAAAATAGATTTATACTGCTGGCCAAGTACAGCATCATCTACTTGCACATTTTGCACTTTTTTCTTTTGCGAAAGAAACTTCCATTGATTCAGGAGTATCCATGCAAATTTTCAAGTCATTCTGATCAGTACTTATTGTATAGTTTTGGAATCAAATCTTAAATTATAATCACCCCGTATATAGCTGATTATTTTTCATAAATCTGTTACTACTATACAGTAGAACCTTGATTAACTGGGCTTAACAGTGTGTGTGTGAAAGTATAAAAAAACAACTATTGAATATTAAGACTGGGAGATATACAGTAGGAGATGTGCTACTTCTTATGGGAAAGAAAATGAAAATGTATGTGAGGTAATGTAACCACTAGTCTTTGTCCTTTAAGGACAGCTGGTGTCTTTATTGGATTATAGGACCACCTGCCCCTAGCATGATGGTCACTACTGTAGCTGCTTCTTTGTGAAGGGAAAAAGAAACCCTGTGAGATAATACACCACTACATTTAGATGTGTGATGCAATCGTCATTCATGAATTTGCTAAAGATATATAGAGCATCAGAATGTAGCCAAAGGTTAGAAAATGTTGTAAGAATGAGAAATTTTGGCTTTTATATATAACTTTAAATAACTAAGATACTTCATATGAAAAAAAAAAAAAATATATATATATATATATATTCTGGCCACTTTTATGAGACTTTTTGAAAAAAACCACTTATAAAATCTTATGTCATTTAAAGATATACCATCAGAATGTACCCCAAGGATATAAAATGTGGTAAAAATGAAACATTTTGGCTAATAATGAACCAATATGATATTTTTCAAGGAAAAAAATGATATTTAGGCAACTTTTATTTGATTTTTTTGAAAACTTTATTTGATTTTTTAAACCAAACAACCCTGGTTGTAATACAAAGCATATTTCCCCAATGTACACAGCATATTTCTCCAATCTTTGAACATAAGCAAATGCTTTACTTTCATTGTTGTTATCAAATTCCTGGACAAAAAATGTTTGCTACAGTGAAAACCGTTATTTTATTCCAATTAGCATATTTATTCAGTACTTAATTTAGATTGATATATCAGCCTTCTATCTGAATGTGATCCTTATTGACCTCAGCTTTTTCTGCCACGTAAATGCCAGGAATGGACAGCACTCCAACATTAAAAAAGCTGATGTCTCCCAACTACAGCATTCTGGGCCAGAAGGCAATTTAATGAACATATGTCCTGTTTGAAGTCCCGTTTGGTCAAACAGGACATAGGAAAGTGGGCCAGCTCTTTTTCTTCTCCACTTAACTGGTTGCAAAATCTTCACAAACATAATCATGTAGTTTTTTAATATTGTTATAAAACAAGGTTTTCCCCCCTTCAAACTAAAATCTTCAATTTTTTTTTTTTTCATTCAGGCTTTGCATGGATGCCAACTTTAGGGAATAAGACTTAGGGAGGTTTTCGCATGGATCCTAATTTCCTATATAAAAATAATTTTTAAAAACAATATAGGGATTTTCCATGAAAAACAAACTGGTGTTCTAGGAATTTTCCCCCTTTGCAAAAACGTGACATCATGTAAGCTATCACCAATTAGTGCCAAGTCACCCATCATTGCCAACTAGTATGTTAAATTATGTGTTGTTACTACCTCCCAAATCAAATCTCGCTAACAAAAAAATCTTCATTTCATTGTGAGCCTGAAACAGGATGACAACTCAATGAGACAGTCAAAGCAGACACAAATCATCTTATCAATTTCAGATGTCGAAAGGCAGAGTCAATGCTGGCTGTTTGGTAAATTTCGTTTTTGTCCCCCACCCCAAAAATGAAATATTTTTTGAGGTTTGAAGCAATGGCAACAATTTACTTTATGCAGGTGACTTCATTTCGGTGATAAATACAGCTGTCTTTTTTTCAAGTAAATTCTTCGGGAATAATTACCCACAAAAATTGGGTTTTTTACAATCACAATTAAACTTCAAGAGATATAGGAATTTTTCAGTAGTCCAGAAAATGCAATAGAAATTCTGGAACCTTCCAGAAACTCCGGAAGACTCTGCAGTTATGCCATTGTGAGGTATTAGAATGTAACCACCAAAATGTACCACCATGCTTTTTTAAATGTATGGTATGTTCCATAAATTACTTAGTCTTCAGGCGAAAACTATGAATCTGAAAGAAACTGACCAAGAACTGAAGGTTTTTTTAAACTCACATTCATTTGCCTACAGTGTAGGAAGTTCATTACAAAAGCATCTCCACACGTACATGGGTTGTACATGATTGGGACATTGTGAACCAGGGCCATCTTAAAAGCATCACAGGCCCCCGGGTGAAGTAATTTTTCTGAGGCCCCTTACCAGTCTAGAAATACCTGCCTACCAGTTTACATACTTACTCTTGAAAATTATAAACACATCTTATTCTATGACATCTTATTCTCTTGAGGCCTCTTTCCCAGGATGTGCCCCATACATACAAAATAACACTATTGTGAACCGAGGACAGGAATGTGATTGTCTACAAAGGAAGACTACACATTCTGACCTTCTGCATTGATATTGTCAACTTACAGGAAGGGAGCATGTCCGGTTCAACTTCAGCTTCAGAATGCACGAAAATAAACGTAGACAAAAATAATAACATGAACTGAGAAATTCAGTACTCTTCTATTATAACTAGGGGGACTAGGATTTTTACAACCTAAAAATGCAACATTACAGATCGGTTGAAAAACCTGAGAAATGCAGGTTTTTCAACCAATCCATAACAACGTTGTATTTTTAAGTCATAAAAATCCTAGCCCTACTTATAAACATACCACATTTTTAACACCAAATTGGCACTTTTTGTCTTGTTTTTTCTTTGGCTCATTACATTACAAAAGAAAATACACTAAACAGGAGGTAAAAAATTCAAAATGGCAATGCATGACTAAGGGAAAATTCACAAAGACAAAAAAGGCGCCAAGGTGATATGGTTATTATGGAAGAATACCTTAAAGGCGGCTTTCAAAGTACAGAATGACAGTTTGAACTGTTCTATACTTTGCAAAAGTGATAATATTGAACTGATAACATTAACCATGATTCTAATATGCACTGTCTACTGTACCTACTTTTTTGCTTCTTCAATCCGTTGGCGACCTGTGCTTTGTTACTGGTGGCTTTTCGTTTTGCATGAGCACCTTTACTGGCTTTATTCATCATGTGATCGCCCTATTTATTCAAATCGGGAAAAAAAACAATAAGCAATAGCATGGTCTCAATAAAAAAAAATCTTGAAAAGACAAAATTAAAACTTTAAAAAAAGCCTCCTACATATTCATGCAGCTTGCTAAATAACTTACAGGAGAAAAACAAAACAAGTTTGCTTCAGCTTCAAATTGCACAGAAAACGTTGACGGGGACAAATAACATTATATCTGAGAAATCCAGATAACTATAACAGGGGTGCAAGTGCCCCTCATCCATTTCGGAGCAGCAAATTTCATTTTTGGAGCAGAAATTTTGAAAATGGAGCAGAACTAAACACGAACTATATCTGCAATATAAGGAGTAATTTTTCTGTGAAATGCCAAAATTTTTGCCAAAAATTCTTGGAACAAATAATTCTAAATAAATTTCCTTCACAAATTAAAATCCATTTAAATTTTTTCTGAATTATCTTTTCTGTCATTAATAAAACGACAAATGACGAATAAAAATTATTACTCTTTTCAAATTAAGCAACATGCATACTGAAAACCTAGGCAGCAAGAATTTCTGCTGCTTGAACAACAAAATCTTATTCCTCCTGATATAGCAAAAAAAGTGAGTGCAGAATATAATAAAAGTTTCCGTGAAAAAAAAAAAAAATTGGCTTCTCACAGAATTTAAAGGAATTATTAAATTTAAAAGCAAAATACAAAAAACGAGAAAAATATAAATACCTTATTTACTTAAAGAATTTCTCAACCTAATAGCATGTTAATAGATTACGAATCACGATTCGCTTTCAGAAGTACAGCATCTCAATGACTATTTTTTTCCAATTTTTTATGCCCTTGAACATAAGATTTTGTATGTCTTATTCCATTAAACATTAAAGCATTGCATGGACAGATTTTTCAATGTTTGAACAGACTTTTATTTATTTTTTAACAATGAACTCTTTTTCACTATCTGTGTTACCATATGCTGAAGATAAAAAAGTCTTCACCAAAACTGGCAAAATTTTGAACTTCGGGCAGCTTTCAAAGTTACAAAGTTTGAATATGTCTGCCCAATATCTATCTATCTATTCTCTGAACTGATTTCACTTCTTGTAATTGTTTGGATTGTAGTGCAACCCATTCATCACACATAATCAATAGTTCTGTTGGTGATACAATGTTAAACAACCTCTCAGCAATACGTGAGGGAGTAATCTCCCATCCCAGCAATGCACGAGATGGAGTATGAAAAACAAGAAAGGGTGCAAATATTTCATTCTCTCCAACAACGTGTTTTGGAAAGGTAGGACATTAATATATATTAGGTATCTCACAGAAGTTATGTAAAATGAGCAAGCTCCTAGTACAAACTCCTCCCCCACCAATGCAGTGGCGGACCATGCGGCCATATTGGGCGCCGCTCAAGGAGGGGTGCCAAATGGAGTTGAAAGGGTGAAAAAAGGTTTGTCGACCAAAAACATGTGGTCAGTAGCGCCAAAAAAAGGTTCTGCATGGGTAGAGATTTTTTTCCCTCGAGCCGGCCTCGTTCGCCAAATCCTGATTTTCGCGATGTGAAATTGTTACAATCGGCAACCGCCGACGATAACCACATGCCCGCATAGTGGCTAGATGACAAAACTGAATATTTTTGCTGGAGTTTTTACAGATTCTATTTTTTCCCAATGATCTCCGAAAAATTTCGGTAATTTAAACGAGTAAACCAATCACCTTTTCGATGTATGCCGTCTTTGAACGCAGGTTGGCAGCCACGAAATTACCATTATTTTCAGCATATAACCTATAACCAGCAGGAGAAAAAACGGTCTCCGAAATCGGAAAATTTGGCATATTTATTCAGGGACTTTGATAGAACGCTGGTTATACCAATAACAGTACAGGACTTTATACTTCAAGGTAGTATAACTACTTTCCAAGGTCACGAGATAACTCGATTGTGGTAGATGGTGGGAAGTGAAAAAAAAATTGAAGTTTCTCATCCCCCCCCCACCCCCGTACCTTTTTCCGTGTCTCGGAAAGAACGCGTCCCATGAATAACAATTTCATGCGCCTTCTTCCTAAATTAAGGGTATTTGACGTACTACAGTGCATTAGCGGTACCTCCGCGAACCACAAACAAGAATTGCCGCAAATGCGCAAGGATTCAACGCCTTGGCGCACAATGTAGCAAGAGAACCGTTTCGGCGCAGTTTGGCGCAGCTCTTGCACCCCTGCTATAAACAATTTTCTCCCATGTTATGATATTGGTCTGTTCCATTCTTCGCAAAAGTAATAACAATATTTTGTATCGCATAGCTATGTTATTTTGATTGCTTATAACAAACACAGATTTCAGCAAAGTACACTTATACACTTATAACAAAATTTCAGATGGTTTTGAAATACAAATTTCTTTGTTATCCTATCTGTAAATTCAACTTTCACAATGAGCCTTTTTCCTTGGAAGAAAATCTATTTCAGTGTTTTTGAGTATTGTAAAGACTGTAAAATCCTATTTGCTTCACTTTTTTTTACCTTTTTCTGTTAAATCCTTGGGGGGGGGGGGGGCATAGAGCCTATACCTCCTTTAAAGTTAAATCCTATTATGCTTGCAGAAAAACTATAGGTAGAAAAGATTAGGGCTATTTGTTCCCAAGAATCCAAGCTTCAAAACATCTTTTACGCACATTTGACATCTTTGGCTAGATCCAAACGCAGGTTGTGGTGGAGTTATCTCGTGTATCGAATAAATTTTGTGAATGTCCAAGGGCAAAACACTAACCACTATTGCTTCAGAAATCAAAGTTATACAGCTGGTTGATAACAAAAAATTAAAAAGAAAAGCGATATATGGGAAAAAAATTCGAGATTCAACATAGTTCGTTATCAATGATATGGAACAAAGAAGAATTGATGAGAATGTTCTTGGATGGTTCGAGAAGAGATTCAGAAAAAGAGCTCATATTGATGTGGAAGCACTTTCAGGGCTACCACTCAAAAAATGAGAAAAAGTAGGAAAACGCAGGACTAAAAAGTAGGATGGGGGAGGGTAACCCCCTTAGACAACATAATCATACAGTAATGGAAAAAAATCACTAAAAAAATTTTAAATTTCGAATTAACTTTTTTTTCCCTAGCACTATTTCAGTCAAGCCAAAACAAAATGACAAATGACGGTTACAAAACCAATTTTTGGCCAAACATATACATTACATTCTTTTTTGGAGTCTTCCAAAGTGACGAGCTTGTCAACTCTCTTCGACATGGCACAGCTAATTTTGAAGACATATACATTTTTTAAGAATGATGCACCTTCGAGACCACTTTTGACAGCACAATGTAAAAAATGTGTAAATTACAAGATCCGACTTATATAAGGCAAGGTGAACCAGATAGTTTTACTGCGCTGCTCATCATTTTTTAAATTTTTCTGTTTTGTTCACATTTTACTGTTCAATGCCAGTCCTGCACTCTTCAATGACTCTTTTTTAATGGCTCGCAAAAAAAGACGGGGAAATATGTAATAATGATCTGGCCCTTGCTAAAAGAAAAGGCATTAAATTTGACATGATTATTAGGCAAAAAAATTTTAGTGCACAATATTTACCTTACGCAATCATATCAATTAGAAAAAAAAACGAAAAAGCAATTGACAAATATTTTTTTTGAATTACGTAAGATTTGAATTGAATTTTAATCTATTTTTGTCTAAAAAATATTAATTTTTATTTTAAGAATGCTCAGAATAGTGAAAAATGCTTATTGTGTATAAAAATTATGCTTCATTTCACTTGAAGGCATTTTTAAAAAAGGTAAGGATATAAGGATGTTCGCGTATAACTAATAGTTTTGCTATTTTTTCGACTTCGTTATATGTGGGTCCAACTGTATTTTGATATAATATTGATCCTGCAATCGTGTTTCTATTGAACCCAGAGAGTTTTTTCTTTTTCTCTGACCATAGTATTATTTAAAGGAGATTCCGGGTTTTAATTATTTTCAATTCTTTATCTGGTCTAAGAATGTTTTATTTTTAATCTCGGCACCCTATTTAGTGTAAAAACATTTGGTTTTTATTTCATTTTTTTACCATTTTCAAAGCCATAGTATTATCCTTTTTCATTTTTTACCGATGTGTTGGAGTTTTTTCCCATTCGGCAAGAAAAACGTCCAAACCATGACTCTGTTTCACTCTTGGCAACTTCACGTCGTGCTACGAGACATTTTTTCTCACTGAAGAAAAAACAGCCAACATATCACAAAGGAAATGAGTTATCTGTAAATGTGCTGCAGGTTACTGAAGTGATCTGGGAATGTTCCATGGACCACTTATGTCAAGTTATGTGGAACTGCAGTACGCGGGTCTAGTTTAATGTGCCAATTAATACATTTTTACAAAATAAGGTTTGAGTTTACCGGCCTCATCAGATGATTCAGAGGACCTGCGGACCACTGGTTGACCATTTATGTGTTAGAGCAGTGTAAGCAAATATACTACCTTAATGTATTTGCAAAATAACGTGTGGGTGTCACCCACAATTTTGAAGGGTTTTTGATTCCTGTTTTCAGCTAACTGAGTATGATATTAATGCAGCTAATAATAAGTGATGCTAATAACCATGACTGTGCAAGTTTCAACTTCGAGGGTCACTACTGTTCTTATGTGGCGTCATGAATTGGTCCTGATAGCCCTGGCCTTTTCTGTTTCAGCGCCAGAGGTCATTTCCTCTGATTCCGTATGATGTCACCTAAAACCTAGAGATGTAAAATTCGAGAATAATCTTTTGGAGAATATTCTCATCGAAGAGAATATTCTCTACCCTCTGGAAGGGCTACTATTATAAATAACTTGAGAATTTTCTTATTATTCTCGATAAGAATATTCTCCTGTTATTTATTATATAGTTATATATAATATCCTTACGAATATTCTTTGGAAGGAGTACTTTTATATAAATTACCATGGAATAATTCTTATCAAAAATAAGAATTGTTTGTTTTTTGACTCAAAATAAAGTGTTCCGGACTCTGCCACAAAACTGACCTGGAAGAGATCTCAGCAACGGGATAAGTCCAGTGGAAAAGTTCTGCCGTTCATTCAGTTACCGATTAGTCACGTTACGAAGAGTTCAGCCATTTCTAGTTACTAAAGTGAGTACATATTATTATTAGGCCTATTTCTGAACTTTGAAACATTTAAGATAACAGACAAGACCAAGACGTACCCAAGGCCATCACAGCAGTCATCTTAAACCTGTTGCTCGCGAGCACCATTGTGCTTTCCCTGAATCACCAAGATTGCTCATGTCTGATTTCGTGCTCATGAACACTTGATCAAGACGCGCTAGGACGCTAGGAACACTGAAAAACCACCACCAGCGTCGCTGCCTCGCAGAATTATTCGAATATTCTGGAACAACGACAACCCAGCAGAACAACAACAAACCAGAGTGCACCAACGATGGCAACTTATCACCGGAAAAAAAGTCGCCAACTTGGCGTGTCCCCTATACCGAAGCTGTTCAGTCGACGTTGCCGTAAGAGTGCTCTTCATTCAATGATAAGCATAGGCAGTGCTCGCGATTCCAGAAAGGTTAGAGATCCTTGTATTAGAGGAGTCCTTACTTGAACGGGGCTCCTAGGCAAGAGTTTTTTCAAGCTGCCCCCTTCTATTATGACCTCTTGATAAATTTACACAATAATAATTTTTTTAAAAATTGGTTGATCCCACCCTAGATTACTCAATATTATTAGCGTCCCCTTGTGAGGAGAAATCACCAACACGATTGGGACATATAATATTGTCTTTCACGGAGGATCGCTTTTCTACGTAATCATGAAGCAATTTGAAACAAATGTATCAAATTTCACCATTTGTTATATAACTTCAGGCACTACTCATCAACACACGAACAAACAGCATGGCTTTGGCCATTTTGAACATTGAATGAATCCTCGAAAGGTAGCATCAAAATTTAACACAAACTACTCTATAATTTCGATGACTTGACAGCACCCCCCACACCGCAACATTTTTAGTAAATATTTGGAGAGAAGAGAAAAATAGCATCACCTTTAATTGTGGATGAAACACGTGGTTGCAAATTCGCTTCGGCACGTTTCTAATGATAAAAAGATTGTTTTCAAGATGATAATAAATTTTGGTGAACTACCGGCATTCAAAAAAACGTGGACCGCCTTCGAATAAACACAACTTGAACTGGATCAATGGCCTGGATTAATATCGTGACCATAATTAGTCAGACTCGACCTGGCGCATGTGAAAATGAATCGTGACCATATTTATCCGTATTCTCCGGTTATCTCAAAACCAAACTTATTTTTTCAGATCCAGGGCCGGACTTGGACAAGTGCGAAAGGTGCGGCATTCATTCATTCAAACCAAGCACAACTCCGGTCTATCACCATAGGCAATTTACTACAGATTGAGTTGTGCCGGAAGTATGAGTGTGTGTCCTCCCCCAAATACCCCGGGCCACGAAAGCGACTGTATACTAAGTGGACAACACACAGAATGCATTCAACTGCCTGACACCTGGCCAGCCGTCGCCCAGCCCTCGAAAGTCCAGCTGCTCATCCGGCATGATTTCAAGGAAGCTGCCTCGCGACCTTCGCCTACAAGGAACAGTTGTCACCGTTATTTAATTAAAGACTAATTCGTGACTTCCTCCTTCTTCGCCTCGTCCTCATTGGAAGTCGGAGCCTGGATCGTCTGCTTCTTGATCGTCGTTTTCTGTCCAGACGATGCTCACGTAGGCTCCGGTGTCGATGACCATCCTACACGGCAGTCTATCTACGGATTCCGTGGAATCCGTAGTCTCCTCCGTGCAGCTGTGAGACGTGGTATCAAAGCCGCTTGAAAGATAACTGCACTCTTAATGCAGCTTTGCGTGGTATACTCGGCATGGCGCATCTTCCGTACCCGTAGCTGCGACTGCGCATGCGCTCCGCAGGTGGCCTTTTCCTGGCGTTTCCAGCTTCCCAACGACTTGTCTCTCTAGGTCCCACGACCGTTCTTAGCACTCTTCAGGAGATCTTTCATCACTCTGATGATTTGCGCCCTAGCGATCTCCGCAACAGCACCGCTGACCATTCGTCTGTCTCTCCTCGAAGCTTGCTGGGCTGCTCCAAATTTCATAGCGTAGACAAAAGAACTTCTCACGTTCTTCTACTCGCCCAGATGCAGCGCCTGCTGGATGTCGGGGTCCTTGACGAAGTCGTCGAAGGCTTGTAGGGTCAATCCATCCCTGATGTTCGCCGAGCAATCGAGATATGCCAGCTGCGAAAGCCTCTCGATGTCCATGGTCAATTCTTACAATGTCTCCCCCGCTTTCTGCTGCCTAGTCTTCAGTTGCAGCCTGTGGAAGTCCTTTATGTAATTTTCGCCGAATTTCAGCTCGAGCGCATTCGTCAGTGCTGCATAGCTAGCTTGGTCTTCGGCTGCGAGCGTCTGTAGTACCTCGGAGTGCGGTGGCTAGGCGAAAGGCCTTGAGTATACAGCCCCATTCGTTCATAGAGGCGATCATCTCGAACTGGGTCCTAAAGATCGGCCACGATGTCTTCAGGTCGTAAGTCGAGGCCTTGATGTTCGGCCGCATGACGTCAGCTACGGTTGGCAGGACCTGGGGAGCGTCCGCGGAAAAAGTAGGCTCTTAAATTTTTTTTTTCTAGCTCTTGTATCTTCTTCGAGAGCCTCTTATCGACCGCGTTCATTTCCTGGGAGAGTTCTTCTTTCACTGCAGCTACGGCAGTGTTCATGTCATCCTTCACCACAGCGATGGCGGTGGCAATGTCATCCTTCACAGCGACGACATCTTTTACGTCAGTGATGGAGAGATTGACAGCAGCAATGGAATTGGTGGCAGCGGTGACGTCTTCTCTCATGGCTGAGCTTAGTTGACTGAATTTTCTCTTCGATGCCTGATTTCATCTGGCCCATCACAGACATCAGTTGGTTCAGCTGTTCTCGCATTTCATCCATATCCATTCTTCTCGTCTTCATACAAGTCTTGGATTACCCCACTCCTGACACCAAATTGTTCCGGATAATTTTTCACAAGACTTCGAGATTGCAAAATTAGTGGTTCGACGGACAAACACAGATTTATTTACGGAACAGCAATTTACAAGCTAATAAGAGAGCTAATAACTTTCTCGCAAAGTTCAATCACAACTGACTTTTCATCGAATCTCTCTCTAATCTGGAATCTCCCCTCTTGTGATCGCCTCACTCTTTATAGCTCGTCGAAACTTCGAGAAAAAGAATATTCCACAAATTTCTATTTCATAGTACCAGGTTTGTGGCGCCACTGTCTGGAGGGGTGGAACCCTCTGGAATATTCTTGCCAACCCTCCGCCGGTTTTCCGCCAATCGCACGTCCTTGCGCTAAACCGAAACCGGTTATCATCTGCTGTTGCCAACAGATTTCGATATTTTTGAGAGCTGTAACAAATCGCGCCATCTGTCATTTATAGATCGCAAAGTTCAATCACAACTGACAAGATATTTAAGTAGAACATCCATTCCCAAACTGACTGCCTGGACTCCAATGGGTCTATGGCACAATTGTAGAATTAGAAAAAAATTAATGCTAAGTTGGAAAATATACAAAGGGGTCGTTTTGTAAATACACGAGATGAAACGTCGTTGTTGATCAGTAAATGCAGGCTCTTTAATCTATCAGCAACGTTTCATCTTTAGGGCATAAAAATCCGAGCCCTAGTAATGAGGTTTCAAGAAAGCCTGCAGATAACCACCCCCATTGTTTAGGCAAATGCCCTACTGTTGCAAAAGGACAAAAGCTGATGATGAAACCACTCTTCCATAGCATCATGCCCCACTTGATTGAATGTGAAGCGCTGACCTTTTAGGGCTTTCTTTAACAGCCCAAACAAGTGGTAATCGTAAGGTCAACATTTTCCGACTGAAAGCATGCAGAGTGTTCCTTGTTACTTTGGCAGTGTGAAGCCTTGCCTTATCCTGTACAAAATCATGCCTCGCAACAATTTGCCTGGCCACTTGCTTTCAATGGCCTTTCGAAGGTTCTGTAACATGTTGAAATAGCAATAAGCAATGATTGTGACGACCCCCCCCCCCCATGTTGGGCCACACAAGATCGATGGTCCCAGGATATCAAAGAGCAGGCACAACATGACCTAATGGCCTCAATCTCATGGGAGAAATATAGATATTTTCCCCTAATGAGATTGAGGCGACCACTGATATATGGCACCTTCACGTCCAACCCAACTCATTAATGGCAGTAAATTGCAATATAGTGATATAGCCAGAGTTGATGTTTGGTGAAATAATAGTTGACCGGCCTTCTTTGGCCTCAGTGACCATGAATGTTCAATTCCTGATTCATCCTTTTTGTTACCAGTTGAAAATGGTGGCACCATGTTTCATCCATAGCATTAATGTACACTAAGAATGCTCTCCTGTCCTGGTATGGGATTAAATGTTACAGGCAAATTCCCATGAGATATTCTTTCTGCTCATTGCAAAGTTTTGGGGTACCCACTAAGCAAAAACTACAGTAATGTAGTGATCCACCTTCACCCACATGTCCACATGAAAAATTGTTTCAGCATTGATTACAAGCTCCTGTCCAGGGCAAGGAAGGTTCGTTATAGTTCATCTGCCACTCTGAAACTGAGCACATCACTTGACTTTAACACTGTGCTTTGTTTGAGGCACACTTCCCCATTCATGTGACTTGCATTAGACGGAAAATTTTACTTGTCATCGCATCGTCTTTGCACAAAAATGTAATAATACAATGCTGTATTTGCTTGGATGTATCCATCACACACCTCTGTGGTTACGAATGGTTGCTCAAACAGCAAAGTAGTCTCTGGAAATTCATATGTTCTGCACAGTTTCATCACACCGCCAGCTCCATCTCACCTATGCTGTCATTTCATGGCCGCATGGCAAATATTCCCAATGTTACAGTCAGGGACATTTTTCACGTGTAAGCGGAATGATATTTAGGTGGTAAAAAAACAACCCTCCCCCTTCAGTTGGAGCCAAAAAAAATCGGCCCCTTTCAGTTGGCACCTACTGCGGCCACAGGATTCAAGATCCGCCTTGGTTACAGGCTTTATCAATATTTCACTTGAACAACCTTTATATATATATGTAAATGAACGAGCATGCTTTTACCCATCACCAAAAGAAAAGCACCTTTACAACAAGTTTGGCATACGAATGCATGGAATCAGGATGATTTCAATCCTCGAATGTAATTTGTACAAGGTGTTTAGTTAGAAAGTTAATCAAGTGCTCGCGAGCACCAAATCAGACATGAGCATCAAATGCTCTGGGTGCTCGTGAGCAATGGGGTGAAGATGCCTGCTCTATATAGCCTGTCCTCCATTATTCGAGAATATTCTCGCTGATAGGTGGCGGTAATTTCTGCTGCTATAAATGGACTCAATGCAAAGTTGCAGAGGTTGAAGCAACTGAAGCATGCCAAATTAAGGCAACAGGCTGCTGAATTTATACAGCAAGCTACGTGTAAAATTGCCAAAAAAATATAGAACCAAATTTTTAAAAACTTATAACAAAAGTTCAAGTTCATTGTTCATACTTAGTTTATATCGTGTATATATTTTTTTATGGTACGAAACTCCTGCCTTTTTATTCAGTAGACAAAACTCAAAGATGCTGCTTGGCCGGGGCATGGGAGTCCATGGCAGAGACACCAGGATTTCTGGGGATTCACAACTGGAAAGTATTTGCAGTAACTGCTTGAATAGACCATAAAACATTATTTCATATTGTCATCCCATACTTTAATTATCAAATTCACACATATTACTATATAACATCATCTTTGCACAAGTTAATACGTTCTTTTACTTTCAAATTATATAAATAATTTCATTTGCTTTCTTCTTTAGCACCAGGTTGATCAATGAGTTGAATGGATATGGACTATGCTACATGAATGAAATTGCCTTGCCACATAATGAAATTGATCAATATTTGATAATAATTCAACATAAAAAGACTAAATCATTGACCCAGGGATTCTCAACCTATGGGCTGCACAAGCTTCTGTATGGAAAGTTGAGCGGGGGCTGAATAAGTCACTTTTTAAAATTATGATTGGTCAGTGTGTCAATCATTCATTCCTCCCTTCTAGATGAAGTGATGCTATTCCTACACATTGATGGGGTGATACACATTTTGCCCAATCATAAATGGATGCAAAATACCATTTTATCTCATATCTAAAAAATTGTCTAGTCATGACTGATTTTCAGCAATTTGAATGAGAGTGAATCCAGAAAATTGTGAAATTTCAATTAAATGATTTAATAGTTAATTGGAAAAAGTAACAGTAGTATGGGAATTTAATAATATAAGTGAAATAAGCTTAATTTCCTTTAAATTATTTCTTCATTTCCTTTAAATTATTTCTTCATTTCCTTTAAATTATTTCTTCATTTCCTTTAAATTATTTCTTCATTTCCTTTAAATTATTTCTTCATTTCCTTTAAATTATTTCTTCATTTCATTTAAATTATTTCTCTTTATTTCATTTTAATTATTTCTTCATTTCATTTAAATTATTTCTATCAACATTACTTCTCTTTCAATTTTCAAATAAATTAACAAAGGGTGAAAACTTGAGTCAGTTCATCTCCAATAATTTGTAAGTTGTTTGCTATAGGAATATACTCTCACCAATTAGAAAGAGTATTTAAATAACATGCCCATCTTAGATACATCATTTATTTTAACAACAGTCACTAAGATACAAAATTTAATTTTGTGTATGATCCCTTGTCCTCTAACTTCCACCTGAAACGTTTAGCCTTGTTTCTCTTGAGCCCACCAAAAAAAAAAAAAATTTGATATTACTAAGTTAATATTTGTGGAAATGTTTTAATTCAAAAATGGGGCTAAGAACTGCATAAATTTATGGACAAGCTCATTCAATGCTTTATATGCTGTTCTTCCTCTCATTTTTAGCAATTTTTGAATTAAAATATTTGTGAATATTAAACTTTGAAACACTGAACTTTTTTGTTGGGCTCAGAAAAGACAGAGCAACAATTTCTTAGGTGAAAGTTAAGAGGACATGGAGGAAAGGGACCATATAAAAATTTAATTTTGTATTTTCTCTGTACATATATGGCTTCTAGAAAATGGATAACATACCTGAGATGGGCATTTTATTTAAAAAATTTTCTAATGGTAAGTATGTGTCTATAGCCAATGGTGCACAAGTTATTTGAAGTGAAACAACACATAAGAAAAACATTTTCAGTGAAATATATAAAACTAAAACCAAATTCAACTGGTCTGTATAAGAAACATAGTACATTATTAGGTTACACTAGAATTAAATGTTAAAAACGCTACATAGCCTATGTAGGTTTTATACATGTGGTAACTTACAAACTGCTAAGGGGAAGAAAAGGAAAGATAAGTTTGTGCATGTATGTTTGTTGTGTATGTGTGAGTGTTTGAGATAGTTTCAGACTAAAATAAGAAATCATTCATAAGGTGAAATTCACAGGGGTCAATCTAAAAAAGAACAACAAATTTTTATTTCAAAAATTTTACAATCTGCACGCAACACTAAAATCATGATTTTAAAAAAAGACAAAAATACAGTAGATTTTTTCCATTTCTCAGGTTTAAAATTCTTACAGGGAGCAAAAAATTCTTTCAAACCATTTGCATATTTAACAGAACACATAGATTTTCAAATTTTTGAACAAGCTTTTTATAAGAACCTGAATACAACCTTGTGAGTTTCCACAAAGAATATGCTTGAAGGTGAAAGACACAACAGTATCTACCATAACTCTAAAAATTAGATCAATTTAAAAAATAGAATTTTCTACAGATAATATAGGGAAATTCCTTCTCATCCAAATGAAGAGAAATTATCAATGCTTGTGTGTGTGTACATTATGGCAATGTAAAAGTAGAAACTAAATTGAAAATTCTGATTTTTATGAAACAATCTTGAATATCTGCATATAATGATTCAAATATGAAATTTAAAAAAAATGTATCATCTCAAAAAATACTAATACCCATCTAATGCAAAGATTCAAATGTGTATGAAAAAACTACATCAAAAAAGTTACTGCTGACCGTATACACACAAAGATGAAGTATGGAAGAGTATGTTTTGATGCATGTGATTCATTCTATCTTCCTTCATAGATTCCATGCATTCCAAGATTCAAAGGGTGTTCCAAGTTAGCATGCTTTAAAGTTAGCACATAAGTGTGCATGTTTGGTAGAATGTATTTATACCCTTACAATGGCAATGACCAGATATCCTGCCTAACTTGATGCCAATTATTTTGGCGATTACGAGATATCTCGCTTCCTTGAAACTCTTATATTTAGCAATGTTGAACCCAGCTAGCTCTGTGCAGAGAGCTTGGTTTGCAAAAATGTTTCCTACCTCCTCCCCAACCTGCCAGATTAACTACCAGTGGGTAGAGTCAGCTTTTGTTGAAAGTTTGATAACAGAAGGAGAGAGACAGTGTTTGTTTCCCCTTCACTTAGGGTGAAGTATATGAATATGCATACAGTATAAATAATAGAAAATGATAAGAGTATTTCTCTTTCTTTTTTATTCTTAATTTTGGTGTTGGGAGAGGGAGCACTTATCAGCTGCAGAAAAATCTGAAAAAAAAATTTTTGTGGCATTTTGCAGAGGGTTTAGTGATTTCCATTGTGGCAGTTATAATATGATGTGAGGCGATGATGCATGGTACATACAGTGACTTCTCACTTATGCATCGATGCAAGGGAACAAGACAAAAAAGATGCATAAGTGAGAGAGGTGTATTAGTGAATAGCATTATTATGCAATATTATTTGGCCAAAACTATCGGATAATCAAAACTCGGATAATCAGCATGGGTTCAGGAAGGGGAAGTCATGTGTAACTAACCTCCTTTGCTTCTATGATCATGTGACTAAGGCTTTGGGTAAGGGCAAAAATGTAGATGTTGTTTACCTTGATTTCCAGAAGGCATTCGATCGGGTCCAACATGGTAAACTCTTGAAGCATTTACATGAGATTGGAATTGGGGACAACTTCTGAATTGGATAGAATCGTGGTTAAAAGATAGGTCGCAACGAGTTATGGTGAACGGGGAATTCTCTGGTTGGACAGACGTCACAAGTGGAGTTCCTCAAGGAAGTGTCCTTGGCCCCATACTTTCTTCACTTTTTATCGATAAACTCGATCAGGGTATTGATGGGATTACTAGCAAATTCGCAGATGATGTGAAGCCAAGGGGGGTAATCGGGAATCCAAACGATAGGGAGTAGCTCCAGACCAATTTAAACAGGATTGCAGCATGGGCAAATGAATGGAGCATGACGTTTAGCTTTGATAAGTGCATGGTCGCTCATTTTGGTTCGAACAACCCACGGTTCTCTTACAAGTTGAATGGTGTAACTATCCCAGATGCAACTAGGGTCACCGATTTGGGAATTCTCATTGACGAGCGGCTTAGGTTTTCTGAACATTGTTCAGCGGTTGTCAAAAAATCTAATAGAATGCTTGGTCTCATTTTCAAAAAGGTCTCTTCGCATTCTCCTAAAGTCATTCTTCCGCTTTTTCGAGGCTTAGTTCGTCCTGGACTGGAGTATGCTGTAAGGTTTTGGAGACCATACCTACAGAGGGACATAGACTTGGTTGAAGGGGTGCAGAGAAGAGCTACGCGTGTCCTTATTGGCACACGGGGCTTGAGGTATGAAGAGAGACTTCATTTTTTGAATATGTTTACATTGGATGAACGCAGGTGTCGAGGAGATATGATCGAAGTGTTCAAAATTTTCAATGGGATGGATAGGATGGACCATGAACTTTTAGTACACCGCCAATCGACTGCTTTTACAAGGGGACACCAGTATCGATTGGTGAGGGACAATGCAAGGTTATGGTGTCGCAGGGAATTTTTCTCCAATAGGGTTGTTAATAAATGGAATAGCTTACCCCCGGAGGTAGTAAATTGTAACACAATTGACACGTTTAAAAAGAAATACGATAAACATGTTGGGGTAAATCGAGAAGCTATCCATTCTTAGAATAAGACAACCATAAGTATTCTTTATGGGCATTGTATAATATTTTATCATGTGTATATATTGTTTGTAATTTGTGTTAATTGCATTTTTAATTGGGTTGCTGTATTTTTGAAACATTTGACAACCATATTTTTATGGGCATCTTTTTATCAGCCACCTCGTTGGGCATTTTGCCTGTTGTGGCGTTGTACTTGTATTTGTATTTGTAAAACGCAGAAAATTGTCATATAACTGAGAGAAGCATATAAATGTGAGTGGTTTATAAGTGAGAGATCACTGTGGTTGTAAACATTTATATCCTTCGAATGTCTATAATTCTGCAATCAAAGCTGTGGCAAAAGAGAATGACATGGTGGGTTTGTTTGAAACATTCTCTTCTCAAATATCACCAAGGCAATGTATTATTTGGCAAAAGCACAAAAATATTTTAGTTTGTTACTTGAAAGTCTAGAAGTTGAACATTAGTAAGTTAGGGAGTGGCTATACATCAATTGCCCAAAAGAATCCTGAACCATGGTGGGAACTCCCATACTCATACTGGTTGTTATAATTAGCAACTAAATTAATTTAGGGGCCATTCAAGTATTACATAAGCAAAGAATTTTGGCTATTTTTACCCCCCCCCCCGGTCAGAAAAATTAAGTAAGCTGGGCCAAAGCCTCAGAGACTGGTCCCTACCTGGGAGACTTTGTTGACCCCTGGAGGAGTACAAAGGGACATAGGGTCCTTGCTTCACAAGACTAAAAAAATTTAAATATTTTTGTAAAAAAATTAACCCCCTAGCATAAAATGAAAACCTGTCTAAAACAGAAAATAATTTCAGTCTTTTGATGTCCCGTTTTATACAGGTTTCACTGTATATTGTTTTGATGAATTTCTGTTAATTCAAAATGCATTTTTGGAAGCTAGTTATTTAAACTTCTCTGGAAGATTTACCCTGCCTCTCCCAAAATCTTTGATTCAGCAGTGTGTCTTTCCAAAGGAAAACTTTAAAACACTACCCCCCCCCCCTCTAAAATTTGCTGTCTCATCAAGATTGCCACTCATGACATGTCTTTCATTGCTCTCATTTAGCCTTGATCTTGCTATAACCCATGACGACGACTACTACTACTCAACAGTACACGCAATATTCTTGCTTCAAATAAGCATACACATTCCTCTATAGAGCTTCTAACGAATTGGTACATGTCAGAATGTGCAGGTACATGTTACGAACCTAACATGGATTTTGTATCTGTGTAATGCTTGCTATGTGTAGTGTTGCCATCTGCCATCAATTTTTCTAACCATGATGAAGTGTAATGATTGATTAATTGCACCGTTGAAGACCTGCTGTTCTCTGTCTCTCAGTGGCGAGACTTTTTAACAGGGAGATTGGATCTATAACCCACAACCATGAAACTTAACAGCATCATGGGTCATCCAAGCTCAAGTGATCGCCTAGGGCCTCTTCTAGCTGATTGCAAGTACCAGAAGAGTAAGGTCTTCCAATTCACAAACATACATACTTTTAGAAATCATACATATCATTTTCCAATTCAATATTTCACCCTATTGCTTGTGCAATCATCATCCTATTGCTTCAACCTTGCATAATCATCATTCGCCCTATTGCTCTTGCAAAACCCTTCTTCCATCATTTATGTAATACTTGAATGACCCATTATTCATATATAGCTGCTTTTGGTTGTGTGTGTGCGCGCATACATTGCTGTAAAATAAAAAGATCTTCAATGTCTCTCATTTTCCTGTAGATTGTCATTTATTCAATTCTGAACTGTTAATTTTAGTCTTCAGTCAGTTTTTATCTTTCTTATAGTGCTCCTCTGTGTTTTAAAAACTTTTCAAATTTTGGGCAGAACTTGGAACAAATAAAACAATTTCCCATAGGGAAATCCTTATTTTGAGATGATGTTTTTCATCTTTCAGCTAACTGTGATTTTGGAAAGGATCATCTTCATTAGCCGAGGTATCCCTGTATAAGGAATAGTATTTGTTACTCAGTAGACAACTGGTGAAAATATAAATATTATATAATATTGTAAGTAAAATAATCTAAAATACTGGCAGAGATTTCTCATAAAACATAAATGGTTACATATACAAGTACATATTGTACATAAATTATTATTAAATAACTTGGGAAAATTACATTCAATGATAAATATGGTTAATGTAATACAACATACCATACAGACATTGAAGACATCTTTTTTAAGTGGAAGAAAATTCTGTTTTACACTACGAGAAGCAATTATCAAAAGAGCTAGTAAATAGTATAATAAGTTTCAATTAACTCAAGTTGAACTGTTTTTATTCAAAAAACAAAAACAAAATTCTAAAACATGAGTATATCAAGAAAGACAATCAAAATCAAAAATGCACTAAGAATCCAACTTTACTTCATGGTAACAAAAACTCTTGTGTATGTGCATCCACTCTTACTATCTATCTTCAAACTCAAAGATCAGGGGGTGGGGGAAATCTTGAATATGTACAATGAAACTATGTAGTTGTGCAATTGTTATATGCATATATGATTAATATTTCTTATTTCCAACATACAATAAATTGACAAACATCCAATTCAACACGAAAGTTTGAAAACTATTCTTCCCAATATCAAAAAGTCCAAAGCTGCACGAGAATGTTCATAAGTAAAAATTACTTTGAAAGATCAACTTCAACAAAACCATTTGAGTCTGGAACTGTTTCATCTTTTGATGATTCAGATGAAGTATTGGTTTCTTGTTTGGACTCTGATGATGACGATGATGGTAAGGTCGTGCCACCAGTAACAAGAACTTCATCATCATCACATTCTGTTGTGTTCTGCAAGCTCTGCAGTAAATCTGGAGATGAAGGGAAGCATGGCTCTGATCTGGTCCTAGGCTTTACTCGTAACACCGGTGTCACTGTAGCTTTAAAAAAGGGAAGAGTGTTATTATAAATTTAGTAAACTAATATCTAAGTGAAAACTGTAGTCTTCATGATTCCTCAGCTAATTGTGTTTCATGTTTGTTCATTGAAATGACAGAAAGAGAGAGGAAGAGATTTCATACTATAAATACACTATCCAATAGCTATAATTTTGCAGAAAAATTTTTATAAGGTCTATGTACGGTTAAATAATAGTAGTATTCAATAACTACATACTTCTTAATTTAAATTTGAATACATTTACAAATCAAAACTGTCTATTCAAGATTTATTTTTTTGGCATCAATATTTTTTATACCAATAGCCCAGACCGGACTACAGGGGGGCAAAGGGAGGCAACTGCTCTGGGCAGCAAACTTTAGGGGAGAAACAAAAGCACTGTGATAAAATTATCTAAATTTATAGTGGTGGGGGTAGCAAAATCATGTTTGTCACCTCTCACAAAAATCTTGGTTATCGCCCTGTCGATGACATAGGAACGTTTTTTTTACCTAAAATAACTTGCAAGCAGAGAGAGTGATAGCTACACAATTTGAAGTGACTGCACCCAATCAAATGCTACAAACAGCAACAAGTAAAATAATAATGGAAGGGGGACCATAAAGACTAAAATTTGTATACAGCCCCATAATCATAAAATGTGCATTTGAGTCTCTATTATCAACATTTGGTAAATGAAAATACTCAACAAACAGGCTTACCTGATTTTGGTCTGAGAAACTTGGCACATTGTTTCAAGTCCTCTGAAATTTCATTATCCGTAGATGATACACTTTCTGCTTGATCACTTTCTACATCTCCTGTAAGAGCAGTCTCTGGTAATGGAGCATATATAGCTGAAATAATAATTTATCAGTTTAAAAGTGGAAAATACCAAAAAGTTCCATTTAAATTGAATTACATAAATGTTAGGGTCACTGCACCCTAATTTTTATCCATGAGCTTGATGACTTCCACACCATGGATAACTTCTTTTATCCAAGCTAACTTTTGTCATCTATGATGTGGAAAATTCTGTGCATGATTAAAACCCATAATACATGAGTGACAAATTAAAATGTCGTCTAATCCTGCCTAAACTGTAAAAAACATCATTTACTTCAAAATAAATGGTTGGCATTTGAATTTATCTGGCCAACCAACCCCTCCCTCCAATTACAAGTCTCTTCATAGAAGAAAATGTTCATAAATATGGTTGTTAAGTATACTGAAGGACTCAACTAACCTTAATTTAGTAACTCACAGTATTGCCAACAATAGCCTAACCTAACACTTCTTCCAAACCTTGCAGTACAATATACCCTGACATATTTATGTTGTCAGAATTGTGCTTGTTTCGTGTTCTTGCTGGTACTGCAATATGGAAAACAGATGGCAGCACAACAAAGAACATGAAACAAGCACAATTCTGGCAACATAAATATCTTAGAGCCACACATACACTCAGAACACACATTCTGGGATGTACCAATTTGTTAGAAATTCCATAGAAAAATGTGTATGAGGTGCATGTATGGTAAGCAGCAGTACAGTCAACACTCGTTATAACGTCCCCATGTTATAGCGACTGTTCCACTACAATGACCAGCAAGTTCCAAATGTTTTCATATAACGACTGTGCTATATGTTTTCCTTCTGATATAATGACCTCCCAATACAATCGTGGAACGATGAAAGTTGTTAAAACCAGCATCAGCTGTAATACAATATACCTCTTTTTCTTGGCACTTAAATTACATTAATTTATACTCACAAAGATCTGGATGAATTGGGAGCTCGCCTTCAGCACCTACTCCAGGTTCCCTTGGTGGCAACTGGAGTTTTCTACGATCATGTATCTCCTTAGAAATCATTTCCAGATTACGCAGACAGTTCGCATAAGATGTCTTGGAATCGAGGACAGCCTTCTGCAGAGATTCAACTCTGTTTTTTAAATCCTGAAATATAATGGTAGACACATAAAACACACTGGAAGCACATAATTTTAACAAGCACAAATTATTTGGCACAAGGTGATTTTAATGCAGCTAGAAAATGAATAAAGATAATGCACATATTTGATGAAATATTGAATTGTGTTGTATCATCATCATTCGTTGTTGTCCCAGAGGAAAGAGCTTAGGCAAGTTCACCCATTAACTCTGATACCAAATAGAAGAGCATAAAAATGTGAAGTATCCTTCTATGCATGGGCGGAGAAATGGGAAGAGGGCAATACACCCCTCAAATATCTCACCCCCCCCCCCCGAACCAGCATCAATAGCAAAGCCTGTATATGCATATGTATAATTTGGGATCGTCATCATGTCCCCCCCCCCCCCGCAGCTTTTAATGTCTACCTCCTATGGAGAATTCCCACGTTTTCAGAATCAGTATTAAGGGGAAAAAAGTATGGTAACTAATACCATACTCTGGTAAGTACTGAGACCTGTAATTGGAACATTATGAGATACCTGCAAATGATATCAGCCATATAAAAGGTTTAATTGCATTAACAATAAGGATCAAATCTGAAACATATTTTTGGATTTTTTTCCCATCATATCAGTTATGATGAATACTGTGAGAAAATTCAACTTTGGAAGTAATGAAAATGATAAAGTTCAAGCTATAACTCCATAAGACTAAAAATAACCTAATAAATAAAATATTTTTAGTCTATCGAAATTTGTTTGATGTAATTTGGATGAGTGGATGAGGGTTCTTTTAAATGATTGAATAATTTTTGTTTACCACATTTCTTGGCCTATATGCTGCAGTGCTTACGCTTTTAAAAACATAACTTTTTAAGCTTATATCACTTACACTGATGCTGCAATCATATGTAATTTTTGTTAATTAATGCTCATATTAATTTTTGTTTCTAAAAGCACAATCGCCAAGAAATTGGCTATCAGAAGTTGTAACCAGGGCTCCCACTCAAAAAATTAGAAAAAGCAGGACTAAAAAGTAGGATGGGGAGGGTGCCCTACCCCTTAGACAACATAATCATAGCATAACAAAAAAAAAAAAAATTTCCAATACCACTTTTTCAGTATCCTATAAGATTGACTTGAGCCAAATCAAAATGATGGAAATGAAATTGGTTACAAAAAAAGTTTTTTGCCAAAACAGTGCACTAGCAACCACAGATAATTCTTTTCTTTCTCCTCACAATATATATATATATTACATTCTTTTTTTGGAGTCTTCCACAGTCCAGTATGTCAACTCTCTTTGACAATGCACAGCAAATTATGAAGACGTAAGTTTTTTAAGAATGATGCTCTTTTGCACTTTCAAAAGTTCAGTGCAAAATGTGTAAATTTCAAGCTCTGATGTAAATAAGTCAAGGTGAACAGGATGGGTCTTACTGCATTGCTATTCCATTTTTAAAGGGATTTGTTTACATTTTATGCCAGTGTATTCGTTTAAAATGAAGCACTTTCATTTCTAGCACTTTGCTGAGTATTGTGAGCATTGTTTATGCCTCTGCATGCCTTAAAAATACAGAAGACAATTAAATGCTATTGGGTAGCATCAGAGTCACAAAACTTAGAATAGGTCTATGTATCCAACTGCTTTGTTAGGCAAATGCACCATAATGTTGAATGATGAATGTTAGTTACTGTCCAAGACCATGAAAAGTAAATATAAAACTATTTTTTAAATCCAGACAGAAATTTTTAATGACTACTCTACTTGTTGAATCCTCAAACTAAGCAAATGAAAAATTAATAAACCAAATGGTCCACATACGCCCCCCCCCCAAACAACCTTCAATATAATTTCTGCTTTAATCATTAATCTTGTAAATTTTGTAAATTATTTCAACTCATTCCATATTATCCGCAGCATGGTTCACTTAATTTCACCAGCGATTAATTGTAATCTATAACATTTGTACTATTTGGCAATATACTTATAATTCCATGCTCAATTAAAACGAATTACACAAATTTTGTAGATAGGATTTGGTGGAAATTAGGACAAGTGGGAGCCTCCATTGCCATAAGGAGACGAAGGTGAAATGACTCGAACAGTGCCAAGGCACACAGCGAGACGTTCAATACATGGCATGTTAGTAAGGTTACCCACTGTGCTCCATTCAATGGGTGAAACACCTTAGAAATATTGAATGCTTCAAAGGAATAATCCAGTGAACAGTACTCAGCACACTGCCGGTATTTAAAGGAAGAACAGTCCCAGCATGCGCTATACTAAGAACCAACTGGAAGGATGAACTGAAATAGAACTAATTTGCATACAAAAAATTACTATTATTCATTATAACATGATTTTTGGGAACAGTCAAAAAATGTAAACAAGATGGTCGATCAGCGGCACACGATCTTGCAGATCGATTAGTAGGTCTAACAGTATTTAGCAGGTCTAACAGTAACATTACATGTCGTGGCATTCCTGCTATGACGTTTGACTTGAACAGACTTATAGTTTTTCGTTCCGCTCAGCAACTAAGATTGAAGATTTGGTACTCAATCCAAGTGGGAAACTCTGTCAGCGTGATACTTTTACCCTATGAAGATGACACCCGTAGCATGTCAAAATGCATTAGGAATTTTTCAGTAATTACTGGTATTTGCCTTATTCATTGACAAGTTTTTTATTATTAAGCAAAGTCATCTACTCTTCCGAATGAGTGATTTGCAATGCACCATCAGTGAGTTAATGATAAGCTACCAGGGGCCAAAAAGTAATTTAATTCCCAGTTTGAAAAATGAAGCAAATCTAAAAACATTTGTAGTGCAGATAAAGCAATAATGTTCTTTTACCGAAGACAGCAAAAAATTAATTTTGTTACAATAAGAAGTCTGTTAAAATTAAAATTTTTCTGGTTCTAGTTATTAATTAACTTTTACTTTGTTTGATAATTTTCACACCACAACAGTCATTTCATGCAGACAAGGGGTAGTTAAGACTGATACCTAATATATAGGTGATATCTGAATGTCATCACTTTTATGACTTGTATAATTAATGTAAAATTAATGCATCAACCTCTCTCGATATGATAAGAACTTGCAACAGTTACATGCTGTGAGATATTATCTTGGTGTCTTATATATTCCACAAATGAAGTAGCAGAATCTTTGTCAAGAAAGACTAATGAAAGTGGATAGACAAGAATAATGTATTGTCGGATAATCAGCATGGGTTCAGGAAGGGGAAGTCATGTGTAACTAACCTCCTTTGCTTCTATGATCATGTGACTAAGGCTTTGGGTAAGGGCAAAAATGTAGATGTTGTTTACCTTGATTTCCAGAAGGCATTCGATCGGGTCCAACATGGTAAACTCTTGAAGCATTTACATGAGATTGGAATTGGGGACAACTTCTGAATTGGATAGAATCGTGGTTAAAAGATAGGTCGCAACGAGTTATGGTGAACGGGGAATTCTCTGGTTGGACAGACGTCACAAGTGGAGTTCCTCAAGGAAGTGTCCTTGGCCCCATACTTTCTTCACTTTTTATCGATAAACTCGATCAGGGTATTGATGGGATTACTAGCAAATTCGCAGATGATGTGAAGCCAAGGGGGGTAATCGGGAATCAAAACGATAGGGAGTAGCTCCAGACCAATTTAAACAGGATTGCAGCATGGGCAAATGAATGGAGCATGACGTTTAGCTTTGATAAGTGCATGGTCGCTCATTTTGGTTCGAACAACCCACGGTTCTCTTACAAGTTGAATGGTGTAACTATCCCAGATGCAACTAGGGTCACCGATTTGGGAATTCTCATTGACGAGCGGCTTAGGTTTTCTCAACATTGTTCAGCGGTGGTCAAAAAATCTAACAGAATGCTTGATCTCATTTTCAAAAAGGTCTCTTCTCATTCTCCTAAAGTCATTCTTTCGCTGTTTCGAGGCTTAGTTCGTCCTGGACTGGAGTATGCTGTAAGGTTTTGAAGACCATACCTACAGAGGGACATAGCAGGGGTGGGAAGTGACAAAGTCCATTTCGGAGCAGCTTTGGAGCAGCAAAATTCAGGATTCGGAGCAGTTTTCGAGCAGCATATTGAGGAATTGGAGCAGTTTTGGAGCAGCAAATTGACGAATTGGAGCAGTTTTGGAGCAGCAAATTGAGGAGTTGGAGCAGTTTTGGAGCAGCAAATTGAGGAGTTGGAGCAGTTTTGGAGCAGCAAAATATAGGATTCGAGCAGATATTTATCAATTGGAGCAGCAAAATTAACAGTAATATTTCCGTTAACCCTCACCCCTTTTCAAAATAAAACAACTGCACTGTCTTTTGTAATCAAAAATCTTTTCAGCAGCTTGTTTTTTGTTTTTCGAGTTTCAGGCTTTCGACACCGGCTTGTTTGAAAGAGCAGCTGTCATACAATTTTTCGCACCAGTCTATTTAAGATGATTTTTGCTTACTGAGGGCATTATTTGCTGTTGCCCTTCAAATGGGCTAAACATTTTTTAGTCTTTATAGATATTATTAATTTTCTATATCAAGGTTTCAATTTGTTTATACTCAGAAAGAAATTGTTGCAAAATGAGAGCGAATTTCGGAAGAATCAACACGATGGTTTGCGATTCAGCACTCATTATTTGGCGAGATTGGCGATCTGACACTCGTTACTTGGCGATATTGGCGATCTTACTCGTTATTTGGAGATTTAACACTCATTATTCGGCAACATTGGAGATTTAACGTTTGTTATTCGGCAAAGTTTCTAAATTAGCAATCATAATTCAGGGGATATGCTCATTTCACTCCCGGAATATTTTTTTCACGAAACATCGGAATTTGACGAAATGACGATCGACTACAGTTATTTCTGCTGCTTCCAGTGGCGACTTTTTTTTTGAAAACGGAAACTGACTCACTTTAAAGCTAAATGACCATTGCAAACTATCCTCAGTTGCACGATCCCGGATATTATTGGCGTTTCGCGATGGAAAGCCCGATGATGGGCAGATAGTTTAAATACAGTGATAGTTACAAATACAACGCCACAACATGCAAATTGCCCAACGATGTGGCTGACTTAAGAACATCATGGATCCCCGAGCCATTTTTTGGAGGCCCTACCTACTACTGCTACATCACACATGCACCCCGCCCAACACCCCCCCCCCCCACGGTACCCCCAACGTAGTTGAAGTACAGTGGAATAAAACACGCTCTTTTCGGAAAGAATAGTTTTGTGGTAATCAGGAACAAAAATTTTGACGTCCTTTCCGAAATTCCAGGAATACTGAATCAAAATTCGCTGTTTGGCGCAGAAAAATACGAAAATACCCTATTGGAGCAGGATGGCGCAAGATGCTAATTTTGGCGCAGTACGCCGCAATAGGCGCAGAGTTCCCACCCCTGACATAGACTTGGTTGAAGGGGTGCAGAGAAGAGCTACGTGTGTCCTTATTGGCACACTGGGCTTGAGTTATGAAGAGAGACTTCATTTTTTGAATATGTTTACATTGGATTAACACAGGTGTCGAGGAGATATGATCCAAGTGTTCAAAATTTTCAATGGGATGGATAGGATGGACCATGAACTTTTAGTACACAGCCAATCGACTGCTTTTACAAGGGGACACCAGTATTGATTGGTGAGGAACAATACAAGGCTATGGTGTCGCAGGGAATTTTTCTCTAATAGGGTTGTTCATCATCATCATCATCATCATTTGGCGTCCCATAGGGGACGAGCTTAGGCAAATTTTGCCCATTGCTCTAGCACCAAGTGGTTCAACATGAGTTGTAGGTCATGTAAGAATGAAGAAAGATATTATTCTGTGGAAATACCCAGAGTTTGGTGACTGCTCCGGGGACGAGAGTTATGGTGTCTATTACCACATTGTATTGGGTCTCTGTATGGGACATTAAGGAGAACCGCAACCAGTAAAGCCATGTCAGAGAATTTGAGGCTGCTCCTGTCTGCGGTGCCCTTTTAGAAAAGGAGCAGAGAAGGTCTCAGGGATATGGCTGAGAACTCAACATGAGGTTATTAAATAGTAATGCATGAAAGTTCAAGTTAAAGCAGAATTGAAACTCACCATGAATTTAGGTGTTTAGTGTAATTTAGAAAATTTACCAAGTTGTAAATGCTGGGAGCATTCACAACTTCACTTAGAGTCACCTGATGATCACCGAAGTAGTTCCTTCTCGGGATGGAGAAGGCGGGACATCGTCCCACATAGTGGAGTGGAGTTTCGTCTTCTTCTCCACACGCAGGACAAATAGGTGAATCTGTATAACTACAGTTGTGTAGGTGTTTCGCTAGGTTAGCATGACCAGTGATGATCTGTATAACCTGTCGAATTTGTTTCCTGTTCAATGAGATAAGTTTTTTAGCAATATTCGGATGGGTTCCCAAGGCCAGCTTGGCCTGTCTGCAGTCCTGCCTTGAGTTCCATTGCCGCATGTGTTTGTCTTCTATCCATTGTTTGACATCTCCTTTGATGGTTGACATCGAAACAGGATAGAAAGGTTCAGGACCAGATAGCTTCATGTTCGCTGCCTCTTTGGCTATCTGGTCTGCGAGTTCATTTCCCTGGAAATTTACGTGACCAGGAACCCAGTAAAGGTTGATGTTGTTGCTCAATGCGGCCAAGTTATTCAGCATGTCAGTGCAGTATTTTACACACAGTTGAAACTTGAGGAAGTTGTCAAGAGCCAATAGTGCTGCTTGGCTGTCAGAGAAGATAACAATTTGTTTTCCATGATACCCTTTGGTAATCAGACTTTCAGCCAGTATGGCTATTGCTAATACTTCAGCTTGAAAGACCGTCGACGTTTTGCCTAGATACAAATGTATCTTATGGTAGCCGTGATCCACTCCAAAGATGCGGAAAATTGCTCCAGCCCCAGTATCAGTAATCCTAGAGCCATCGGTGTAACATTCAATAACTCCTGTTGAGATGCTATCAATTATGTGGGCAACTTCATTTCTCCTGAGTATGTGGATAGTGAAGCATTTAGTAAAATTTTTTGTTTTGGAACAGGAGTCTTTTGGCATTAGTAGAGAGGGTATCTCCGCTTTTCCCCGTAGACAGCTGTCAAGATGATTCTTGAAAGAAGGTTTGTATCCCATATATGGTCGATTGCACCATGTACCATTTCTTTCCATCCTATACATAGTTTTAAACGCTTCTCCTTGTAGGTACCATCTCAGAGGTGGTATCTTAAGAGTAGTTTCAAGGGCGATGGAGGGAGAGCTGGGTAAGGCTCCCGTGATAAGAATGCAAGCTAGTCTTTGCACTTTTTGCAAGACAGTTTCATAAGAGGTCTTTGATAACACCTGGTGCCATACCACACAACCATAGCTCAGCATTGGGCGTGCTATGGCAGTATAAATCCACTGAGTGGTTTTAGGGTTTAAACCCCAGGCTTTACCAATAATTCTTTTGCACAGCATAAGTATATTAGTGGCCCGTTTAGCTCGTTCATGAATATGGGATTTCCAGGAGAGCTTAGAATCCAAGTGACATCCAAGATATTTCACTCTGTCACATATGGTTAATTCTTGTCCCTTGAGGGTTAAGTTTCCAATTTCCCATTTTCTGTTCCATGTGAAAATCACAATTCTGGTTTTTTCCGTGGAAAATGTTAGTTGGTGTTTGTCACCCCATCTGCTGACAGAGTTTAAAATTTGTTGAGCAAGAATCCTCATTGTGGATAAATCATGCCCTTGAATGAGCACGACTAAGTCGTCTGCATATGCCTGTGTATACCCTGGTCCTTTCATTAGATCAGAGATCAGGGAGCTGAAGACCATGTTCCATAGAAAGGGAGAAAGGATTCCTCCTTGCGGACATCCTCTTCTGATAGCTCTTTCAGCTTGGGCATCAAGAACATGAACAGTGATTGTTCGGTTCTGAGCATATGATCAATCCATCTAGTTAACATAGGTGGAATGTTAAAATCTATTAGTGCCTTACATACAGAGTCAAAAGTAACGTTGTCAAAGGCTCCAACGATGTCCAGAAAAATACCAACAGCAAATTGTCCATTGATAATTGTGTAATGATAATTGTGTGTTGGAATTTTTCTCTAATAGGGTTGTTAGTAAATGGAATAGCTTACCCCCGGAGGTAGTAAATTGTAACACAATTGACACATTTAAAAAGAAATATGATAAACATGTTGGGGTAAATTGAGAAGCTATTCATACTTAGAATAAGACAACCATAAGTATTCTTTATGGCATTGTATAATATTTTATCACGTGTATATATTGTTTATAATTTTTATTAATTACATTTTTAATTGGGTAGCTGTATTTTTGAAATATATGACATCCATATTTTATGGGCATCTTTTTCTCAGCCACCTCGTTGGGCATTTTGCCTGTTGCGGCGTTGTATTTGTAAGACTAATTTCAAACTACTGAGAGATCTGAGTAAATAAATAAACATATATATATTTTTTTTTTTTTTGTATTATGGGCCAATGCTCTTTTGACATTGGCTACAGCAAAAAACTTTTAAACGCTCTTGAAAAATTTCTAACTACCAAGAACATCTTGATAAAATTCTTCTTATTTATACTAAAATCAATGGAGAGGATATGAAATAAAAGGTTTATATGCATGTCTTTAAAAAAAAAAAAAGAGTTTTTGAAGCCAGTTTGCAATTTATATTTTTAGAATTTAGCATTAACATGAAAAAAATACACATCTAATATATTATGACTAAATTTAAGTTTCTCTCACCTGAAGAACTCGCAAAAATACTTTCTTCTGCTCAAAGTATATTCTACAAAAGAAGAAAAAAAAATAATTGACAAAAATATAAAACAATTGATTCATACACACACAAAATACAATATTGGATGAATCAAAACCATGGACATGAACACTCCCAATTTTAGACAGTGCCCTTTATAGACTTTGTAATACAGATCTGTCAAAAAATTTTCACTTTTAGAATGAAAAAAATCTTTTTTACTACTTGTGTACACTCTGTAGGCTATAGTTGGAACCAATTATAAAGAACACAGATATAATGAAATTTTATCTTCTTCTTTGGCCCCAAAATAGAATATACCAAAAATTACTATGCATGTCGCAGAACAGTCAGTACTTCTGCAGAACAATCTTCAAAAGAATTATAAGAAAAGAAGGAAAAATAACTCTTCAATGCAAAAAACATTATTATTCTGGTTTTTTTCAGTTAGCGAGAGCTCATTGCAAAACATTGTTTTGGGACCTTTTGGATTTTGCATTGTTTACCTATGTTATTTTCATCACTAAAAAAAATAACTAATTTTGATAAGTACATATAGTGAAAATTTTTTGACTGGTTTTTGAATGAACATCATTGTTATTTTCTCATTGTATTCATTATAATCTCTCTGATCAATGTCTTTTACTTGTTTGGTAGAGTTGATAATACCCTTTAATTTTTATAACAATTATGAGTACATCAACAGCTTTCTTTAACTTTGTTGACTCATTAACGATGACTTTGATTTTTTTAAAAACAAAAAATAATGAGTGGAACCACTTCCACCATTTATTGGCAAAGAAAAAACTTAAATTTTCAAGCACATTTTCTGACCAACCGGCGTTAATGGGTTAAAAGCATAGAGTTACCAGACATCCTCCTTTAGGAGAATGTGTCCCTATTTTTCACGTAATTTCAAGAATCCTCCAACATTTTAGAAAATTTGCTCTTTTGTCCTCCTTTTCAGGTTTCTAAAATTATTTCTATTTTTTTTTTGGGGAGGTTTACTCTGAAAAATATGTCTTGTTTTTTTCTGCCACAAATTTTTACATACTTTGACCACTCACCATCAAAATTCTCAGAATATAAGAATACAAGTAGCCTCAAAGAAGGCAGATGTTATACTCTAACCATGGCCCAGCTTGCTACAGGATAATATGAATGAAGTCTGAAAAACAGCTCTGACAGTGCAAAACCGAAAATCAATTTTAAGAATACCATTGTTTGCTCAACAACAGCTAATGCTGTTCACTGAAGTGGGAAGGAAGAAGGTATTACCTCTTTTATTCAGAAATAAAAAAAATTAGATGCAAACAACATTCAATACTGATCTCTATGGCGAAATTGCCTACTAAAGGCAATCTAAAAGAAAACCAAAACTCCAGAAAGAAAAAAAAATCTGAATGAAAGAAAACCTCTTGACATGCTTCAGGCAAAGTAATAAAACTGTCTATAAAACTATCTTTCCCAAAGTGGGCAATGTCATTGTCTGAGGGGCAATGGAAAGGTCCAGGAGGGTGATCAAAGCTACGGGTATAACACAGGATCCTATGAGTTCATAGGATCCCCCCCCCCTTCAGTGGTTGGGGGGGGGGGCTGATGAAGGAAAACATTTTCTGAAGAAGAGGGAGATGGAACAAAAAGTTCAGAAAACTATGGTCTAGACTCGACTGTATGAACAATTAATTAATTACAAGAGAGGGAAGGTGGATTGTTATTTGTTCCTTTTTTGCTGTTTTTTAACAGTTCTGTTTCATTTGGGAAAAATTATTGTTATGGCGCTTGGTAGAATAGTGCCATCATCTGTTGTGGAAATTGAGGAAAGTGACATCACCACTGATGTGGTATTTCAGGGTTGTAAAAAACCCCAGCCCGGGAGGGTTTTTCTGAAAAACCCGTGTTTTTTGGGTAGAAAACTCGCGGTTTTTTGGGGAAAATTAAATTTTCTTTTTCCACAACCACAAAATATCTAATTTAAACATGTGTACATCTTACATTATGCCTAAATATATATTTTTTAGTGCATGTTAAACTATGTATCTTATATATAAATGTGAAAGTATGTATGTATGTATGCTCTTTATACAAATCTACAGTTTTAGACCGATCGTCGCCAGCTTTTGCATATATACCAAACAGGACCGGGATTGAACCGTAGGCTACTTTAAAAGTTCGTCAGAGCTGGGCAAATGCCCGAAATGGGGGAAAAACTGTCGGGCAACAATGGTTTTCGGGGCCTCAACAATTACTTTCGGAACGTTTACTTTGGTTACCGTGGTTTCCAACAATGCGTTTCAGACGTGAGTATATGCCTTTACAATGGGGTTTGTCAGACCTTCAATTCTGTTATTATAACAGTTTATTCCTTTATAACAGTTTGTCACTTTTCCAATCCTCCCAGTAATTGAAGAAAATCCGGGAAGCGCTGGGTATTTCAGCTAGCCTATATACAGGGTGTTCTGTAACTGCTAATGCGGCCTTTATCTCATCAACCGCTCATCGTAGAGATATAGTTTCAATTTAAAAAATGCTTAAAAGGCGTTTGAATAATATTCGCTGCACAAGCTGGGCGTATTATGTCGCTAACAACAGAACAACAACTACGGCGACAAAACTGGGAATAAAGATGTTCAACGTCAACTGATGAACTCAATGCTTGCCTCAAATGATCAACACTCTGGCACGAAGTTAAAAAATTAACATTATCCACTAACATGCGAGCAAAATGACTCAGCACTGCTATCATTTTCACATCAGTTGATCAAACTTGGCAACGGAAGAATTCCCGTATACCCAAGCACTGGATTGATTACGTTCCCAAATGGATTTTGCCAATTGTTGAACTCAGTTCAAGAATTTACTCAGATAGTCTTCCCAAACATTCAACAAAATTACAGAAACCATGAGTTGCTTTCTGAGAGAGCGATTCTGGCATCGAAAAATGACAGTGTGAACAAGATCAACGAAAAAATCCTAAAAATTATTCCTCGAGACCCCATCTTACAAATCGGTTGACACTTTCACAGACTCAGCGCAGACAGTTCTGTATCCTGCAGAATTTCTGAAGTCTTTGGATACTACTTGAGCCCTGTATTTCTCACGGACAGCTTTTCGTCGCCTGTTCGCGTGTTGGTAATCCCAAAAATTTGTACATCTACACACCAGATGGAAAAACAAAAAATATTGTGTATCCACAAGCGATTGTCTCAAGTTTTTAATTAAAATATTTAAAAATAATTAATATAATTAATTTTTTCTTACTTGATGCAGAAATTTTTTTCATTAAGAAATAATTATTAAGCTATACATATATACATTTTTTACGGGGCGGGCAACGTCGCCGGGTATCAGCTAGTTTGATTAATAAAATTGGGAATAATAAAATAAGAGAATAATTGTTCACTTATAGCCCAGGCGGGATTTTTGGGCAAAATGGGAGGAAAATTGAATTTTCTTTTTCCACAACTTCAAAATATGTAACTTAAACATGTATGTACAACAGAGTGGGTTGAAAAAAAAATGAAGTTTCATTTTCAAATTGCTATAGTGCGGAAAAGTTGCCTCTTTTAATAAGAAGAAAAACAACAAAAAATTTTAAGATCAGTTGATATCTTCCAGTCGCGCATTGTACTTGAAGATTATGAAAATTGACAAAATTGAACATTTTTCTGAATTTTTGAATATTACTTAAAATTTTACGATCGACATTCAAAAGTTTGTCATGCTTATTTTATGGTTCAATAAAGTAAAATAAATTAAAACATCATTGATATTTCAATGTTTATCGGTCCCGCAATGTGTTCAAAAAACTGGAATTGACTAAATTTTTGCAAGTTTCATTGTGCAAAAGTTAGACTTTAAACGTGAACACTTGGAAAAGAAACAATAGAAGAAACTGTAAACCAATAAATCCTAGTCAATTTTGGTAACTATAATGTAAAGTACATACACTCTCCTACTTTGAATGGTTGATTGGATAGAGTGTAGGTGAAACTCAATGTGCAGCCACCTCTTCATGGTAAATTCTGGGTCATTTTGTTCTGGCAAAGCATGCAAAGAGCTGTACAATGAAACTTGTAAAAATTAGGTCAATTCCAGTTTTTCGAACACATTGTGCGACCGATAAACATTGCAATATCAATGATGTTTTAATTTATTTTACTTTATTGGACCATAAAATAAGTATAAGAAACTTTTGCACATCGATCATCAAATTTTAAGTAATATGAAAAAAATTTATGAAAAATGTTCAATTTTCATAAACTTCAAGTACGATGCAAGATGTCAATCGATTTTAAATTTTTTTACGTCATTTTTCTTTTTATTAAAGGAGGCTACTTTTCCGCACTATAGCGATTTGCAAATAAAATATTTTTTTTCGACCCACCCTAATGCACATCCTTTATGTGTACATCTTATATTATGTCTAAGTATACATCTTTGGTGAATGTTAAACTATGTATTTGATCAATAAAATTGACCATGATTATAAGTAAGGGAATAAACAAACACACCCACTTCTGTGTAATTATATCTGAACCTTGAGTTGTATGCAGAACTGCAGCAAGAAAATTGTTTGTGGTAAAATAAATGAATTTGGAGATAATGAAAATTCTGAGAAATCAGAATGGTGCCCAAATTTTTTTTTTTTTTCTTCAAATTTTTCAGACCCAGCAGAAAATGTAATCAAAAGTGTCCTGATAAGTCAAAAATAAAACCTTTCAGCTATGTAACCAGAACCACAGTTTTTTTTTATAACTGAACCCAAACTTTCAGGAGCTAAAGTCTCATGCTTCTCTTTTTCTTAAATTCCTCACAGTTAAAGAATATCCCTATTTCATTAAATTAAATTCTGAAATATTTTTAAAGGAGCAGTGATAATTAAAAAATGATCTGGCTAAGAGGAGGAGATAAGTTCTGAGGATTCATTACTCTGGAGGTGTTTTCCACTTGTCCAAATTAGCCATTTTTGGGAACTTAAAACCACAGAATAACTTGAATTATCATTAAACATAAATGTCAATAACATTATTATATATTAATTTCACTTTATACAAGAAACCTGTCATGTATAGCAACAGACCTACAGAATGCCTTCATCTGACTGACGATTTTAACAGGCAAATTTTCTGGGTCGTCATCTTGAAAAATCAAGCTAAGGCTTATTTTCTGCTTAGGTGTTATTTTCACATAAGAAAAACTATACTTTTCGTTCTGTTTCAATTGAAGATGTTCGTTGTCAATGTTCAATTCAGGAATCCCACAGTTATTTTCTTTTCATTATAAAATAATGTTATTTTTGTCTCTTGATATTTCAGTTATGAAAGTCTGATGTACCTGTATAAAACTTATAAAAAAGTATTGCAAAAACATGTAAATATTTTTTGAATGAAAATTCAGTTTACATACATTGGATCGCTTCTTCACAGATACTTCAATTTATTTATACAAAGATTTGTGTGTGTGAAAAATTATTGTGTATTATAAATAAATTTCTGTAGGTATGCTTATCACATATATCAGGTATATTTTTCAAACGAAGGTCCATGGTTACAATTTTCTGTTTGTGATTTCTTGTAAAATATTTTAATATGTGGATCTCATACCTAAATGCTTACATAAAAAACGTAGAAGAATTATAAAAAGGGTGTTTGTGATTCCAAGAAATTATTTATCATCACATTTTTGTTCCTAAAAAATCATTAAAAAATATTTCAAAATATACATATTCTAAACACTGCACTATGCAGCAATTTTTGGAATACATAAACTAAGCTCAAACTAAAATTTTAACCTGAAAGTAACACATTTTCTGAGAAAACAAACAATATTCCCTAAAAAACCCATTTTCCCCAAAAAAACCCCAGCCGGGGGGGGGGGGGGGGAGAGAATGGGTATCTACCCGGGGAGCAAATTTGACAACCCTAATTTAAACATACCCCTCTCACAGCTTTGGAATCCAGTAACCCTATATATACAATCAGGTCTGACAGCACTAAGTAGAACTTCTTGGAAATACCTACATATGAATCAAAACCTAAAATAAAAATGAAATATCTGAAAAATTCCTGTTTAAAAAGTTCCCTTTATGTAAGTTTAATCATCTAAATTAAATCTTCACCCAAACTTTCTTTGACGTCCCTTGTACTGCGATCAAGTTTAGTGATTTTTAAAGTTGATTGTAAATTGATAGCTATGTATATTTTGAATACATGCACACATTCAGAAGCTCTACAAAATATTGAAGGGTAAGTATTGAATATACCATAATTAACTGCCTATAATGTTACTGCACATGAAAATTTTTCAAAAGTAAAAGGTCTTTTCTCAAAAAAAGATAATCTCTGAAAAGGCCTAAAAGAATTTTTGATATTTGTCAATGAAAAAAAGCAAAAGACCTGGGCATTAAAACAAGAAGTTCAATACCTTGCTTTTGCTATATCTTTCTTTAGTCTCTGTTCTAAGGTCTTGACTTTCTGTACAGCTTCAGCAAACACCTGAGTTGTTCGCTGATGCTCTTTTTCACTCTTTTCTTTTAGTGCCTCTGCATTGATGAGCTTTAAGAAACATACAGTTGAAGAACATCCCAAAACTGTTGAACTTATAGCTTAATTAAATTTCTTTTATATTTAATGCTAAAAATAATTGATTAAACGTTTTTTATGAAATATATATTTGTGACCAGTGAACAAAATACCTTTTTAGTTTCTCTGTTAAGCATTTCTTGCCACGCTGAGCTAAACTCATATTCACCTTCATCTTTAGTGCTGAATTTCTCTTCGGTCAGAGCTATCGTGTCTCTCGCTTCTTTGTGGATTCCACAAGCACGATGGTATTTTATCGCAGATTCTTCGCATTCACGTTTTGCCTGATGTAAAAATAAAATGTTGACATAAAAGGTGCATGGCATCATACACAAAAGTCTGAGTCAAAGTGAGTAGATGCCTCCCAAAGGATTGTTAAGCATAAATATATATTTATAATCACCAATGGCAACTTTCCTGTAGAACAACCTCATTAGTTACTATAAAAAAAAATTGAAAATACAAGATTTCTCAAAGAAGTTTTTGATGACATTCAGAGTTCTAGGAAGTATGGAAAAATTTTTACAGCCAAGTATTTACTAGTTTCAAACACTTTATATCTAGGGTTGGGTTTTCGACGTCAAAAACTGGACAAAATATTTTATGTCTCATAAAATATAATTTTATGGTTTATCTAAACCAGTGGTTCTCAACCGGGGGCCATATGGCCCCAGGGGGGGCCACGGATGAAAATCTTGCAAAAGGGGAGCCACGGCTACTGATACTGGGGCCACGAAGAAATTTGTGACATTAAATTTTTTTAGTCAGAGTGATTAAAAAAATTTAATTTCAAACAAAATGTGCATAGAATATCTTTTTCGTAATTTTTCCCCATTCAAGTAACATTAACATGAGGAAGAAGGAAATAAAAAAAGTGGTTCATATAATCTCGGTGGTTTTACGACTTGGGGGTGATAGTAGGCCCTGCCACAAACTATAGAAGAGGTTTAAGCAAAATGGAATAACTGTGAAGACAGAAAATTGTGTGTGTTCAGACCTTTCATTCAAAGAGGGCTGCCATAAAGAAAACAAAGATTTGTTGACTATTCATTGACATTCTTTTGAGTGCTGGTAGTAAATGTAATCCAAGAAGTAGATGGGTGAAAAATGAAAGCTTGAAAAAACCCATCGTTTTCATGCAATTACAGACGGATAGCCATCTAGTTTAGCGCAAAGCTATGTTCAGCCAGCACTGAGTGGTCTGATGGGGAATATATTTGTAAAAATCAAATAGGGAATGATTGCTCTGGGGTATTTTTTATGAATTTCGAAAGGGGGTGCCAATCCATTGCCTCTGCTGAAAAGAAATAAAGTCGAATTCAGTTGTAACGAACTCCAAGAGATCAAATCATACATGAGTAAAAAAACCCGCGAAATTTAAAATTTTTTAAAACTACATTGCTGTGATAATGTATTGGGACAGGGGCTGCTTAAGTGAGGGTGCAAGGGGTGCGGCGCACCCGGGCAGCAGGTTGTAAGGGGCGGCAGCGTAGACTTTACTTAAGACAGCAAAATTTAACACAGTAAAAATTCACGACATCACACTTTTAAGTCCTACTATACCTCGACAACGGAAACATTGAGAAAATAGACAAGGTCTCTGACCGTAATACCAGAAACAAGAATGTAAGCTATCTGGGCGGCTCGAGACAAAATCTGTACCCGCGTGGGACTTATTTTTTGCACCTCCTACCTATTGCTCCCTCCATAGCCCCTACCTCCTGCGTCAGGGAATCTTTCGTGGGGGCCCATGCCCAATTTTCCACGGGGCCCCTTCTACAGTTAATTTATAGAGTGAAAAAAGAAAAGTTATAAGGATTTAGCTCCGGGCCTCAAGCTGGAGCCCTGTCAGCCCTACCTTTAGAAGGTCATGTCCCTCCCTCACAATTTAACCAAACAATTCTTAACAAAACATTTTTTCGGCCCTTCATTTCCGATTTTGCACCCCTCCAGAGCCGACAGTTTGGTTTTTTTTTTTGGCAAATTGAATTTTTTTTTACCCATTCACCCCAGATTTAGCATCCTTTTAAGCGGTGCCCCGTGTGGCTAAGCGCCACCCCTGTACTCTATTACAAGGGCCATTTTGGCTCCCTCACCCATGCCTCCCCCTACAAGAGCCCGGGATAATTCTCAATTTTTTGGCTTTTTCAGGCTATAAATTAACTGTAGAAGGGGCCGTGAGAAATCTGACTGGGAGGGGGCCTGCAAAAGATCCGAGCCTTGGGGCCCATACCCTCACTCAGAATTTGATCCACAATAGTCAAATGAAGGCAAAGGAAAATTTTGGTTTTTCACTTGTCCGGCACCTGGAATACCAGAAACACCTTTGAAAAAATTTTCTTAATAAAAATTATACCGTTAAATATCATCTTCACAGGATAAGTGATGATGATGGCTCACAAAAATAAGTGCTCTTTCAAGGAGGTTAAGTTATCTGGTATTTATTAAGAATGGTAAAATAAGTCTAGAACAAAAAATTTTCAACTTCAAAAGCGGGACGTATGGTCACGCACATTTTGCATGGTAAACAATTATGTGCGGCTTTCTTCTGAAAAAAAATCAGGCTTATCTCCAAGTGCCCTTCTCCGAATCTTTATCAGCCTCCTGGCAGGGTCCCCAGTAGGGGCGGCACATGAGGCTTCGCCCCCGAGCTGCAAGTATGCTCGAGCCGCCCCTGTATTGGGACTTCCTCCAAGATTGACACCACATCTTTAAAGTTTTTTCAATCGATAGTGTAATACTTCCTTTTAACTGCCCTACTACTGGCCTGCAGCATCCTAAATAATTTCAATGCAATTTTCCTATCCTGCAAGAACAATGTTGTGGACATTGGAAAAAAAAAATCTAAAAATTCGTATGACTACATTTAAAGCAATTGAAATCCGTTTATTAGACACTCACTGCATCTGCTGATTTCTAAAAAAAGTGCAATACATTCTCACGTAAGTCTTCACTTTGAAATGTCCATAACCCGCTCAATGCGTCTCTTTGTATCTGTCAACCTAAAATTTATGGTTTTTAGTGCTGATAATACGCATGAAAAACCAATTTAGCAACGCATTTTAACAATCTGCAAAAACTGCTTGGATTTGATAGTTGGAAATGTCGAAATGCCAAAGATTTGGAGTTCGAATCAAAATGAAAATGTCAAGTAATTGAAATTGTGCTTCGTATAAATGAAATATTTTAATATTGAAAGCTATATATCTATATATATATATATATATAGAGAGAGAGATTAATCTCGTGCTCGTAGTCATTCGTCTCATAAATGTGAACTTTTGTCATAAAACTGAGAGTGAGGCATGAATCCCCTTTTGCACAAGTGGAATTTCGAGGCATTTACGCACAACCGAGCCCGTCTTGGCCATTTTTCTTTTTCTCCCCACTCTTTCTTCCTTTTGTTTCCTTCCTAAATTTATAAAAGTAAAAAGGACATAATCATTATAAAAAGGACTGTTTTCAGATGAAATTGCCGAAGTTGAATTACTTTACTGCAAAAATGTCAGATTTTTTTGGGGGAAATACGGTCAAACCCAAAGCGTATTAAAGACCCTTTATTAATACGCTTTGGTCAAACCCCATTATAATGAACTCCAAGAGACCCGAGAAATCACTTCGTAATAACGAAATTTCGTTACAAAGGAATTCCAGATTTTTATATTGTTCCTATGTAAACCTATCCGAGGGATTAGAAAAGTTTTCGTTAAAACGATATTTTTCCCGTTGTAATGGTATTTGTTACAATGAGAGTTGACTGTATTTCGTCTCAAGCTATTTTTTTACGTGTATTTGGAGGCTGCATGGGTAACAGGGCCTATGACATTTAACTGGTGAGCCATTAATCTTGAGACATACCCAACTAGAAAAAGTATCGAAATCACGTGCCCAACTCAGATATGTCATTCATGTTGTAAGGGGTTGTATATTGATAAAATTAAAAAAAACAACTCTTTATACCATCCCCGTGTGCCAAAGAACCCAATTAAGAAGATCCCGATGCCAACTAAAATAATTTCACATTTCTAAGTGCAATATTCACAGAGATATGCGAATTCAAAAACGTGAAGAAATTTGGGAAAAAACAGCATTCAATGCGGGTAAAATGGTTTCCCCTCATTTAATGCTGTTTTTTTCCAACTTTCTTGGAATATCTCAGTGAAAATTTGAACTTAGACACGTTGAATTTTTTTCGTCGGAGACCAGGAAACAACGTTCCAATTGGGTTTTGGGGCACAGGGTATCCGCATAAAACGTTAACATTTTTATTTTAATAACTCTGTAACCACTGGCATCATAAATTAAATATCTGAGTACTACACATTATTCGGGTACTTTTTCTAACTGGAAGTATGCCTCTAGGACCAATGGTTTGCCAGTAAAATACCATATGCCCCGTTACCTATGCGCCCTTTATATGAAATATAGTACGGACTGTTTTGTGAAATATTGTGTTGTGTTTAAGCCAACACGCACGTTGCGTCGTTCGCCTGCGAGAGAGCGGTCTCATTATGAACCAAAAAGCCACTTGAAGGTAGCTTGTCATCCAATGAAATATCAGATTTTCACCGTATCGAAATTCAAGTCAATAAACTAATAATTTTCTTATTTGAAAATCTGATTATTTATATTTTCGATGGGCTTGAAATCCTGATAGTGAATCATTATTATGTTCACACTAACAGTTTTGTCACTGTGTACATGATTTCTCTGGAATGAATGGTTCAAACAAATATTTAAAAAAATTTTCACACGCATTGTAGTTTTTTTTAAATTCATAGAAGGGCTACAACATGAATATATATCCTTGATACATGTATTGTTGTTGAAATCGATGTGAAAGGTTGAACTTTTCAATTGTGATTCATTTGTGTGGCTATTCCCTCATTGCTACTTTTATCCGCACGAAGGGAATAAATTTAACAAAACTGCTTGCTACCACTTTTTGCGATTTTTATCATTATAAGAATGCATATTTTGGAAGCTACAACTGACATTTCTCAATGAAACCATAATCTTTTACACAAAAAAAACTAATTTGGAAATAATAAAAATTTCATCCAGTATAGTAACTTGATGACATTGTGCCGTCTTCGAGCGCAGAGTTTATATTGATTAAAAATATATTTTTTTTAATTGGACTGACACAACACATAAAACATACAAATCAAACTGAGAAAAACACAAAACACAATAAACTTCACAAAAAGTAACATTACTATGACCCTTTGTGAGCCCAAGGGATTTATTCTATATTTTTACTGTATTCTATTATGTTTATTTTGCTTTTCATTATTTTCATAAATTAAAAATTAATCAAATTAAATTCAAAAATATTTATACTTCAGACAATTTTTGAATAACGATCTTCTAATGGGAAAACGGGGGGGGGGGAAGAAAGAAAGGGGAAGTAGAAAATTATTCATGTCTGCAAGGGGGGCCACAGGAATGAAAAATGGTTGAAAAGGGGCCATGGACAAAAAAAGGTTGAGAACCACTGATCTAAACTACTCATTACCTGTGTTCAATTTACTAAGCAAAATAGAGCTGTTTCAGAATATGTGTGATAGGGCATCAAGGTTTGGTTTTTGACTTCATAAACCAACTCAATATTGAACCAATCAAAAACTTATATATATATTAACATTATAAACTTAAAACAATATATTCAATTTGAATATAACTGCCATACCTAGGACTAGCACATGGTTTGTACTTGCCCTTCTCCATCTATTTTATATATTTTCATATTGACTGCAACTTTGCTTTTTGCTTCAACTTGACAAAAAACATTTGTTTTGTTTTTTCTTATGATTTTTGAATTCAATGGAACATTGGGGGATCGAATATTTATTTAGGCTATGGAGGCCAAGAAATGCTCTCAGAAACGTTCTGTGTTAAGCCAATGCCAATGTGTTCCTCCCTGATGAGAACCCAAGACCTTGGCTATATGACTTTTTCAATTTTGAATTCTTCGATTAATTTTTTTTTTTTTAAATTTTCAATGTTCATATTTTTCGCTTTCTCTTTCCGGTTCACATAATTTTTTTCACATTTAAAAATCAACTTTATACATATACATATATACAACTGATTTTCTGTCTGTCTATGTATGTGTATATATGCCAAACAGTGCCCAGATTGAATGACATGCTACTTTAAAAGTACGTCAGAGCAGGGCAAATGCCAGAAATGGGTAAAAAACGGTCAGGCAAACAATGGTTTCTCTGTCCCAACAATCACTATTGGAATATTTACTTTGGTTACAGTGGTTCCCTAGCAATGCGGTTTCCGACGTGCATATGCCTTTACAATGGTTTGTCACTTCTTTAATGCTGCCAGTATTATGTATAATAGTTCATTCCTTTATAATGGTTTGTATTTTTCAATCCTCCCAGTAATTGAAGAAAACCTGGGCAGCACCGGGTATTATAGCTAGTCTGTTATAAAAAGAGTACAGTAGATGTTTATATCTATACACATATATAAACAGATAAAGAAATTTCGAAGGGTCAAGAATCATCTTGAATTGAAAAATATCAAATCATTCCATATTTTTTTCTTCAGCTTTTATGCTACGCTTTATTTAAATTGTATATTTTACAAGAAAAAACATATATATATACTGTCAAAAATAATTCTGTAGAGTAGAAAATTATTTTACAATCATATTAAGTATTTATTCTTTGTATAGCATAGTTACTTTAAACATTACATAAAATTAACATATTTCCAAAATGAATTTTTATATTGAAAAGCAATATTTGAGGTTTTTGACGTGACAGTTTAAACCATCAAAAACAAACATACTTCAAGAACCTGTCAACCGTGTATCTAGCCTGATATTACATTCAGTGATCCTGTACTTCAATGCACATACCTTTTGAGCAGCCTCTTCAGCATCAAAGTATGGCCTAGCAACTTGAACACATTTCCCAAGTTTCTTTCCCAACTGCTTAAGTATCTGACTGTACTCACTCAGAGTATTACGAAACGTTGCATTTGCTTCCTAAGAAAAGAGTGCAAACAGGCAGCCTTAAAAATAAATGCCCATGTGAATGTGAAAAAATGAATATGTAAAATAAATAATCATATATAACAATAGAAATGAATTACCTTTTGAGTTTGATAATACAATTGTATAATCGACATTAGATTTACCCAAAATTCCAAAAAGAACACTGCTATGCGCGTTTCGGAACTATATGAAGTTCTTTCATCAGTAGCAGAAACAAAGAAAGAAAATATTGAAAACCTCCAAACGGGAAGTTACTCCCTGTTGTAGACAAGAGTCAAATTCAAAATGAACCGGCAACAAAAGAATAGAGGAGGAGGATGGAAAAATAAAAATGGCATCACTATCACGTTCTCGGTTGCGATTGGCTCCGCCATTTTTCTTTTTCCATCCTCCTCCTCTACTCTTTTGTTGCTGGTTCATTTTGAATTTGACTCTTGTCTACAACAGCGAGTAACTCCCACTATAAGGAGTTTTTCAATATTTTCTTTCTTCGTTTCTGCTACTGATGAAGGAACTTCATATAGTTCCGAAACGCGCATAGCCGTGTTCTTTTTGGAATTTTGGGTAAATCTAAAGTCGATTATTCAATTGTAATATGTAACAATGTCAGTGAAATTAATTATCAAGTTACTTACATCAAGCTGCAACTCTAAGCTGTTGATTTCATCAGTATATGAATTCAAATACTCAAGCTGGTCCTATTGGAATAGCAAATACTATTATTATTTAAAAATATATAAGGCCTAATAGGATAAAAAGAAGTTAAAACATACATACATACACACACACAATAATTGCCTACATATGTGCACCACAATGTAGGCAATCATAGTGTGCCTTCCATAATGTGCCTTCCTAGCTTCATTGGTTTAAGCACAAAAAATTATAGTCAGATACTTTTTGAACCTTGTATTTCAAATTTATCAATCTCATTATATTTAGGGGTGACCAGATTTTAATAGGATGAAACCACAACCAATTTATGTTAAATATCGCTTCTTTAGCAGCATAAATAAATTTTACTACATTAACTTACAATTATTAACTTAATATACGGCGAAACCTATCTAAGACTGACACTGTATGAGATGGAACGCTATCTTAAACAGAACTAAAATATAGTCTGCTCAATGATTAAAAGATATAAGATAAACATGTTGGGGTAAATCGAAAAGCTATGCATACTTAGAATAAGACAATCATAAGTATTCTTATGGGCATTGTATAATATTTTATCAAGTGTATATATTGTTTATAATTTTTATAATTGCATTTTTAATTGGGTTGCTGTATTTCAGTAATATATGACATGTATATTTTATGGGCATCTTTTTCTCAGCCACCTTGTTGGGCATTTTGCCTGTTGTGGCGTTGTTTTTTGTATTTGTATTAGTGCTTTGATTTACACCTTTATAAAATGGACATTTGTCTAAAACCAAATATTATTTGTCTCTTGACATTCCGTTTTGTAGAGGTTTCACTGTATTACTTAATTTAAAAAAAAAACTAATTTAAATTGAAATATATTGTGTTCTTCTAGTGCCAATTTGAAAATTGGCAGAGCCACCCTAAACCACCCTTTATATATTACAGTGAAACTTCCCATAGGCCTAACAATCATCTCTAAACATCGACCACATTTTCTTGGAATGGAATGCTTGAGTAACCTCTGGACAAGGATATCCGATAAACTGCCACTTTAAGCCATGGAAATAAAAGAAGAATGATGCATTACAAGAAAAATAGCCCTCAATATTTGCTTTAAATGAGTTTTTTTTCCTTAACCCTTCACATACAGGCTTTCGGATGATCTTTATTTGATGTAGTCAAGTGGGGTAAAGTGGTCAGGTGGGGTAAAATGGTCATACTGAACATAAAATGGCATAACTTGAGAATTTCAATTGATATTACTACCGAATTTCTGTTTTAACTTTCACTTGCTAGTAGGAAAGTTTTTCACCTAAAATATAATGCCAAGCAACATTTTAGTGGAAATGAACATTTTTTTTGTTGTTGAAGCTCGGGTTCCATTTTTTGAGTGCCTGAATAACTTCTCTCTACCATTTTAGTTGCTAAAACTTTTTATAGATTGGCTGTACAGGGCACTCCAGAAGTATCTCAAGAACACTATTCCATGCACTGGTAAGTTATAATCATTATGTTTCATATTTTATAGTAATTTAAACAATGTGGGGTAAAGTGGTCATAGCATTAGGCTTAACTAACACTTAGTTGCTAGGAGCTATTTTGCCTAACATATAATTGAACTTGTAAGATTTTTTTTTACTTAATTTACTTTTTACTTAATGTAGTTCAATTTTTTTCTTTTCTAGAGCAAACATGCACTTGGAAAGTAGGTGTTTGAACCTATATGTGAAAAGAATATACAACAGTACTCTGACATTCTTCCATTAGTATTGAACATTGAAGGACCGGACGCACCCCGCTTCCCATCTCAAGGAGATATCAAAGCGTTCCCGAAAGATGGGTGCATCCGGAATTTTATTAAATATGTATACATATATATATATCTATATAAATTTGTATAACAGAATAACAAGTCCAATTACAGAAGTATAAATCAACGGAATAATTATGATAAATCGTGATCTATGAATCAAAATCTAAATTGATATTATAACGTCCTTGGCACGTCCGGACTCGACAATCAAATTCCGTTGGTGGCGGTCCGTCCGCGTTCGTTGATTGTCACTAGTCGTGTAGGCCGTACAACGATGAATCGATGTCATGTTTGCGTCACATGTCATGGTCCAAGTCGGCCAATGTTCGGACATCCAGATGTTTTAGCTCATTCTAGGTACACATTCCTGTTCCATAAGCATCCTACGTCTTAATTCTCCTGGGCAATTAGGAGATTTTCATCATTCCCGAAGCTACATCAGCTGGCTAGCTGGATTATTGGGGGGCACTGATTCACCACGTTAACATGTTAAGTGTTTATAGTTTCTCCAATAAAGTTCCATTAGTATTGTTAGCTGTTGGAAAGAGCATTAGAGTATCATGTGAGCTGCAAGAACATGAGTTAAAGATTCCATATGGCTTAAGGAAGATGAATCATTAACAAGTCAAAACAAAAGGATTCTAGAAGAAAATCACGGTTACCATGCAAAGGAGACTAGTATTGAAGGCTTGAAATCTCTTGCTCAATGTGAACAACAACCCCCCCCCCCCCCTTTTGTAGATGTTGAACTTTCACAATTCATAACCAAGGGAAGTAAAGATACAGAATCAACTTCATGAGTGGCTGACTTGAACTTAGAAAGTGTCAAAATTAGCTAATATCAGTGTTGTGTCTGATGAGAGACTTGAAAAAAGCCATATACTGACTACCTTGCCCTCGTTAATCTCAGCTGTACACGAAAGAGTAATACAGAACTCAAGGGCAAAATGAAAACATGTTCAGGATAGGATAGGAGAAACCTTAATTAAGGAAATAGTTGAACTTTGACTGCCACAAAATAAATATGCAAAAATTACATTTAACTCCCATAGCCAAAGAAAAATTTTCTTGAAGATCTGAGGCAAATCTATAACTATTCAAACTTTGAAATATTGTCTGAGGCTTTCATGGCCGGCGTTAAACGACTTGCAAACTGTTTCCGAGTTATTAGGCCATGGTCTAGGAGATTTTCTTCCTGACGTTTCGCCCACATCTGTGGCAGGCATCATCTGAGGTTAATTCGACGTAAGTCTCCGCGGCAAGCGAGAAAGGCTTCGTACATCTACTGTCATCGACTTGTTCTCTATATGCATTTCTGAGACTTGATCGGCCGCAGAAGAACCGCATTGGTTGGCTTGTGTGGATGTGTTTTGCGCCGATTGGCTGCAAGTGGTGTCTGGCGACGATTGGCTGTCGAGGTCATTTTCTCTCTGGCATTCATCGGGGGCACATCTCAACTCTCTGCGGCGCTGAAGTACCGGGACCCAAGTGGGATGCACCTTCATCGTCTCCTCCTTTCGATTCATGTTGTGGTGCTTGAATATTTCAATGGCTTCTCTATGAAGACGAGCATGGTAGTGCACCTCCGACGATATTACCTCGGTCTTTTCAAATTTAATTTTGTGGCCGGTTTCCCACATATGTTCTGCAACGGCCGAACTTTCCGTTTTACCCAGGCGGCAGCTCCTCTGGTGTTCCTTTATTCTTGTAGCAGTACTTCTTTTTGTTGTTCCTATGTATACTTTTTCACACGAGCATGGAATCCTGTAGACACCTGCCATGCACAGCGGGTCTCTCGGATCTTTTGCCGAGCGTAGCGATTGTGCTAAATTTCTGGTGGGTTTGAAAATGGGCTTGACGTTGAACTTTTCCAAAACTTTACCGATTCGATCGGTGACCTTCCAGATGTAAGGTAAGTAGGCTTTGGCTCGGGGTTCCCGATTTCCTTCGTTACTATTGTTGTTACTTTCCAGGCGCGGTCGTATGGCTCTTTGAAACTCTTTTACCGAATAACCGTTAGCTTTGAAGGCCTTCCGTAGATGGATCAGTTCTGTGTCCAGATGTTGCGGCTCACAGATACGGTTAGCACGGTTTACCAGTGTCTTTATCACGCCTCTCTTCTGTCTCGGATGGTGGTTGGAGTTTTTGTGGAGGTACCGGTCGGTATGCGTCGGTTTCCTAAAAACGCTATGCCCTAAGCGGTTGTCGTCAGTTCTGTTCACCAGAACATCCAGAAACGCTAGTTGTGAATTTTTCTCCGTTTCCATTGTGAACTTTATAGCTGGGTGAATGCTGTTGAGATGTTCCATGAATCTTTGTAGTTCGAGGTCCCCATGCTGCCATAACACAAATGTATCGTCTACGTAACGAAGCCATACAAAAGGGCTTAGTGGGGCAGACCGTAAGGCTTCAGCTTCAAATCTCTCCATGAATAAATTGGCTACCACCGGACTGAGGGGGCTGCCCATTGCTACACCATCAAGTTGTTCATATATACTGCCATTCCAGATGAAGTAGGATGACGTGAGGCAGTGGCGAAACAGGTTCGCTATATCATGTGGGAACATGTCGTTGATATGTGAGATGACGTCCTTGAGAGGGACTTTTGTGAAGAGCGACACCACATCGAAGCTGACCATACGGGTTGATGGAGAAAATTGGAGATCCTTTATTTTCTGGATGAAATGTGATGAATCTCTGATGTGCGAAGAAGTGTTGCCCACAAGGGGTTGAAGTAGAGTGGCTAGATGTTTGGCCAGAGTGTGAGTAGCCGATCCTATTGCACTGACGATGGGACGCAGCGGTACATCTACTTTGTGTATCTTGGGGAGCCCATAAAGTCGAGGTGGCAAGGCTTCAGACTGTCTCAAGCGCATTTTGATCTCATTGTCTAAGGCCGATTTTTTAATCAAGTCGTTAGTACGGCGTACTAGTCCTGCAGTCGGGTCTTTAAGTAGCTTCTTGTAGGTGTTGGGCTCAAGCAGTTGCTCGATCTTTCCATTGTAGTCTGTTGTTTTCATCACCACTGTGGCGTTCCCCTTGTCTGCTGGTAGTATGATAATCGAAGGATCTGCATTGAGTTTCCTGATTGCGCGTCGTTCTTTTGCACTGATGTTGCTGGAAGGCTTGGGTGTCTTTTTGAGAATTCTAGATGTTTCGATTCTGATGTCTTCAGCTTCTTCTTTAGGCAGCGTTCTTATTGCAGCCTCCACATTCGCAATGATGTTCTCCACTGGGACGGCCAGTGGCGTGATGGCGAAATTTCCCCCCTTGCTCAGGATAGACGTTTCCTCCGTTGAAAGTTCTCTGTCGGACATGTTTATAACAATGCGGTCCGTAGCGATTGATGGCTGTTCGATTTTCTTTTTCACTTTGTCAAACTTCCGTATCTGGCGCACTTTGTTTCTTTCCTTCCTCATTTCCATTGCTGTGTATGTTAAGGAGTCAATTTTTATCCAGTCCATGGGTTCTAGTAAATTGCTCAGTTTCAGGTGCATCGTGAACAGTTCAGCGTCAACTTTAGCGAGGGCGCGGCGCGTTGCGTGAATCCTTTCACGCAGGAGTGCGTCTTCAGCGCGGCAATAGATTCTGTGAGCTTGGGCTGATCTGAATATTTTCTTCAATTCGATGAACTTGGGCATGCTCTTGGTGTCTCTGCATCGAAGTACGAAGGCGAGCGAGCTCAGGTGGTCAGCTTTCTTCTTGCGTAGATTCTCCAGTCGTCGTATCCAAGTGGCAACTTCCTCCCCGTAGAGGTGTTTGAAATATTGTCTGAGGCTTTCATGGCCGGCGTTAAACGACTTGCAAACTGTTTCCGGGTTATTAGGCCATGGTCTAGGAGATTTTCTTCCTGACGTTTCGCCCACATCTGTGGCAGGCATCATCTGAGGTTAATTCGACGTAAGTCTCCGCGGCAAGCGAGAAAGGCTTCGTACATCTACTGTCATCGACTTGTTCTCTATATGCATTTCTGAGACTTGATCGGCCGCAGAAGAACCGCATTGGTTGGCTTGTGTGGATGTGTTTTGCGCCGATTGGCTGCAAGTGGTGTCTGGCGACGATTGGCTGTCGAGGTCATTTTCTCTCTGGCATTCATCGGGGGCACATCTCAACTCTCTGCGGCGCTGAAGTACCGGGACCCAAGTGGGATGCACCTTCATCGTCTCCTCCTTTCGATTCATGTTGTGGTGCTTGAATATTTCAATGGCTTCTCTATGAAGACGAGCATGGTAGTGCACCTCCGACGATATTACCTCGGTCTTTTCAAATTTAATTTTGTGGCCGGTTTCCCACATATGTTCTGCAACGGCCGAACTTTCCGTTTTACCCAGGCGGCAGCTCCTCTGGTGTTCCTTTATTCTTGTAGCAGTACTTCTTTTTGTTGTTCCTATGTATACTTTTTCACACGAGCATGGAATCCTGTAGACACCTGCCATGCACAGCGGGTCTCTCGGATCTTTTGCCGAGCGTAGCGATTGTGCTAAATTTCTGGTGGGTTTGAAAATGGGCTTGACGTTGAACTTTTCCAAAACTTTACCGATTCGATCGGTGACCTTCCAGATGTAAGGTAAGTAGGCTTTGGCTCGGGGTTCCCGATTTCCTTCGTTACTATTGTTGTTACTTTCCAGGCGCGGTCGTATGGCTCTTTGAAACTCTTTTACCGAATAACCGTTAGCTTTGAAGGCCTTCCGTAGATGGATCAGTTCTGTGTCCAGATGTTGCGGCTCACAGATACGGTTAGCACGGTTTACCAGTGTCTTTATCACGCCTCTCTTCTGTCTCGGATGGTGGTTGGAGTTTTTGTGGAGGTACCGGTCGGTATGCGTCGGTTTCCTAAAAACGCTATGCCCTAAGCGGTTGTCGTCAGTTCTGTTCACCAGAACATCCAGAAACGCTAGTTGTGAATTTTTCTCCGTTTCCATTGTGAACTTTATAGCTGGGTGAATGCTGTTGAGATGTTCCATGAATCTTTGTAGTTCGAGGTCCCCATGCTGCCATAACACAAATGTATCGTCTACGTAACGAAGCCATACAAAAGGGCTTAGTGGGGCAGACCGTAAGGCTTCAGCTTCAAATCTCTCCATGAATAAATTGGCTACCACCGGACTGAGGGGGCTGCCCATTGCTACACCATCAAGTTGTTCATATATACTGCCATTCCAGATGAAGTAGGATGACGTGAGGCAGTGGCGAAACAGGTTCGCTATATCATGTGGGAACATGTCGTTGATATGTGAGATGACGTCCTTGAGAGGGACTTTTGTGAAGAGCGACACCACATCGAAGCTGACCATACGGGTTGATGGAGAAAATTGGAGATCCTTTATTTTCTGGATGAAATGTGATGAATCTCTGATGTGCGAAGAAGTGTTGCCCACAAGGGGTTGAAGTAGAGTGGCTAGATGTTTGGCCAGAGTGTGAGTAGCCGATCCTATTGCACTGACGATGGGACGCAGCGGTACATCTACTTTGTGTATCTTGGGGAGCCCATAAAGTCGAGGTGGCAAGGCTTCAGACTGTCTCAAGCGCATTTTGATCTCATTGTCTAAGGCCGATTTTTTAATCAAGTCGTTAGTACGGCGTACTAGTCCTGCAGTCGGGTCTTTAAGTAGCTTCTTGTAGGTGTTGGGCTCAAGCAGTTGCTCGATCTTTCCATTGTAGTCTGTTGTTTTCATCACCACTGTGGCGTTCCCCTTGTCTGCTGGTAGTATGATAATCGAAGGATCTGCATTGAGTTTCCTGATTGCGCGTCGTTCTTTTGCACTGATGTTGCTGGAAGGCTTGGGTGTCTTTTTGAGAATTCTAGATGTTTCGATTCTGATGTCTTCAGCTTCTTCTTTAGGCAGCGTTCTTATTGCAGCCTCCACATTCGCAATGATGTTCTCCACTGGGACGGCCAGTGGCGTGATGGCGAAATTTCCCCCCTTGCTCAGGATAGACGTTTCCTCCGTTGAAAGTTCTCTGTCGGACATGTTTATAACAATGCGGTCCGTAGCGATTGATGGCTGTTCGATTTTCTTTTTCACTTTGTCAAACTTCCGTATCTGGCGCACTTTGTTTCTTTCCTTCCTCATTTCCATTGCTGTGTATGTTAAGGAGTCAATTTTTATCCAGTCCATGGGTTCTAGTAAATTGCTCAGTTTCAGGTGCATCGTGAACAGTTCAGCGTCAACTTTAGCGAGGGCGCGGCGCGTTGCGTGAATCCTTTCACGCAGGAGTGCGTCTTCAGCGCGGCAATAGATTCTGTGAGCTTGGGCTGATCTGAATATTTTCTTCAATTCGATGAAGAAAAGAGCCATACGACCGCGCCTGGAAAGTAACAACAATAGTAACGAAGGAAATCGGGAACCCCGAGCCAAAGCCTACTTACCTTACATCTGGAAGGTCACCGATCGAATCGGTAAAGTTTTGGAAAAGTTCAACGTCAAGCCCATTTTCAAACCCACCAGAAATTTAGCACAATCGCTACGCTCGGCAAAAGATCCGAGAGACCCGCTGTGCATGGCAGGTGTCTACAGGATTCCATGCTCGTGTGAAAAAGTATACATAGGAACAACAAAAAGAAGTACTGCTACAAGAATAAAGGAACACCAGAGGAGCTGCCGCCTGGGTAAAACGGAAAGTTCGGCCGTTGCAGAACATATGTGGGAAACCGGCCACAAAATTAAATTTGAAAAGACCGAGGTAATATCGTCGGAGGTGCACTACCATGCTCGTCTTCATAGAGAAGCCATTGAAATATTCAAGCACCACAACATGAATCGAAAGGAGGAGACGATGAAGGTGCATCCCACTTGGGTCCCGGTACTTCAGCGCCGCAGAGAGTTGAGATGTGCCCCCGATGAATGCCAGAGAGAAAATGACCTCGACAGCCAATCGTCGCCAGACACCACTTGCAGCCAATCGGCGCAAAACACATCCACACAAGCCAACCAATGCGGTTCTTCTGCGGCCGATCAAGTCTCAGAAATGCATATAGAGAACAAGTCGATGACAGTAGATGTACGAAGCCTTTCTCGCTTGCCGCGGAGACTTACGTCGAATTAACCTCAGATGATGCCTGCCACAGATGTGGGCGAAACGTCAGGAAGAAAATCTCCTAGACCATGGCCTAATAACCCGGAAACAGTTTGCAAGTCGTTATTCAAACTTTATGAAAGATGTCAGAAGGCTGTGTGTGTGGGGTGCTGGTTTATCATGAAGAGAACAAAAACCAATAATGCAAATTATCAGACAAGTGATTAATAAGGATTTATTATCTGTTGAATATCTTGAAAAGGCCAAAATAATGAATTTTTATACCTTTCCAGAAAATAAGGACATAGATGAGATAAGAGGTCAGTTGTATTTGAAGATCCTAATGATGCCAAGATTTATAACCATAGAGTACATTAAAAAATATATATTTAAAAGTAGAAAATGATTGTTTGATAAATGTGTTAAATAAAATTTCAATGCCCACTGATTATTTTCTTAAAATTTCATTATTATTTGGTATGACCATTTTACCCCATGCACTACTCACTTTACCCCACCCCATGGGGTAAAGTGGTCATAAAAGTGAGGTCTAAAAAGTTGCAGAAAAAAAACTGTTACACTCAAAAAATATTTTTGAAAAATGTGCTAATATACTCTCTAAGAATGTAATGTAAAATATCAGCCAAAAGATATCCTATTTTTGAAAAAGTCATATGGTTATACCTCTTCAAAGATGAAAACATCTCTTTTTATGACCATTTTACCCCACCTGACTTATCTTAGATAAATCCGGTAACCTTGTCCTAACCTAACCACATGTTAGAAAAGGGAAGAAGGAATAGAAGAAACAGTATAATAGATAAGTAGATAAAAGAGTACAAATACAACATCACAACAGGCAAAATGCCCAACGAGTATGTACAATAGATTTCTCTTTCCACCCTTACCCTACGTATTCTTTTTGCTCTTGCATGTTTATAGTAGAAAGATCATGTAGGGGAAAAAATCACTACTGAAGTATAGAAAAAGCGGGAAGGAAAAAAAAACTTTGGTTCACAGAGTTACAATAAAGATCGACGATGGTGAGGAAAAGAAACACAAGAGAACTGGACTAAATTTATTCCACTGGTATTTGGATGAAACATTTCGTCCATGATCATAACAGGGTTAAACTCCTATGAACATAAAAATGTGTATGGGTTCTTTCCTATGTTGCAGGGGTAGCTCAAGACAAAATTTTTGGTATCGTTTTTGCACCACCTCCAGCATTTTAGCCCCATCAGCAAAAATTACCAAAAAACTCCCAGCAAGATGAAACACATAAAAATGACTATTTTCGCTACAAATCATTCCATCTAATGCATTCATATAGTTTGGATTCCACACACAAAAAATTTTTTTCTGCAATTATCCCCCCCCCCCAACATCAGTGGTTTCTTACATGTGGTCTGTGGCCCCGGGATTCCACAAATAGTTGCTAACGGGATGAGATTTTGTATACAAAATTTACACATATTAGATGGAAAATAAATGTCTTTCTGCATAGTGTATGGGTTACTATAATTTCACATGAAATCGGATTTTGTAGTTTCCCTCCGAAATGCTAAACCACTTAACAATGGCAACCTCCCAACAGCTGCCACATTTTCTCATTCCCGTTAGTGACCGATGTTCACTGTACTCACTTTATAATCAAGGATAATTTCTTTCTTAATTAAAATTAGACTGGTGCTCAATAAATAAATAAAAATTAGGAGCCAAGCATTTGTTTTTTTTCAGACAAAAATGGTCCAAAAAAGTGTTATATATCCCCTGACTAGTCGGGTACCCTTTCTGGAGCGGACACGCAGACATCATTTCTGAGTGTATTCCATATCGTCTCAATTCAATTATCATAATAAAAAATAATTAGGTGCCATGGAAAACTAGAGCTTGGGACTTGTCGAGCCCTGAATTAAACCCTGCAAAATTTTTAGCTGTAATAGTGATAATTTTGCTTAAAAACAAGTTTAAAATACAACATGGTTTACTTGATCTATGAAATGATTTCGTTTCTATATTTACACTTTATTTACAACGGATAATATTTACACAATACAAACAGGAATGCTGGTAGAGGAAAATGTGGCCCGTGCATGGTGAGACACAGACACACACGTCGGTGAGTAGGACAACATCAACAAAACGAGCCAGACGCCTTTGACTCCCGATTTCTGTTGTGATGCCACCAGCAGAAAATAGACTAATAATTATACAAGCTGGGAAGATACGCCAGCGCCATCGTGTGGGCAGCACTACAATGGTGTCTTTACTTCTGTTTTGGTAATCACAAACAAGGCAAAAAAAAAACCTAAACAAATAAAACAAAGTGTTGATTTCATACCTTTACCCGAGGATCTACCTCTTCATTAGCGTGTTCGTCCATCAGTTTTGGCTGCTAATGGCCTTTATTCCATGAGTGACCAATGAAATTGACTACATTCATGAACTGCAACATAGAATAAGAGCATAACATAATAATTCAGCGATCAATATAAATTGAGATATATATGTCTTTTAAATATATATAAGCAAGCATTTTTGTACCCCCTCCCAATGTTGAAGGAAGTTAAAGCAGGGATTCTTAACCTATGGGTCGCGAGTGAACATTGGATCACAAAGACTTCCAAGATGAGTTGTTCGAATTCCCTTACAGCCAAGGAGTTTGAGCTATGAGAGTCATGACTAATACTTGATCCACAACGGCTTTCGAAATAAATCCATTTACAGTCCTGTTAATGCACTTATTGCATCACTAGTTTTACTAATTAAAAAAAAAAAAAAAAAAGAGTTTCATGGAACGCAAAGCTGAAGAACGCCTGGATTAAAGGGTGAAATTTTCATTCCCCCCTCCTGGTTCAGGGCACCAGACCAGCCTGCCTCTCCCCAGTTATGTGAAAATAATGAAAGTAAATTTTTTTTTTTTTAATTTTTTGTCATTCCCTCCAGTGGCAAAGATGGAGCTGACTGATATAATGTATATGTGTATATTATGAGTTGACATCATCGTGCCGCCGCCCCCAATTTTCAAGTCTATTTCCACCTATGTTTCTTGTCGATACTCTTCCACTCATGATTGTAGGAACAGAATTTTATTGATTTTTTCACTTATCACTAGAAGCTAATGTGATTGTGGACAAGTCTTCCTAATCAGGTTTCTCCCATTCTCTCAGTAGTCAAACTTATACTTGGCGCAGGTAGATATTGCTATTGTATTGTCCAATCTTTGGTCCACCAGTCCATATAGACTTTCAACCCATGGTCGTTGGGCCAAAAGTGGCCTCCAGAATAATCAGATGCAGCCAATGATCTCGGATCTACAAATGTGGGTACCAGTTAGAATTGCCCGACAACAGGCTTGAAACAATGTGTTTTGTAAAAACATGCATCAGAGGTAAAGTGTTTTTTTGTGATTGGGATTTGTGCATATCCAGGAAAAATCCCATTACACAGATATACACCACTTCCACTTTAATAAATATTTTTATGGTGCTTTGTATTGTCCCTACAATTTACCCTAGCAAACAGGGCTGCAACTTTAGCCTATCCTTCAACATTATAGGGAGGCGCCGAAATGTGTGCGCCCCCAGCTAACAAAGCACTCAATTACAGCCCTGCTAGCAAATATCAGTAAATCGGGTCAGGTTATAGTAAGAAAAAGGGCACCCAAGTAGTGTTAAGATGCTCATCTACCACCGTGAAGGTTGATGTTATGGTCCCAGGTTCAAACCTGAGGGAGGATATAGATAAAATATTTTCTGTAACAAGCTTGAGGCAACCACCGATAGACCACACCTTCATTTCCAACCCATCTGATTATTGGCAATAAATTGCAATATGGCCAGAGTTGGTGTTTGGTGAAATAGTAAGAAAAAGGGTGTCAAACTGCAATAATCCATGCTATCTATGATCGAGTTCAGTGAAATCATATTTAAAATTAAATTCATTTTTGTCTACGCAAATTTCTTTTAGTAATTTATAATTTGAAATTTCATCAGCAGCCTTCAATGGTGAACAGAAAAAAGACAAACACCGATTTCGGCAACAAAAGGAAAATTTGCTAAAAACTCCTCACATCACTTGAAATCTGTGGGAGTAACTATAACCTAGGGATGTGCTTTGACACTTTCCCCCACCCCCCTTTGTAAAAATAAAATAAGGGTGCCAGACTCCTATTCAGAATAATATTCAGTACAGACCTAGGTTGCCCAACCGTTTGGGGAATGCCAACCAGTCGATTGGTTTAGAAATATGTAGCAGACCCCTTGAGTTACCCAGAAATGTGCTTTGAGACACTCAGATATTATGAAAGTGTGCAGCAGGCCGCTTATTGATCTGAAAATGTGCTGTGGGTAATTTAAGGGATCTGGTAATATGCTTCGAGTCACTTGAATCATCTGAAAATGTGCTGTGGGTAATTTAAGGGATCTGGTAATATGCTTCGAGTCACTTGAATCATCTGAAAATGTGCTAAGAGCCACTAAAATAATTTATGAAAATGCCCTGAACCGCTTAAATGATCCATAAATGTGCTGCATACTGCTCTAGTGATCTGGGAATGTGCCACCAGCCACTTCAATAAGATGAACACTGCAAATATACCAAGAGTCCATTAAGAGAACTGGAGGTGCGTGATGGGCTGCTCAAGTAATCTGGATATGTGCCACTGGCAGCTTAAATGAACTGGAAATGTGCTATTAGAATGGGCTACAATGGGGGGTACAAGCAGGGCTAGTGCCTCTGGAGATATCAAACTCTCATACTGTATAACGGGTCACATATGACTGTTATACAGTATGTGAGTTTGATATCTCCAGAGACGCCTCTACTGCATAATGCCCCCCACCCTTGGCAAAGTGTGCTGAGAGTTTTTGTGGGGTAGGTAGTATGATGATTAACCTACCAGTTGATGTACTTATTATTGGAAACCATAGCACCAGATCTCATCATCACGTCCTCTCCCCCCCCCCCCCATGGGGGAGGGGGGGCTTTTTTGTTTGCTACAAAATAACACAAGAAAAGCTTGGCTCAATCGGAGGAGGGGGGAGGTTCGCCTACGCCAGTGCGTGATAATGCATACATATATACAAAACGTCGTTTAACTAACTATGCACATTCCAATTGGGTTTCGCTTCGAAAAATGCATTGCAACGAATATAAAATATATATTACCACAAATGGGGTGAAAGCGCCACCCTTGCAGCTATCGCCGTGCGTGAAACGTTTTTTTTTTTTTTTTTGCTTTTGGTTTTTTAAGGCGAATAAACGCGAAGAAATCGATTGATGGGAAATACAATCACAGGACATAAACAAAAATGACAATACAATACAATACAATAATAATTATACAGGGCTCTCGGCTACTATGACCATCCCCTGATCATTTAAAAAAAAAAAAAAAATTGAGAAAGGAGATGCCAGGATCATAACAAAAGCAAAAACAACATCTAGGAAATTAGAAAAAAGAAATTAAAGCCTATCAATTATACATTAACAGTCAATAACAATTAATTAAAAAAATAATAATTGTCAAAATTAAATGACAACAAAAACCATGAATAATACATTGTCGCAGGTGATGACAACAACAAAAGCATAAGAATCATAGCACAGATAATGACAACTATAAAAGTATTGAATAAAACAAAGCAAAGAATAGTAATACTGAAAAATATATACACTCACACACATATATATAGTGAGTATCGATAGGATGAAACCTGATACCAACAGCTAGACGAAACGGGAACTTCGAGTAACGAAACGTTCAAAGAGAGGAATAATAATATTAGGAGGAGTCGACGCAAAATCTCGCCAACAAGAGACCGGAAAATGAAGATTGCGGAAAGTAGCATTACGCACAGAATCATAATGACTGCAATAAAAAAGAAAATGAGACGCAGTTTCCAAATTGTTATAATGGCTACACAATGGACTATCCGCCCTATTAATGCGATGTAAATACTCAAAACGAGGAGCCCTGTTACAGAGGAGCTTGTAAAACATATTTTCAAATTTACCGGACGAAAAAAAGGATGAATACCATTTGCAACAGTCATAAAATGGACGGAAATCAGGAAGTGTATTTTTAAGTGATTGAGTGAAATATTTTTTATATCGGGATTTAAAAATTGAGATCAGATCTTCTGGGTAGAGGCTGGAAGGCGTTACACGCTGAGAAGAAGCCGCAGTGCGAACATGACTATCAATAATCTCATTAAAAGTAATGCCAGAGTGACCAGGGACCCAGATAATAGAAATGTGACTAGAAAGACAGCTTGTGAAAACAAGCTGGTAATAAAGAAGAAAAATGACTGTAGGAGAATGGAATGAGAACGCTCGTGCTGCAGAAATAACGGATTTGGAGTCTGAGATTACGACAATGGGTTGCCGAGAACCAGGAATAAAAAATCAGAGGCCAAGAATGATTGCAAGACAAGGGCGTAGCGAGGGGGGGGGGGACTAGACCCCCAAATCCCCCCCCCCCGAAATGTGAGAAAATGACCGAAAAAAGGGAAAAAGATGGCAAAATCCATTGTTCTGTCACTTTGGTCCCCCCCCCCCCCCGAACGAAATTTCTGGCTACGCCCCTGTTGCAAGAGCTTCCCCGGTAAACACAGAAGTGCTAGAATTGATAAACCATGTCTTGACGACTTTAGTTAAGGGACAGAAAGCACCGCAGACAACTTGGGTTTTCTTAGAGGCATCCGTGGCAATGATGATGGAAGATGGGTCCAAGGAGTCTAAATAGTGCTGGAACGAAAGTTGTAAGGACCCATGGGAGAAACTTTTCTGAAAATCCAAGTCATCAGTGATGAAAGAAACGTTTTGAAGATGCCAAGGGTAAAAATCAAAAATAGGTTGAAGAGTGCTTGTAAGATTGAAATCAATAGAATTGGAAAAGATTTCCATTTTCGTCCTGGGGGGGGGGGGGGCGCTAAACGTCTGAAACCTGAGTCCCACAGATTAGAAGGGCCCTGGGAGGATGACGCCGTTGACCGAATGCAAGCAGAGCCACATCGAGATGAAAGGAGTTCAGTAAGAGTCGGTAATGCCAAAATCATTCTCATTTAGTCAATTCAAGTAGATATAGGTAGACCTAAAATCGAACGCAAAGCAGAGTGATAAATAATATTAATTTTAGAAAGAGATGAACGAGAGGAATTGAACCAAGCATGTGCACCATACCATAGAAGACCAGACACCATATTCAAGATAATGGGTTTCGTATACTTGCAAGGAACATTTCGAGAGCGGAATGCGATGGAACGACAAATATTTAAAATAAAAGTGCCTTTAGTTTTAATAGTACTGAGTTGTTTTGCCCAAGTCAGAGATCTATCAAAAAAGACCCCCAGAATTTTTATGAAGGGATCAAAAGGAACAGACACTCCACCAATAGTAAATGTAGGAAAATGAAAGGAACGTTTCCTAGTAAAAATTGAAAATTTTGACTTGGGAAGGAAGATAGTGAGACCACTGTCTTCAGCCCATTGCATGGTCTTAGATACAGCGAGAGTAAGAGAAGATTCAGCGGAGGATCCATCCGAACAACTGGCGGCCAGGAAAATATCGTCCGCATACAAGAAGAGATGAAGGTTGGGGGCAAGTATGAAGGTAAATCAATCGTAAATAAAGCGAACAGAAGAGGCGATAAAGAAGAGCCTTGAAGGAGACCAGTAGTAGGTGAAAACGTACTGGACTTCCTGCCTCTCCAGTGAATAAAATGGAGACGGTTGATGAGGTATTCATAAAGCCACGATAGAAATTTCTTATCGAACCCCATTCGTGCTAACTTGTTAATTAGAAGATCATGACGAACCGAATCATACGCTGCTTTTAAGTCTAAGGCAATGAGATACAAGACATGAGAGTTCTTGAAAGCATCCCAGATAGTGGACACAATGTCTCGTAAACATGATTCTAAACCAGTTTTGGGGCGAAACCCATAAAAGCAGGAAGAGAACAAATTAAATTTGAATGAAATCCAATTTAATCTAAAAAGAATGAGGCGTTCGAAAATTTTGTTCACAGTGTTAATCAAAGTGAGAGGTCTAAAAGCAGAGGGTTCCGATGGTGAACGGCCAGGTTTTGGAATAAAGACAATTCTGCCTTCCTTAAATGAAGGAGGGATATAGTTTGATGACCATAATTCGTTGAACGCATGTAGAAATTCCAGACCTTTTTTTGGAAGACTTTTATAGACTCGTAGTGGGATACTGTCTGGACCCGGAGTACTTGACCTACCAGTCTGAAGAGCTCGCAATAATTCAATATCTGTAAACGCCATATCCATATGTTCACCGAATGAATGAGAGGGGCCCACAAAGACATGAGGGGGAATCCTACGACCGCACGGGAAATGATCTCGGAAGAGGTCAATTTGATCAAGAGCGTCGGCATAAGAGTTTTGGGCAATGACAAAAATATGATGAGAGTTATCAAAAGATTTGTTTGCGACGTATCTATGACGTCTTAGTGTTGAATAAATCTTGGAAGGCGGAGAGAAAGGAAGTAACTCATCTGAAAGAAGTTTGACTCTCAGAGTGCGAAGGTGGCACCGAAATTTAGCGGACAACCGTTTGTATGAGACCCAGTTGTCTTGCGAAGGAGAAAACCTAAAACGACGAAAGGCCAGTTTTTTCTCCTTAAGGAGAAGACGCCCATCTTTATCAAGAGAAATACGAGGGTAACGAGGGCGCCTGGTGATAAAGGAATTATTTTGAACCGTTTCAGAAATGGAAGCATAGAGAGTATCAAACGGTGCGTTAGCGGAAACCCTACTTAAATCTTTAAGTAAGGATGCCCAACGAATTTTGTATGAGTAGTAGATATTAGAACTTGACAATGAGGAGAATGAGATCATAGCAGGAAGATGATCACTACCAAATAATGAGGACAACGGTGACCAGGATAGTGAACGATGAACCTCAGGCGATGAAAAACACAAATCCAGATAGGATTGCGTGGTAGCACCATAATAGGTAGGGCAGGTGGGAGGAGTAAGGCAAACATTATTGGATAAATACCAGTTATAAAGAGCTCGGCCAGCAGTTGAATCAAAATGCGAATTCCACGCAGACAAATGGGCATTAAAATCACCAAGAAGAACAAAGTCCCCGGAAATAAAATTGAAAATTTCATTAATAGCTGTGAAAGAGAAAGGAGATGAGGGCCGGTAAGCATTGATGAGGTATAACGGATGATCTGTAAAAAATATTTTGACAATATGGAGTTCAAACGATGAGTCCACTCTTTTCCAAATAAATTGGGAGGGGTAGATTGAACGAACTGCAAGTACAAGACCACCCCCGAAATCGTCAGGTCTATCAGCACGATAGATATGAAAACCCGGAAGGAAGAAATTTTTTGATGGCTTCAAAAAATATTCCTGAAAGCATAAAGCATCATAATCTAACATATAATTATGTATCGCTAAATAGTTAGATGAAATACCCCTAACATTCCATGAGATAATCTTGATATTACTGTCAACATTATTCATTATATAGCAAATAGCAAAAAAAAAAAATAAGGAAAAAACAAAAATAACCCAGACTTTAGGGGGGGGGGGGAAAAAAACAAGTTTGAGCACAATAACAATGAAATCTTTTCACTCAATGCAGAAAGAAAAACAAGGGGGTGGGGGAATACGCACATAACAAAGGCAAAAAAGACAAAAAACATCGCTATGTACTTGATAACGATCGGGTGCGGGGGGGGGGGCAGTGGCGGATTACCGCACAGGCGCATGAGGCGCGCGCCTGGGGCCTCGGCAGAGCGGGGGGCCTCCAAATAGTTGTGTGCTTCATCCTACATATGAATTTACATGCGCATCAACAAATCTCTTGAACTAAGTACAGTATCTGCTCTCCCTTTTTTTTTAACCGCAATTTTTTTTAATTTTTTTTTATGTATACTGTACGTATGAGTTATGGAAGAAAAACGGAAACTGAAAGAAAATAACAATTTATAAGACGCAGCTCTCAAGGGCCAGTTCTTCCCCGACAAAGAAAGAAGAGACATTGTAAAGCGATCATTCAGGGAGGGTCATTTTCAAACAGTATTTCCCTAAGGGCACAAGCAGGAGGAGGGATGAGAACAGCAGGTCCTAATGTCTGTCCGAAATGAAAATTGGAGTGAAGGCATAAACAGATGTCTCATTCCTATGCTTTTATGGGCGCCGATAATACGACAGCTTTGGTGTAAGCTTTTGTATACAGTATAATGGATGGCAAGATGGCTATCGGCAGGCGGCGACATCGACAGGAAGAGACAGTCGTACTAATTAAAATGAATGTAGTAGAGCTCTTATTGTGATTTTGTCTCCCACTTGTTTGAATGAAATACTATAAGCTGGTTCAAACAACATATACATTTGCAATCTATGACTGGAACCATACGACCATATGACAAAAAAAAAGTGGGGTTTGAAATGAATGCTGAATGACATGCATTCTGAATCACGTGATTTTTCTGTTTCGCTTTTAACACTCCCTCCCCGGCTGAAAAAAATCAAGGGGGTTTCTTTTCCTTCTTTCTAAAAAAAAGAGCTACATTTTTGGATTGGTCAAGGAGGCTTGGGTAGACAACATCTTTGTGTCAGACCGAAAAGTGTTTATTGTTAATGTAATTGTAATGTGTGTTATTGTAATGAAAAAAATTTTCGTGCCGATCCTCAAGATTTCCTTTAGGATTTAGATTGCAGAATCTCCAAAAATAACGGTAAGCAAAACTAAAAATATATAAATTATCTGATAAATTTTTATTTGAGCATTTCAATTCAACTACAGTAGTCTCTCGAGAATTCGGTCGTGCTCTAATCCAGCACGTCCAGTAGTCCAGGATATTTAGGTGGTGTGGTGTCACTTTTCTCCTGATGCCCTAACCCCTTAACACGTTCTAATATTTCTTAATTGCTGATCAAGTCCTGACTATGTCTTTGCACGAAATTTCATATATTATTTCAATGGGTTTCTTCAAAGTTAATCCAGCAATTTCGGTAAAATCTGGCACACCGTGGTCTAATACGTACCGGATTAGCGAGAGTCTACTGCAGGAACCTTTGAGGCATAGCAGGCCATATTGAAACATTTTATAAAGTACGCGGGCCACAATGTTATACTGTGGCATTTTTCGTTATTAAACGAAACGGGGGGGGGGGGGGCATAATATAGAAGATTTTTATTCACTCTGAATACAAATAATGCAAAGGCAAAGGCCACAACAGGCAGAGTGCCCAATGAGGTGGCTGAAAGAGAAAATAATAATAATTAATATAATAATAGTAAAAATAAAATAGAATAAACAAATAAAAAATAATAATTTCTAAAAAAAAATTTTTTAATAATTTCTTTCATTGACAATAATTTTAATTCATTCTGAAATAATTTCTTTCATTAAATTTAATTCATTCTGTAATAATTTCTTTCATTAAAAATATAATTCTTATATTTACTCTGATATAATTTCTTCCCTCTATTCCCTCTATTGAAGAAATGTTTTTCTATTAAATATTATCAGTATCTTTATATCAAATCAAATATATTATTTTTGAGATATTATCAAATCTTTATTAATCAGTAATATTAAATTACTAAAACTATGACGGATCTCCATTTTTGTCGTGTGGCTGAAGGCACCAGGGCGGACATCTTAGATTACTAAAAATATGATGCAGAATTTTACTGTGATTTTTTTTTTTTTAATGGGAGTGTGATTATTTTTCATCTAGTACCAGAGAATATCATTATATTTCCTTATCTTATTTTTGTGTTTATGGTTTTGGTGATGCAAAAATAAAAAAAAAGATGATTTTTCATAATATTGTTCATTTTAGTGAACCATCTCGTTCTTATTAGGACCAAAAGGGTGCAGTGGTGGATAAACGCAAATTTGTGGGTGGGGGCGGTGGTTGTGACCATGTGTTCAATTTTTCAGGACGGTTCTGATTTTTTTTGGAAAAAATTCTGAATTTTCCCCCTTTTTTAAGCAAATTTATTTTCTTGGTTTGTTATTCAGTCAAAAACGTAGAAAACATTTTTTTTTTCCATTTAATTTTTCTGCTCACGGGGGGGGGGGGGGGGGTGACAGCCCCTACCTTTAATCCGCCCCTGATAGGGGGCCTCCAGATCAGGTTGCGCCTGGGGCCTCCCAAAATCATGATCCGCCACTGGGGGGGGGGGGCACTCAAGTTCAGGATTGGGGCTCGGACCCCTTTCTTTGTCTTTTGATTGTTCGGCGTTGCTTCGCTCTTTCCGCGGGCGAAATGGAGAAATCATTACACTCGAATTCACTAGAAACATCGGAGACCAGACCTTTTTCAGATGGTAGAGTGTCATTAACGTTTATACCAGAAGGACCGGAGGCCTCCATGTCCACAAGTGCACCGTCTGAAGCTGGCATGCACGTATTTTGGAGTGATGACTGAATTGAGCTCACGGTCACCGGTATCAAGGGTCTAATTGAGTTGTGGAGAGATTCTTGGAGACTAGCATTTAGCTCCTTGAGAACGATTTCTCTAAGAGCGTTTACCTCTGCATGAACAAGGGATCTGATCTCCTGTTTCAAAGAGTTAATGTCCGACGAAGGACGAAGTTGAAATATTGCGGGCATGGATGTCTACTAACGCACTAACAAATTCCCTGGACAGATCGTAAAGATCTCTTGGGAATACGTGATCAAAAAAAAAATTGTGAAAAAAAATATTCTATGCATTTTTTGCTTGAAATTAATTTTTTTAGTCCCTCTTTTAATAAATTTCTTCATGGCTCCCCTTTTGCGATATTTTCCTCTATGGCCCCTTGGGATATCCTGGGGCTCCGGTTGAGAACCACTGAGCTACTAGATGGCAGAAGTCACATATTTTCATCCATGGATTGTTTTGATCAGTAAATTGTGCTATCATCTATGAAATATAAATGAAGTTGCTGTTTTGACCACTTTTTTTTTTATATATCACTAGATAGCAGCACAAGTCCCATATTTTATTTGACTATGCCAGGGCTTAATATTTTAATTTCAGTGGTAATTAAAAAAACCGGTAGAAGCTTGAGATTTAGTATTGGATCCTATGGGTTGGCTTGAGTTGGGGAACGATGAGAAAATAAAATTAAGAAGGGGGCAGTGGAATGAAAAGTTTGGGGAACTATGCAGATTCAAAAACTGAGAAAGGAGGACACCTGTATCATAACTTTTCCCAACTGAAATAAAGAACCTCTAAAAAAGAGCAAAAACAGAACAAAACAACAAATAACAATCATAGGTGGAGGCGTGAAAGTCTGGGGGAGCATGATGATGTCAATTCATATATACGCACATACATATCAGTAAGCTTCATCTTTGACACTGCGAGGGGGAACAATGCCGTCCCCCATATCTCTGCCTACGGTAACAATTCTTCTCCCTTTGTTTATAATGAATTGTTCCCACTGTATGGTGTTTTATTGATCTACCCTCAGAGGGTTTTTTTTTTGCCATCCGGCAAAATCACCATAGACATCAGCATTGAAAAAGTGGGGTTTTTTCCCCATCCTATTCTCTATTCTCTTAATTTCTGAATGGAAGAGGTAATACCACCTTCCTTCCCCTTCAGTTTACAGTAATATATACTGGTGAGCAAACAATGATATTCTCAAAATGGATGCTGTAGTTTTTCTTCCAGAGCTGTTTTTCAAATTGTTTTCCTATTATCCCGGATCAAACTGGGCAATAGCATCTACCCTTGCTTGGAGCCAGGGCACTTGAGCTCTTGTATTCTGGGAATTCAGATGGTGATTGGTCAAAGCATGTAAACATGTTTGGGAACAAATCACACTCACAGACACTCATGTCAATGAAGAGATTACAGTGAAAAAAAAATTTCCCCAGGAAAAGAAAATTAGTTTTAGAAACCTGAAAAGGACAAATGGCAAATTTTCTAACATAGGACGCTTAAAATGACATCAAAAAGAAGACATCTGGTAACCTTACCTATTAATGAGGCTTTTCGCATAGATGTCATCAGCATCACTGAGTGACAGGCAAATTATGATTTCCCCCCCCCATAGAAATCGATTGAAAATTGTAGATTTTAGGGGCCGTTTACGTAAGCAAATTTTTAGCCATTTTTGACCCTCTCCCCCCCCCTTGTCAGCAAAACGCTGACCCCCTTTTTCCCTCCCTTGTCCGCAAAATTTTGTCATCAGCTCTGCCACTCTGAATCTCAACTCATATTTTCATAAAGGGTGGTTGATGATGTAAGCATTATCCAAACCCCCCCCCCCTTGTCATCAAAAGTCAGCAAATTGGAAACCCCCTCCCCCCCATCGATGATGACGCAATACTTGAACGGCCCCTTACAGCAGAAATGCAACAATTTGATGGGTTTCCTATCGTATCAATAATTTTAAGAATTAAATTCAACGCTCGACTTTCGAAATATTGATTTTGCTTAGAGATAAAAAGCTCAAAAAATTAAATACAGTCGAATCCCATTTTAATGAATACCGTTATAACGAAATTCTCGTTTTATAATGAACACTTTTCTAATCCTCCAAATAAGTTTACATAGGAAAAATGCGAGAGACCTGTGTGTGTGCGTGGAATTCCTTTATAACAAAATTTCATTATAATGAAGTGATTTCTCCGGTCTCTTGGAGTTCATTATAACGGGATTCGACTGTATATAATATTTAGCCTGATTTACTTTTGTGAGTTGGAGTATCTATGCAATAGAGCATTTAGTGCATTTAGAAAATTTGTCTTTTCGTCCCTCTCTTCAGGTTTCTCACAGCATCTTACTTTTTCTTTTGGCGAAATTTTGTTCCACTCAAAAACATAATACAATAAAACCTAACAAGGGTCACAAAAAGGTGACGTATTTTTCAATTTGACATCAAGTTTTTGAGGACGACCTTTCTCCTCTGTGAGTTGGATATCTAAGGTTCCATTGATTTCCTTTTTTATATATATCCTTCCACATACGAAATGAAAATTAATGTTTCCATACCTACTTGTAATATTCGATTGCATCAATTCAAAACGTTATTTAATTAATCCATAAATTACATTGAAGAAATTCCGCAGCTTTGACTGGAGCTTCTTTTATCTTTTCTTTTTTTTTGAAATACAAACATGCAGATGGATTTTTTTGAACTTTTTCTCGAAAAAAAATCGAAGAATTTAACACCCATCAAAAACAAAAAAAATCTATTCATTTCAATGTTTCTTTAATCTAGATTTGTTTCTTTCATGAGCCACTGAGTAAGTCGCCATGTTGGTTACCTTGGATACGGTGTGCATACCTCAAACCCGTTACTGAAAGTGGGAAATATCACATAATCCAAAAAAGCCTCATTGCAGCCCTGACACAATATTCATCTCCTATCGCATGGCAATCACGAACAAATCTGCATCTTTTCAACCTTGATCTAAGAGTTTAAGCAAAGTAGATAATATCAGTTGTAAAATTATGGTGAAAACATCCAAAAATTATCAGCGAATGAAAATATTCCATGCTGTCCAAAACAGATATAGTAAGTAGTAGACAGTACAGCTAAATAAACAATTGTATTCTCAAGACCAGATATGCTGTGGGATTTCTTCTTTCAGGCTGCTTTTCGGAGTACATTTTTCACTCCAGCCTAGAGCAAGTGGGACTGATGGGGTATGGTAGCATCTACCCTGGTAGGCAGCGTAACTGGACTTGAGGCGACACACACACCAATGCCAGTACATATCAGTTTGACAACCACATCAGTGATGCCAGGGCGAGCCCCAGATTTGCCTCCTCCCTTCCCTGTAACTCTGCACATATCCCGACAATCCTTGTTTTTTGTAAATTTAAATAGATTTCAAAGCATGAAAATAAATATGAAATATATATGTAAACACTCGAAAGATAGATATATATTTGCTTTGCTTGCAATTTTTTCTCCTGAAGAGACCTAAGCCTAAAAATGAGACCAAATGGATAGAATCATGAAAATATGTCAAACTATCATAAACCAGGGTAACTTTGAGACAGCAGGCTATTTTAAGCAGCTGAATTTCCAGCACATAACATGTGTTTCATCAGTTTGCTGCAAGTGATAAAACACATGACATTGGAAAATTGGAAGTTAAAAATAATCAGCTGTCCCAGAGCTATCCAGGGTTTACAGCAGGGGACCATATATTAGTTTTTTCTTAATTTTTTTATACTAAAAATTTGCTAGAAAATCATTGAGTGGTAACTAACTAGAACTCTGCTAAGAAATTAGTCACCATTAATTTCTTTTGGTCCTAGCTCAAAGAGCACTGTTAGTGAATCTTTCATGGCTAAGTTTGAATGGTGTGGCTAAGCAAAATGTTCACATGATTGTGTTGATTGAGCAATATGAACAGATAGGCTACAATATCCCTGATTGCAACTTGATTGTAAAAATGAAAAATCTCTAAAGAATGTAAAAATTTCTGATTGTAAAAATGAAATACAAATATGAAAAAAAAACTATTTGCACAATTGGTGGTGACAGTTTATAATTAGCCCTTGAGTACATGAAATGCAGAGGGTTAAAGGAATTTATAAGAACAGGAAAAAAGGTTTGGGAAGTAATTTGAAAATACTGGAACACATCCGATTTCATTGATAAATATAAAATAGTCAAATCCTGTTATAATGAACTCCAAGAGACAGAAGAAATCACTTTGTTACAATGAAATTTTGTTATAAAGGAATTCCAGGTTTTTGCATTGGTCCTATTTAAACTCATCTGGGGGATTAAAAAAAAAATTTTTTTGCTATTTCGCTAATAAAAAATCACGGTCATTGGTGAGATTATTGCTCACCAATAAGGTGTTAAGCAAGATGACTCGCTCCGATGGATACATATTATTTCACAATAAGATTCTCATTTCTTTTTCTTTTTGTATCCTGTGCATATAATATGGCAAGTGTAAGATAACAGGTGAGATGGCATGGGGGGGGGGGGGCGCTCAATTGCTTTTAAAATATACCTCCAACCTAATATGTGTACATTCATCTTAACTAAACCCTGAAACTTCTCCAACTCCTAATCCCATCTCGTCTGCAATCACCACAAAATTTGTCAATCGAGACAGTACTCAATTGTCCGGGGAAAATATGTTGTAAAAAAGTTTGTATGTTTTTTTGTTTTGTTTTTTTACACTAAATAAAGTGTTCCAGACTCTGCCACGAAGCTGGGCTGGAAGAGATCTCGGCAATGGGATAAGTCCAGTGGCATAGTTCTGGCACTCATTCATTCATTCAGTATTATCACTAAAGCTGATGAGAAAAAGTTGCTGTAACTCCTGCCACTTTACTTCCAAAAAGGTAGCTGTGTCCAGTGGCAAAGTTCTGACATTCATTCATTCATGCTATAACGGTATTCGTTAAAACAGGATTTGACTACCTTAAAGAAAACAAAACATACAAAGATTTAAAAAATACAGAGGCCGATTGGTAACAACATAACTAAAAATTTATTATTATTATTTAATCTGAAGCCAATAAATATGATGTATAAAAACTCTCATTTAGCGGAAGAATTTGTTGACATTTTTACTCACAGAATAAAAAGTAAATACGGACAAAGCAAAAAAAGTAAAGCTAAAAACGATTGATGAAAAGAGGGGGAAAAACCCATCATTCTGATAATAAAATCTTGACAACAGCTCATGATTTGTGAGTTCATAAAAAAGAAATTTATCTCTGTTCATAAAAACACAGGATGACATGATACTCTGATGAACACAAATCACAATGCAAAGAAAAAAAGAGGACATGGCATGTTTTAGTCAATGTATTCCCACCAGTCCTTCTCATAGCCTTCATGAACATGTTCTAACAGAGCTTTACACCGGTTTTCACAGTACCTGAGAACAAAAAAATTTTAAAAACCTCATAATTTGCAAAAAGTACACAGAAACAAGTCCAGCGCATTCTGAAACACTCAGACAAACTATGTAAAAAATTTATAGTTCTTGAAAAAATAAATTTTCACCATATGAGGGACATTTGATAAGGTAAAAAACTGTTAATCTTTTTATGGACATTCTATTTTATCTTTGAATATTGCCTCTTCTAAGCGCCACACACTTTCTCCGATGATGCTAAATATTTCTTTTTCCCGTCAGAAAAATCATATTCTCTCCAACTCTTTTCAAATTCGTCAACCGCAGCTGAAATGACCTCTTCATTTGATGAAAAATGTTTTCCACCAAGCAGAAAAAAAGTCTCGAAAGGGCAAAATCCATAGAAGTTGGTGGATGAGAGAGTGGTGCAAAGCACAATTCATGTAATTTGGCCATTGCAATGGCGTATTTGTGAGGCTGGGACACATAAAAAAGGCCCTATCTCACCAAGCCAATCTTGGCCATTTCATATGCTGCTGTTCTTTCTAATCTCCTAGTAGTATAGCAATGTTTTCTAATAATTGTCTGACAACTTCTGGGGAAAAGTCTATTTGGACTAAAGTTCCAAGATCCCCCCCCCCCAAAAATATGGCCATCACTTTTCCAGCAGACAAAACAGCTTTTGCTGTGTTTGTTACCATTTAACCATGCTCCATTCACTGTTTTGACAATTACAGTAAAACCTGTCTTCAACGAAATCGCAAGAGACCAAGATTTTTTTTCAGTTGAGCACAGGTTTTTGGTTAATGAAGGTTCAGTTGATATAATGTGTAAAATTATGTAACAACCTTGTGTGCAATTGAAATAAAATTAAAATACATTAATCGAAGATAAAATAATTTAAATATAGATAAAATAAATAAATCTTCTATAAATACTAAATACTGTATTCAGATTTTGACAGCCTCTGTATAAAATTCCGCCCTACACTATTTTTCTTCGAAAATAACATTTACGTTCTTTTTAGAACTTCCTCAAAAATTTTCGATTAGGTTGTCAATATCTGTCATGTCAGGTTCGGTTTGCACATAATCGTATATGTTTATGTAATTCTCAGCACCAGAGCTGTAACTAAGAATTTTGTTAGAGAAAAGCAACACTATTTTGCCGTCCCTACCACTGTAAAATTCAATGATTTTATAACAGTGTTTCTGTCAGCACCTAAGATTTTCCACCCCTGAATTTTGCCACCAGGGCAGTTGCTCTTTGCCTCTCTTTAATTAATTCCAGCTCTTCTCAGCCTTACGATCACAGAATGAAATCACGGGACCGCGATTTTTTCAGGTTTTCCCTTAATACAGGTTCCGTTAAGGACAGGTTTTACTGTATTTTGATTCTGGTGTAAGTGAATCCCTGTTTCATCTATGGTAAAAAATCTTTAGGGTTACGAGCCAATATTGAAAAATTCTTTTGAAATGCCTTTTGCCTTAATTCACTTCAATCATCAGCAATTACAACACCCATCTTGCACAAAGCTTTTTAATTTCCAATTTATCATGGAAAATATTGTAAACCCATTTTATTTAAATGACCTGGTTATTCGAAGGCCCTTCAATCAGCAATCTTTCATGACGATACCATAGACTTTTTCAATGATTTCCAGGGTGGTGGCCTAAACCGAGTGCCCGGGACAAGTTTCTTCAAAGATGTGCAGTCTGCTTAAATTCATTGATACAAAAATAAATGACGGAGTCTTTAACAATGGTGTGGATTCCCCATGAACTTATTCCAATTCGGCTTAGATTTGAGCAGCTTTCAACCTTTTTTCATTGTAAAGACCTTGTAATCATCCATTTCTGAAGTAACTGTGACCGATCTTAACTTAGAACAGCTCCAAAAAATAAACCACTAAGCTCTTTGTGCTCAAACTTATATGTGTGTGTATAACATATTCTTAAGAACTATACTCATACTTAATTGCAATAATCTGAAAGCAATCGAAACGTTAATTATTAATGAACAAATTGTCATGCATTGTATCATAAGGAGAAAATAATGTTGTATACCTGTATTTATCTTGAACCTTTTGCTTGATATCCAAAAGGTTTTCTTGAGTGATGTCTCTTTCTAAATATTCAGATAGTGTTTCTGTTGCACTTTCCAAATCTCTCTGATTGTGCTTCAAAATGTAATGCAAGAGGAAGATTGATTAGCCAATTATTTTTCACATAAAAAGCTCCATCATACAATGTCCACATTTAATTTATGAGAAAAGGATTGAGAATAGAATACCTCAAATATTGCTGATTGATTATTCCTCTTGAGGTAATAGGCAAAAACGTATGTGTACATTAGGGTTTGACGACACTGGCACAAAACATCAACAGCTATCTTCAAGAACTGAACCTCGATCCACGACATGTTCTGCTGCTGCATTTCTTCCATCTTTTCCTTCACCGATGCATACAGCTAGGAGACATGCAAATAAAAACTTTAAAGAAAATGATACACCCAACAACAGTTAAACAATTAGTCTGGGGAAAAAATAATATAGTGGTTCCTTAACTTACGATTGTCTTAATTTTGCAAGTGGTGAAGTTATGAGAAGAAAAAAATTAATAGAAAAATTTCAAACAAATATTGGACTTAGGAGCAATGTGTGTATGCACATGATAAATATTTTTCCATTCAAGCAAGCTCACCAAAAAAAAGGTCTGGGCAGGTTTAAAAAGGTCAATGCAAAGATTGCTTACCAGCACGTAAACACACAAGGAAAGGTCATCATTCAAGATATCAAAGCTCAACTGAATTAAGTCAAAGCTAAAGAATGATGATAATTTTCAAGAAATAAGTCCAATATAGTCTGGTGGGGAAAGAGTCTGTTTCCACAGATTGATTTGCTCATGGGATTGGTCAGTTGAACATGAACTATTTGAATGAAAAAATTGTTTTAAGATTAAGCTCTGAATAAAATAAAAAGGTGATATTTTCATCTTACTTATTACTCAATTAGGTTTAATAGCACCATGCAGTTATAGGCAGATGAAATGGAGGAGGGTGCAATCCCCTCTCCTCCCCCCATACACACATTCAGTGATTCTTCACTCCTTCCCCATTAAAAGAGCCTGTATCTGCTTATGCATGCAGTTGTGCAAAAATTTATTTTGGCACTACAAGCAGATTGGTGTTTTCTCCAGTTTATGTCAGCATGAACAAAATTTTAGGCTGGGTTTAGTTGACAAATCAGCTTCAGCGGAATACTCCCTTGAACAAGGATCATAAAATTCTCTTCAGCAATGCATTATCCAGAGACAAAACTACCAGTGTATATTCATGAAAGTAATCACACAAAATAAAAATGAAGAATACTTGAACAGAAAAGACAAAAGAATCAAAATAAAGTGTTTCTTCCTAGAATCTCCCATGGGTAGCCCATAAGTTGTCAGATAGCCTGAGCACGCTAGATAATGATGTAAAAATGTAATTTTAGTCTGAAGCAGACATTGTATGAGACATACATACTTTCTGATAATTTGTCACACATGCAAACGAATCAATAAAAAAGGAAAAAAAAATGTTGGTCTAATATCTGAAAGCAATGTATTGTTCTGTAAATAATAGCCATAAAAGCCTCACATGATTATGCTTATTTGAATTTTGTTATTACTTGAGTATGCAAAAGCCTAATATGCTATTCAATTTAAATTTTTGCTGAAAATCGAAGTAAACTAGATTTCTAATTATATCAATATAAAATATTGATCAAAGTAAATCACCTCAATAACATCATATAAGAAGAAAAATTTTCACCTTATTTTCAAATTTGAGACTTTGCATGTGATTCAGATAGCGATTGCAATAAAATAAATATCTTTGTAGAGCAGATCTAGATTTTTCCTGTGCATCTCTGGCTGTCTTGGCTTCTTTTTCATCATATCTATTGCAGTTGTACCTGGTGGAATAACAATTCAGATTATCAATGACTAGCATAAATGTAATTAATTATATTATTATTTAAAATATTCAATTTGAAGTACAAGTCTTGTATATTTTTATAATAAAAATAGGAGCATCAAAGAAAGAATAATTATAAATCAAGAAAAAATTGTGCACATATGAGGATCATTTCAAACACAATTCACAATGTGGTGCAACTGAGTACATAATGAAAACCTCAGCAAAAATTTCATCAGTTGTTGAAATCTTAAGGAAGCTACATGCACTATTGTCACTAGAAATAGAACAGCTGTCTTTCTGTACTGTATCAGGGGATAACATGATGGGTTGAAGTCTATACCACATCTTCTGTATTTGTTTTTAATTTAGAAATTCACAACTTTATTACACATACTATATACTACGTTATTTTTACTTAGAATGTAATTAAATGTAGAAAAAAATATAAGCTGAATTATATTATTTAAATCAATGCTTTTTTTCTTAATCAGCTAATTTAATTAAAGCTTCAATGCACAAATGAAAAGGTCACAAGAGGCAAATTGCCCAAAGAGATGGCTGAAAAAATTATGCCCATAACAAATAAGGATGTCAAATACAACTAAAATACAGCCACTCAATATAAAAGCATATATCACCAAAAAAAAATTCTACATATAAAATACACTGCCCATAAAAAATATTATGGTTGTCTTAAATCAAAGTATGAAAAGCTTCTTGATTTATCCCACTATGTCCATTGTACTTCTTTTTAAACGTGTCAATTGTTTCTACCTGGAATTGCCCCTGAACAGCAATGTTCAACATTTCATTTTTTTTTAATACTCACCAAGAGGTTGGTGCACTAGCCCGTGTGGGACTCCCTACTATATCAATATTTTTCTGTGGTCATGTTGCAATTTTGAATTTTAAAATATGCTTATTAGGCCGGGATTACACTATAAAAGTTTGATAAAAGTTCTTTAATATAAAACTTGAAGAACGTAACCAATAATCATACCGGCTACATTCACACAGCAAATGCAACCAATAGTCATATTAGTGGCATTTTTTAAGTTTTATAAAATAACTTTTATAGTGTAATCTTGGTCTTAGATATTACTTGTCTATAGTTGAACAAGCATTTTTGCACTTCCACCTCATAGCCAGAACACTGTGGACAACATATTTAACATTTTCTGTGTAAGTTGTAGTTTGTTAAAATGACTTCATTTTTGTGGTTTTCATGAATTATGAAATCGTGCCAAGATAATTGCATTATCATTTTACCTTGACTGGCTATCATATCCATTCTCAGAGAAAATTTCCCATGTGCTCTATCTATGTGAGTAAGAACAGTGTGATCCATCTTACATTTTTAAGCATTTTTTTCCCCTCTTTGCCATACAAAATTCCATTGCCTCAGAAACATTCATACAAATTTTCAAGTCATTGTAACCAGTAGTTTTTATTTCAGTGATTTTAAATCAGAACTTTAGTTATAGTCACCCTATATATCGCAAACCACTGCTAATTAAATTGCATTAATTATGCTTCATTAAACACATTGTAATTGCTTAGTTTTTAATTATAGCTACTGCAAAATAGAGTCCTAATTAAGCATATTGAAAGAGTAACTGGGGTAAACATCTTTATTATATGGTTAATAATAACATTAAGAATTCTCAAACACAAAATATTTCCTTGAGTTAAGCTATAAAACAACTAAATAGCAAAAGTTGGTTTTATTAAGATATAAGAAATATTTATAGATTAATATGGGAATTGTGTTAATTACAATAAACATTTTATTTTAATTAATTATTAGAAGTTTGAATGATATTTCAGAAATCTTATTGTTCAATGTAAATGTTATAAAAACCAAAAAAAAAAAAAAACTGGTTTTTTAAACTATTTTTTACCAACCCTGTGCATAATTCTGAATAAATACATTCCACAGACTTTTTAAATTTTAATAGTTCAACAATTTTGGCAGCTGTGAAAGATGTTTTGCTTTAGAAGATAGATGGTCTAATAATTAAACAATGTGATGCTCTCTCTCTCTCTCTGGAAAGTTATCACAGATATTTAGAGACAATGGATATCTAGATTTCTTTGCATCCAACAGCAGCAGGATACATGCTAAAGAATCTATGGATGAAACATTGTAAGAGTTGCCTTAAATGTGCTAAATTGGGTTCAAGTCTAGCCAAGAGAGTTGCGAATGGAAAAAACACCACGACTTACCAAGAAGATCCATGAGGTTCCCAAGGACCAAGACAAACCCAACAAAAATCAGCTTTGCAATGTTGGTTTTTACAGACCATATGATTGCAACCTCCATCCTTTTCTATGGTGGCATTACACTTAGGGCATTCCTGGCATGGAAAAAAGAATTAAAAAAAGAAGTTAATATATTTAATCTAAGCTCAGATAAAAGTTGAAATACTCACTGATATATTTCATTCATAAGTTAGGAGGAGGGAGCATAATTATTTTATGTGCTGTTTGTAAAAAAATATATCCCACTTTTTCTAAAGTTTTGTTCTTGTGGATTATGTTTAATCAGTCGTCATCAGAACCATGCAAGCAGGGAAAACTTTAAACCGAGAAATGTTTTGATATGGGAAGGATAATGAAGACTGGAGAAATGTAAGTTTCATCAACAAAATCTTCAGAAATATTTCTTTTTGAAAGCCAACTTCAGAAAAATTCATCCCAGAGGGACATCCTGTGTGAATAGGATCAACTTTATTTTTAATTAACATTAGATTTTAGAACTTATAAAAAAATTCAGTTATTCAAGACTGCTGAATTGGAAGGATCCTATGCACCCAGCAATTATGGCAACTAAGCAAATTGTGAAATTCATAAAAACAACTATATGGGATATGAATTATTGTGTCATGACTATACAACTTCACAAGGAAGACATTAAGGTTAAAAAATTAAAATGTAAAAAAAACTGGGAAAATGTGTTAGAATAATCAAAACGAGTACCATACCAGTAACTTACTTTAGTGTTGGCAGCAATCCAATTCGATGTTTCACTGTCATCGTCACATTTTTTCTGCCATTTTTTCAGCAAATGACATTTGACAGGATCATGCCAATTCTCACCACATGAAAAGCTAAAAATAATTATTGCAATAACATAGAAAATACTTAAGAAGGCAATAAAAGAAAAGAAAATGGTTAATTCTTATGTAAGAGTTACATGATACAGAGTAAAGAAAAACTAAAAATAATCTTCAAATACTTCTGATAAGAATCATAAATTTAACATGAAGGCAATCTTTTATTTTCTACCAATTATGCTGTAAACTTGTTCTGTGAAAAACTATCAAAGGCTGGATATACTCGTGCATACGTCCAACCCTTTCCCCTCACTTGAGGGAAACCAAAATCATAACACAAATCAAGGTTTAGACGTCAACCCCTTTGAAATTTTGGAGCAAATTTTTACACAACAAAATGACTCGTACACGACTATATACAGTAATTCTTAACAACACTTTTAGAATTATTACATAAATACTTTAACTAACCAGAATGTGTGCCTACAGCGACAAGTAACAGGTTGTGCATCCACATATTGTACAGCAATAACGTAATTACATTCTGGTTGAGGGCACCACCTCAGCAGACGATTACACTATAGGACAAAAAAAAATATTTTCTTCTCACATTTCAGATAAATTGCATTATCACTTGAAATATCTATATATATAAAATTGATTTTCTGTCTGTCTGTCTCTCTCTCTCTCTCTCTGTGTGTCTGTCTGTCTGTGTGTGGGGTTTGTCACTTTTTTCAGATATTACAGCTAATACTTCTTTAAATAAGAAGGTCTGAGCTTATATCTTGGCTTGGGCAGAGTTGCCTTTGTGTATTTCTTAATTTCATGTGTGCTCTTGCTATTCTATAATGCCTGTAATTTTGGCTGTCACAAGCTTTTTTATAAAATGTCCTGGTTATTCTCATATCTTCAAAAAAGCTTACTTGAATTGTTATTCTTTACTGAAATCAGGATTGATATTTTAATAGCTTAAAAATTACATTATGAACCCAATTATCATAATAAAATTATAGTCATATAAATATATATGCTTCACATATTGAACTAATGAATTATTCAGTTATGATTTTTAATTGCCCTGAGTTATCATCAGTCAGCAAATCAAAGGAAAATTATCTCATGGGCCTTAACACACGAATAAACAACACTTTTATCAAGGCAATCCTGCATTCCTAATGCAAAAAATAAAATAAAAGGGATAATTTTTTTCCATACTTCAACAAAGCTGTTTGTGATGAGCTGCTGGTATTTTAACTTGACTTTTGGATCAGTTACTAATGTCCTGAAAAAAAAATTAAAAGTTTATACATCAACATAATTGTATAACAGTGCATTTCTTACATGATATAATCATACAGGGAAACTATTGATTGAAATTTTCTTTTTATTTTGAATAGATGTCACTCCCCTTCAATGGAAAGACATACTGAATCAAAACAGGTGCGAGCTGTACTCAACCAATCAACCAAAGCAAGGTTACAATGTTCTAAATAATTTATCATATTTGACAAAAGTAGCTAAATGTTGTAACAAATTTTGAGCAAAAAGGGTGAGATAATTACAATAAAAATACTCACATGACTGTTTGATCATCCACGAGTATGTCACAACCATGAGCTGCACATGCTATAATCTGTTAGAAAAGAAAAGTTAAACCAAAACATATATAATGAAAGCTATTAATCTCAATAATTGTTTGAAATTTTTCGAATCATATTGCAAAATTATTAATTAATTAATGTATAATTCTTAGCCTCTATCTCTGCAACCCTTATACTGATGTAGTGGCTACATTAGTTTTGAAAAACAAAATATTAAAGAAACTGATTATGTGAATATCATTATGTATGCTATACATTGAATGCTGGAAAAAAAGATAAGATAATGAATTCCCACATACTTGACACATCCCTTGGTCCATTATTTTGCTCGTAAGATATTCTCTCCAACATTCTGTACAAAAGCGATGACCACAGGCTATCCCAGTCATCATCTGCAACAAACATTAAAGTTTATAATATAACATCTTTTCCATCGAAGTACTGTTAACGTAGCAAAATTTATACAAACAGCAAAGACAGTTCTGCTTTTTCTTTCTCAAAATGCTTAATAAATTTACTTTACCTCACATAAATGCAACTAAAATTTGAAGGTTTATAAAATCAAATTTTATTATAATTATTTTAAAAGAATCTAGTTGAAAGATTCAAAATATTTGAGTGATTAATTTTTGATTAAATACAAAACCTTTTCATTGTATTTTAAACTGGATTTCATAGTTTCAATGAAATTTTTTTTTATAATTAAGATAAACTTTTTCCACTTACTGGTCTTGGAATGTCACGCAAACAAACTTCACATTCTTCAGTTCCATGACTAAACCTACAGGAATCCTTCACAAATTGAAATACAAAAAAAGATGACAATTTTAAAAAATTAAACTGATTAATTCGGTAACAGTTTTCTTTTACAACAAATAACATTAACCTGTCATCGTTTTGAGAAAATTTGCAATACCTTAAATTACATGTAAGCAGATTTCTTTTTACTTTACTTCTAAAAATTATACATCAAAATAAATGTTTTCATTTTTTTTACCATTTCTCATGAGACTTTAAACATTTATAATACAGTGCTATCTGGACTTGGGAATTTTTTGCCTTTAAAGATTTTTTTTTGCGATGTTTCTACCTCGATTAATGCACATTTTAGTTGGCATGAATACACATGCTCACTCAACATAGCTATGTTGCGAGCTGAATCATTATTAGAGCAGCTGATACTCAATCCTAATTAGTATGTTTGCTTTGAAAGCTCTTTCCAGATGTACCTCCATTTTTCTTTCAGAGAGTTTTTCAACTATTTCATGTAAAATGAAAGATTGAGCTAACAGATGGTGCATAAAAAAACAGCCCAGGCTTGAATGTATTCATTGCACAACATTGTTTTGGTGCAAAACTCTTAGCAATGAACTGACCACTCTGGACAGTTTAGGTGCTCATCTTTTCCAAATGCATGCATCAAAACAAAGAAATGAGCTGATCACATCACATAAAGGAACATCTATGAACCCAACTAGGTTATACACATGGTGTAAAATAAAAAGATCCTCAGTTGCTTAACTTCCTGTAAATTTTCATTTATCCCATTTTGTAGCTGTTCATTTCAACCTTTGATCAGTTTGTATTTTTTACAGTATTCCCTTAATATTCAGAAGACACCAACGAATAAGGCAAATACACAAAAAATAATAAAAGTCCTAATGCATTTGAACACCAATGGGTGCCGTCTTCAGAGGGAAATTTTTTTTTTTTAAGCCTGCATTAGTATCTCACGCAAGCTCACAACTTCATTCTGACTACGACGTTTGAAGTGAACAGACGTACTTCTTCCGCTGAGCAACCGAGCGTTAAGATTTGGTATTCAACCCAAGTGGAAAACTCGATCAGCGAGACTAGTGGTTAAAATTTTTCCTCTGAAGACGGCACCCATTGGTATTGAAATGCATAAGGACTTTTATTATTTTTTGTGTATTTGCCTTATTCGTTGGTGTCTTCTCAATATTCTTGGGCAAAGTTGATCAACTCTTCTATATTCCCTTAATGTTCCATAACCCTTATCTTTTAACTTTAGGTTTTACCTGGAATAAATATTGAATGACTTTCCATGAAAACCTTAATCCAAAATGTAATTCTGAAATGAATTCCCTTTATTTGCTAAAGTATCACTGTCCAATGTTGTGCATGCTTGCACAAAAAAATCAGACATGCATGAATGGCAAGATGAAGAGCTTGCATTTATGTGTGTATCCTTAATTAAAGAAAATAATTTTTAGGCTGAGACAATGTCAATGCAGGATGACGTGAGTTGGGAGGGGGGGGGGCGCAAGTCAGTGTATTACTATACAGTAAACTCTTACATAACCATATTACTATTCAGTTCTGGTGCACTTTTCATAATGTTAATATGTTGCATTCATAACAATAATTAATTACATACAATTTTTATTGCATTAGCAAGGATTAAAAGATACAGCAGAGCCTGTTTAAGACTGAACACTGTACGAGACAGAAACCTGTCTTGAATGGAATCAAAAGATAATCCACTCAATGATTGGTGCTTTGATGTGCACCTTTATAAAACAAAATATTATTTCAGTCCATTGGTGTTCCGATTGGTAAAGGTTCTATTGCATAAATATAAACACAATCATGCATACTTTACTGGATCCAGTCTGTTTTTTATATGGATTAATAATGTGAGCTTCTTTGAACAAAGCATCTTGATCACCATCATAGTACCTATAGGGACACACATACATATCTAAAAATGTGATCGAAATAAAAAATAACATTTTCAACACATTAATCATAAGCATTAACATTAAATTCTATTAAATTACTAAAAAACTTATACAATATATTAGTCAACAAATTTCATTTTCCTTTAAATAGGCAGGAATGAAAATTCTATAGATGATGTTATCGGCTGATTATTATGAATCAAAATTACAGCAAAAGAGTCCTGTATAACAAGTAGACTATGGCTTTTAATGAGAATCTCGCTATAACTACTGATTCAGTTGAACGTTTAGTTCATGAAGGAAAAACCATACTAGTAAATATTAATGTTTGAACTCAAACATCAACCATTATGAACCTCACAAAGACCAAATAAGTGTTTCAGTAGTAGCTGCATCTATATATCTATTCTATAATATAAAATCACAAACAAACTCGAAAAGGGCCTGTTGCTAAGCAACTGAGTGACGGAAGTGGGTGAAATTTTTGAGTGACGGAAATCTGTTACGGAAGTGGGTTCGATTCATATATCGATATTCACATTCATATATCGTACATTCATATTCATATATCGATATGATATCATATATCACATATCGATATTGGGTCGATATTCACATATCGGGACCCATTTGACCCATCGGGACCATGTTATGTGCATGTACCAAGAGGCTCCTACATCCTACAGCAGAGCCCTTAGGCTGGAATTTAGATTTCGAGCCCCCAAACCAGCTTTTCAGGGCCCCTCTGTGATTAATTTATAGTGTGAAAAATCAAAAAGTGATAAGAATCGTTGTGGCCCCTGTCAGCCCTTCCTTTGTGGGGGGGGGGGGGGGAGGTCCATGCCGAGAGGTATATATATGTATAATATACACACACAACAGCAGTGCTCCCAACACAGGGTCGGGGTACCCGGGGAAGATTTCACGTATAAGTAAAAAGTTTTCATTTCCAGGGGCCCTTGATGGATCTCATTGTTTTCTTGCTGCTTTAACGTTGAAAAATTTCGATAGCGGAAGCAAAAGATATATCCGGTCTGGAGCCCCACCAAAAGTATGCGAATTGGTGTCCCGGGTAATTGGTTGGGGGGTCCTGGATTTTATTCGTTGGTAAAACGAATACAAATGAAATTTTTCATGGTACTCGCTCCGTGGGATGGCCGACAAGCTTCCAAGTCGGAGCCCATGTTTACAGGTTTCATTTTGGGTGCCCTGGACGAATCTCATTCTTTTCTGTTGTAGAATTCGCAACAGCGGAAGCCCGAGATAAAGCCAGTCTGGGGCCCCACCAAAAGTATGCGAATTGGTGTCCCGGGTAATTGGTTGGGGGCCCTGGATTTTATTCGTTGGTAAAACGAATACAAATGGAAATTTTTCATGGCACTCGCTCCGGGGGATGACCGACAAGCTTCCAAGTCGGGGGCCCCATGTTTACAGGTTTCATTTTGGGGGCCCTGGATTTTATTCGTTGGTAAAACGAATACAAATGGAAATTTTTCATGGCACTCGCTCCGGGGGATGACCGACAAGCTTCCAAGTCGGGGGCTCCATGTTTACAGGTTTCATTTTGGGGGCCCTGGATGAATCTCATTCTTTTCTGTTGTAGAATTTGCCACAGCCGAAACCCGAGATATAGCCAGTCTGGGGCCCCACTAAAAATCAGCGTATTGTGTCCCCGCTACTGGATGTGGGGCCCTGGATTTTATTCGTTGTAAAATTGATAAAAATGAAAAATTCTCACAGGGGGGTGTCCGACAAGCTTGCAGGTCAGGGCATCTATGGAAATGTTGGCAGGTTGTAATTCGGTGCCCCTGAATGTATCTCATTGATTTTTGTGGTTTAACATTGTAAAATTTGCAACACATCGGTAGCCCAAGATATATCCAGTGTGGGGCCCCACTGAAATTCAGCGAATTGAATCTGGGGACCCCCATGGGGAAGTTTTCTGGGGATACTTGATGAATCTCATTTGTTTTTTGTTGCTTTATTATTATTTTCATTAAAATTCGCTTCTTCAGTAGGCTGGTGCTTTCACACGTCCCTTTCCCCTTTTCCATAGCACGCTGATGAAGTGGGACGAAATAAACAAGATATGTCCGGAAGAGAAGTGGGGGGGGGGGGGGGTTGGCCGCCAAAGGCGGCAGGGGGGCAGAGCCCCCCTAGTATATATATATATATATATATAATTGATTCTCTCCCTGTGAGTGTTCTCTATACAAATCTAGAATTTTAGATCAATCGTCACCAAATTTTGCATATATATCAAATGGGACCCGACTTGAATGACAGGCTACTTTAAAATTCTGCCAGAGCAGGGCAAATACCCCAAATGGGCAAAAAACTGTCGGGCAACAATGGTGTTTTTGGGCCTCAACAATCACTTTCCAAACGTTTACTTTGGTTACCGTGGTTCCCTAGCAAAATTTTAACAGAATTTAAAATATGCCTTTATGTGAAGAAATGCTATTTCTAATTTTTCCCCAAAATTCAAACTTCTTGAGGTTCCTCATCGCCCCTGAAGTTTTACGCACATGTGGAATTCTGTAACACGGCATCGCAGAGGAGGCTTTCCTATTCCCCTAAACATGTGATTCATTCAGTGACCTCAATGTTTTCCCCTTGTTTTCAGTATTCATTAGCACTCTTACACCTTAACTGAGAGGGTGTATAGCAGTCAAAATGATGACCAGAAGCTTTTATTGTTGTGATATTTTAGGAAATCCTAAAGAGTGGGATTCTCAGGTCTCACCCACCTATGGCAATGCTTTCTTATTTGCTGACTCAACGCAATATTAAGGCACAACAATTAAGAAAAGATCCAGCTATTGCATACATTCTTGAAATTATCGTGCAAAAGATAGAAAATATTTGGAAAACTACTTTAATTCCTATGGTTTCTCACCAACAGATATGCAAAATTTTCAAAAACTTTTACTGTAAATACAAGAATCTTCAGAAAAATATGAAAGCAAGAAAAGATTCTAAAACTTTCAAGTTGAACTTGAAATCTTTTCATTGCTAAGCACGAAAATTGTTCGATATTACAGCATGCAAATGTGATTTTGAAGACTGTAAGTGTGACAAGTTGAGAAAGGTCCCAAATTTAGAGCGAGATTTCTTGCAAGATCAAAGAAGTACATGCAAGATGGCCATTGGTCGAGTAGATGTCCTAACAACGAAGAAATTGAAAAACAATGAACAAAGGAAAATGATATCCCATTTGAAGTCGTCTCAAGAAGAAATGGCGGAAACTAGTTCATCAACCACTAAAAACTCATCTATATCCAATGATTCTGAGGAAAGTGATCTATATGAGCCAAAACACAGTTTACCGTTGAAGTTAGCATTTCCGTCTACCACTACTGATCGGTGCCGAAGAAAGTACTTCATTTGCTTTTGAAGTGTTATCATCATCCTCACAGATGAGAACTAAATTACCAAATGTTGCTCTCGCTTGTGATAGAACTGGTGTGTCTGATCGATCAGCTACAATTATTGCGAATGCTGTGCTGGAAGATGTTGGGTTATTGACGAAAGAGAAGCCAAATATGACAATAGACCGGATGAAAATAAGGCGTGAAAGAGCATCACAGAGAGTTCTTTTGCAAGATAAAATTCCTAAAATTCCTAAAAATGTGCGAGGAATATATTTTGATAGTTGAAAAGACAAAACCTTAGCTAATGTCGAAGAAGGTGATTCTTTCCATAGAAGAACCATATCTGAAGAACATATAACTATATTGCAGGAACCCGAGTCAATTTATCTCTGTCACAAACTCCAAGAAGCAGTAGAGCAAGGGATATAAAGTCATCAATCCTAGACTTTTTGAAGCAAGATTTTCATACGATAGCATTGATTGCGATCGGATGCGCCGGAACTATTACCAATATTGGTTATAAAAATGGTGTTATCAGATTAATAGAGAAAGAAATAGGCCATCCATTGCAATGGCTTATTTGACTTTTTCACTTTAATGAGTTACCTCTAAGGCATCTTGTGAAGCATCTAGATCAGTGATTCCCAACATGGGTGGTGGAATGTTCCAGGAGGGGTAGTAGAAGCTACGGGTATAACATGGGATCCTATGGGTTAGATTGCGTTGGGGGTGATGGGAGAAAAAAACTTCTACGCCCACCCAGAGAATTTATTGCTCTCATTACTCTCCGATGAGAATCTCATTTACAAAAAACTGGGAACCAAGAGAATTCTGAAAATTAGAAATGAAGGATTATCAGAAGCAGAAATCCGTACATTCCATGTTCCGAAAATAAACTTTTCTGCTAAGCACTATTTGGAACTACGTGCATGGGATCAAGTGCGAGTGACTGAACCACCTATTATAAAAAATCAGGAAACAGACCCACAAAAAATGATCTGGACCTGCTTTTCCATCTATACTGAATTTTCCGTGTCACACAAAAGCAATTGAATGGTGAGTATGACTCTTAACTGAAGCATCTCTTGCTGTATCAACAACCGATTCGTGAAGGCTTCATTCAAGCCAGAATGAAATCAAGGAGTACTCTTCCATCATTTGAAAAAAAGCGGACTGTTTTGCAAAAAAGTGAAATGTAATAACAGTGTGATAGAGGAATCAATAGAGCCATTCTCCTGACGCCTATATCGTCAAACTATGGTTTTTTTGTATTTTTAATTTGGAACACTGTTATAGTTTCGTCCCCACCCCCAAAAAAAGGGTTTATTTTCATCTCCCTCTATCAATCACTATATTCTGAGTGCTTGAAAAATTGTCCTTTCAACTGCCATGACAGCTGAAATGCTGCATATTTGCTTGTCAGTTATTACTTATATATGGAACTCTTAACTTGTGAGTATTTCTCTGGGTTTATATGTATTCAGTTTTGCCTCATATACTGAATAACTTTTAAATTAATTGTTTTTCTTTCTTTAGAGAATGCTTTTTAAAAAACATCAACTTCGTTTATGTTTAAAAAGATTTTTATATAATATTGTGTGTGTATTTAGAAAAGTCTTTTTGCTTGACCTTTAAGGTCTATGAGGAACCTCAAGATATTAAAATATTTTGGTATAACTTCTTAAAACCTTGAAAGGCATCTTTTGAATACTAAGGCAACATCAATTTCCAAAAAAAGTGAAAAACATCCTTTTTCGTTCCACCCTAATGTACATGCCTTCATAATGGTTTGCCACTTTTTCAATCCTCCCAGTAATGAGGCTTTTTGAATAGACATCAGAATCATCATCAGCATCATTTTGAGGGTCAGGCAAAGGATGATCCCCATACAAATCAGTGTTAAAATTGCCGATTTTACTGTAGAAATGCGGAAATTTGGTGGGGTTTTCCACTACATCAATAATTTTAAGAAAGTGTATTGAATTCTCGACTTTTGAAATATTGAGTTCGCTTAGAGATAAGAAGCCCAGAAAATTAAATATGAAGTAATTAGCCGGACCTACTTTTGAGTTGGATATCCATGCAATAACATTGATTTCAACCATTTATTTATATCTTATCAAGCATAAAAATTAATGAGATAGATGGCTTTTTTCTCAGTCCGAGATATCAAGGAAACAGTTATTTTCCGGATATGATGCTGAGGTGAACTCGGAAAGAAAAGTCATAATGTTTTTGCCGGGACTCAAACCCAGGCCCTCTTGCATACCGGGCAAGCATGCTACCATCTACACCACTTGAATGAATGAATGCCAGAACTTTGTCACTGGACTTATCCCGTTGCCGAGATCTCTTCCAGCCCAGCTTCGTGGCAGAGTCTGGAACACATCTACACCACTGGAGACATGACTTTGCCTTCCTAATTTCACGCCCTGTGGTGTGAGGCGCTGAAGTAGAGGCATTAGTAGCCTCTCTTAACTTCAGGAAATGGCCCCGGGGTGGCATGGTTTAGAGCGAGATAGATGGCTTTTTTAAAAAGCTAGAATCTTCTAACACTCCAAACCATCCCACCCGGGGGCCATTTCCTAAAGTTAACAGAGGTTACTAATGCCTCTACTTCAGCACCTCATGCTACAGGGCGTGTAATAAGGAAGGCAGGGTCATGTCTCCAGTGGTGTAGATGGTAGCATGCTTGCCTGGTATGCAAGAGAGCCTGGGTTCGAGTCCCGGCAGAGACGTGATGACTTTTCTTTCCAAGTTCACCTCAGCATCATATCCAGAAAATAATTGTTTCCTTGATAAAAATTAATGTCAACATATTGTCTTTTAATATTCAACTGCATAAATTCATATAGTTTAGGATGTTTCAAAATTAATTATGGGCCCGTAAAGTATATCGAAGAAATTCCACAGCTTTAATTAAGTATTTTTGGAAGCAGAAAGAGGCAGATTGATAACTTGAAGTTGAAGGGGGGGAGGGAGGAATTGAAAAACCTAGCGCCCTCTTAAAAAATGAAAAAAAATTAATTTCGATATTTCTTTAAATCTAGATTTGTTAATTTCATGAGTCGGACAGTAAGTCGCCATATTGGTTAACTTAGACACAGTTTGTATGTCCCTCAAAGAAAGAGGGAGATATCACATGATACAAAAAGCCTAATTGAATAAAACCCGGCCAGCATCGGGTATTATAGCTAGTAAATAATAAAAACAAACAAACCTCTCGTATAATTTCTCTTTGTCCCACTTAAAATGATTCAATAAGATTCTTGTGGTGGTTGGAGGAATCTAAGACAAACAAAATTCATATACATCAACACAATATTATCACTGGATCTGCATTGCTATGAAATACAATATGTATGAAAATTATTTGTCCACTTTTAAAAGGGTATTTTTTTTTTGAAGAAACAAACTTGCTAAAAAAACCTATATGTCTCAATATATACCAACCATATTTGGTGTTGACAAACAAAGTATGCAGTTCCTCGACAGTTTTACAAAGAGAGCAGATAAATTGTTTTTAATGAACTCCCCTTCCTCCCACCATAAGAAACATAATTGAAATCAGTAAAATTTGGTGACTTTAGCGACCAGAAGCAGTGAAGACCCCTTATAACCGATTTAAGAAGCTAATTGTTCAGGAATGTTAGAACCTCCCTGTATATGTGTGGTGATAGTGCTGTGGTTTCCAGCTTCAAGTCACAAATGCTAGTTGATCTCCCTTTTGAAAATGCTCTGCCATTGCCATTCACAGATCCACAATATATAGTCAAATCCTGATTTAGCACCACCATTACTTTCAAGGAATGTTTGCACTATAACAAGTTAGGTGTCAATTATCGAAAACTGAAACAAATCTTTTTCAGTTCTGCATAAATTACAAGTCAAAGATTAGTGCTTTGTGATTAAAACATTAGCTTCCATACTTATTAAACAAAAATCAGTTATTATTGTGTTGATAATATAGAAAAATGTATTCCCTGAACTCCATACAACTCAGAATGGGGCTCTTAACCCTCTCAACATTATTGATATTGAAGGACCAGACACACACACACACATTTAACATTTACAATGCTATTGACAAGATATCTCACCAAACCTGATGGGCTGCACTTTGCAATAGATCTCTTCTCTTAGGCATTAGTATTGCAGAAAGTGTCAAAATGATATTTCCTAAGAAATGTGAAGCAGTAAAATGTCTCAACTTTTCATTATTTGAGCGCATGTAGAATGATTTGTGTCTAATCCTCGAGATCCCATATTTTGTGTGTGCGCGTGTGTGTGGTACAGGCCCATGAATATTTTTCTTCAACGTATTGAATACTTCAGTAATAAATACTTGAATTATCTACAAAAAAAAACTGTAGTGAATGACTGTAGTTTTTTTGATGATTTTATTTTCCATTGCTCATAAGATTATTTTTTTACCTACTGCTGCTGGTTTGAATATTTTTTTTTCCCCATGGAGTTTTGAACAGTCTTTTTCCCCTATTGTTTTCAGCTATTTTTTTCTTTTTTCCTGTGGCTTCTCTTTTTGCCTTTAAGGATGTATCTTAATTGTTATTTTCTCACCAAAAAGTTTCAATCACAATTTAACTACATATATACAGTGCAGTACAAAAGTTTAGGCCCATAATATGTTCCTTAATAGAATTAAAAATAAGAGTTAAATTTTGTTAATCATTTTACCAAAGATCAAAAATCATGCATTCTAGAATATATGAGGTGGAGGTTTCATAAAACAAATTTCAGAGAAAAATTACAAAAATCAAATTTCATGTGACTTAAAAGTATAGGCACAGAATCAAATTTATGCTGTGTAAATTTACGTCACAAAGGGGGAAGGTGTTTCTCACTGTTCCTACATGAATCTTGAATGTTTCGCGAGTGACCATGCTGAAATTTGCACAGTCCTCAAACAAGGAAGTGTTGTGGATGTGGGCACTGAGGTTACAAGGAAAATCTGCGCACTAGGTTTCTATTGAATTAAATCAATGTAAATGAGGCATCTATAATGTTTTGGCATGTGCTGAGCATTATAAACCGAAATAAAGACCTGGGAGACCCTGAGTGACCAGTTTACAAGACAACAAAAACTTGCTTCGCAACAAAATCACTCTGCTAGTGAAATAAAACATAGAAAAGAATTGAACATTTCAAGAGAATCGGATATGCTCAATTCAGCATAATAAGCAAGTGCGATTGGACAGTACTCAAAAGTATGTCACATTCAGATGAATGAACATACTCTTCAGTGATGAAAAGTGTAATTTTTAGACAGCCCAGACAGTTATTCTTATTATCTGCATGATCCGAGAAAAAGCAAAGAATTTTATTCAGTAGGCAGGAAGGTGGAAGTTAAGTCATGGTACAGGAGCGTTTGGTTATGATGGACAAACCTCATTATATTATAAAAAGCAATTTAGTTCATGTAATCGTTAAATCACATTACTAAAATTATTTACATGATTTCTAAAAAAGGATATTTAAGATTTGCGCCTGAATTTTTGTGGCATGCATTGTTATTGCTTTCGCTATAATGTAGCAAATAGTCAAGATTTATGTTTCATTTTCAGTGTATGCTAATGATTTGTCGCAAGAATTCTGCACAAAATATAGATTGCGAAGTCTCACAATTTACATTAAATAACTTAAAATTCAAAATTATTGTTGTGCCTAAACTTCTGTGACGCACTGTATATAATGAGCTTAACAAATCAAAAAAATATTCAGGTGCCAGCCAAATCTCTTAGAAGACAAGCAAGAAAAATGGTCCTAAATAGTGCTTTTTTTCCTTGCTTTTCTCTAACTTGATAACCCCTTCCCATGTTAAAAGACGAACTGTAGAGAAATCAGAAAATTTTGTATCATCCTTAGACACCAGTTTAGCAATCATATTCAAAAATTTTTAGGCCCAGTGTGATAGCCCAGATAGATTAGATACTCACCTAAAGTATCAAAGGATGTTTAGAGGTGTTGCGAGTTCGATACCTGGTTCGTCCTTGTCAGAAACTTTCCTAACACAGCGGTACAACAGAAACGCAACATGCTCACAGAAAAAGATTGATACCACTGGGAGTCCCACATCAGGGGGTTAGCGCACCAACCTCTATGTGAGTATAAAAACATCTGACCTTCAGAATCAGCAAATAAATTGTAAGTCGCGGTCTAATCAGCCCTCGTGTGCAGAAAATGACTGCGGTGCAACAAAAGTTATCAAAATTTTAGGCACTTATCTCCAACTTTTGAAACTGTAATGTAAAAGACCTCCTGCAATGACAATTCCAGATATTTTGTTAATTTCCTGATGAAATTTTCTTCTCCATATCAGCCCAATGGTACATTCCCAATTGTATGGTATATACTGCTATTTGTAGACTTATTTCCAGACCCTATTTTGCACAGGCATGTCTCAAGGACAATGTATCGGGTAAGGGGCAACTCATATCATAGGTCTGATGAAACGTCCTGTATTTTATGGAACAGACAAATTCATCCATATTATTGTGGGAGGGGCAATAGCTCCCCCTCCTATAGGTCCACGCCTGAGCAAAAGCAGGCACTTTTAGCTACTACGACTACTGAACCACACATCCACCTTGTCCATTTTCCTCTGGGGAACTTCTAACAAATTAGTACATGTTGGAGTGCATGTGTTGTGAACCTAATGTGAAGTTTTGTTCTTGTGTGATTCCCTTGTTATAGTGCTGCCATCTTTTTTCAAACTATGAGTGAAGTGTACTGAATGAATATTAGTACCGTTGTAGGGGCCTGTTGCTCTGTGTGGAGAGACTTTTTATCAGGAAGGTTGGCTTGCATTTACATAGCAAAATTGGGAACCACCGAAAACAAACTTCAGCCGACCACCACTGTGGAATTGATAGGGTTCGAATCTGGATCCTCGTGATATGAGTCCATCAAGACATCTTCAGCTGCACAAACAGAGCTAATCAGATAATATCCAGGTAAAGCCATCTTCTACAGGTGGTGTTGATTCAGGACGTGTCGGTAGAAGCGACTTATTATGTAGGTTTGTTTATGCATCCCATATTTTACGGGACAAGCAAATTTTCCAATATTATCTGGCTCTTGGGAGTAGTAATTGCTCCCTCACCACTGGATCTGCACCAGATTTAGACATGGTTGGCATGGCATTTACCACTGATGGTTTTACGGACAGTATGCTAATCATATCGTCACTGTCCGTGCAAAATGTCTTACGTAGAATCAATTTTTTTGAATGCCACTTACAAGTATCTTCATGTACATTTTCCTGTTCTGTAAAAATGCTACATTGGTCTTTCTATTGGTCAGAAACATGACATTTTTATAGAACATGGGAAATGTGTGTCTAGGCGCTTTTAGTGACATTGAAAAAATTGAGAATTTTGACATATAGCATTTTTACGAAATGTTGATATGGACAGAAGTAAAAACAAGTAGGCTATAAATTCCTGTAGTAGGCCCGAAGGGACCTAGTGGCACCAGGTTTCTATGGTGACTAAGAAATATATTTGCGGCTAAAATTTTCTGCAGAATTACTAGCTCTGGTAAAAAGATTACACTCAAGGTCATTTGATCACTTTTGTCGCACCACAGTAATTTTCTGCACACACATGAGGGCTAACTTGACCATGACTTACAATTTATTGCTGATTCCAAATGGTAAGGTTCGACATTTTAAGTTTTAATATCCATGCTGCGGCAGCAATCTTTTTCTGTGGTCATGTTGTTACAATTTGTGTTATAGTCCCGTGTCAGGGTAGTTTCTGACAAGGACGAACTGGGTATCGAGTGACACCTCTAAACATCCTTTGGTACTCTAAGTCTAAATGATTATCTCATTGACCTGGGCTACCACACCCAAATTGAGTTTGGCTCGTAATATTTGGTTGACAGATTTTGTCTTCATCTGTCAAGCTCTGCCTTATTGATAAACAAACAGCCAGGTAGTGCCTAGTTTTTACCAGTCAAAATATTCCTGTAAAAAACCTACCATATAATGAAGCTTTCTACGTGATTTTGTACAAACAGATCAGCAAAAAAAAAAAAAAAAAAATTGGGAAGCATTATTGACATTCTATTCAAAAATTTCTAACTAATAACGATAATTTTTATGGTCTTATTCAGCTTTTCTTCTACTGATATACGGAAATATAGCAGGCATATTTTAAACAAGTTATCAGTATTACATATAATTTAATCACTATTTATCATCTTATAAAGCCAAATATCGAGATCCGACGACTTTTTTCTGATAAGTCACCAAAGACAACATAATGGAGCTGGGTTGCAATATCGTTTAAATTTCTAAAATGGTCAATCCCAGGTGGCACTAGTTCTGCCAAACCAGTTGTATCTTCTGTTCGAGCATGTGTTTTCAAAATTTGGAAGAGCCTTTTTTTGGATAACTTTCTTCTCCAATCGACATGTATCATTCCATTAGTCCCAAAGCAGAATGTTTAGCACTGTTCTGCGCCGAGCTCTCGGCTGACTGGAAATGTTCTGCGGAAAAAATCTCCATACATGTAATAGTGTTTTTTGCACTTTTTCTTAAAATTATTCCGAAATGTTCTGCAGTAGCACTAATTGTTCTGCAACGTACATCGCAGATTTTGGCACAGTCTGCTTTGGGGTCCATTACCAAGTTTTTTTAATAACTGGCTGTTTAGAAGATTAACTTTTTGGAAAGAAAAAATTCAACTGGTTTTACAGGGAATCGAAACCATGTTCTTTCACTTTCCAGGTGAACACCCTAGACCAGTTTCCCAACCTTTTTTTGTCCCATCACCCCCCTTCTTTAGAAATTTTTCTCCCATCGCAATCTAACCCATAGGATCCTATGTTATACTCGTAGCATCTACCGCCCTCCTGGAAAATTCTATCGCCCCCAGGGGGTGTTAACACCCATGTTGGGAATCACTGCCCTAGACCAAGACTATGAAAGCCTGGTGGTCTAGGGTGTTCACCCAGAAAGTGAAAGGTTTGATTCCCTGCAAAGGCAGTTGAATTGTCTCTTTCCAGAAAATTAAACTTCGCAACAGTCAGTCGTTATAAAATCTTTGTATGGTAACGGAGAGTGAAGTCATCCTTGCATCATTCTATTAGTTGTAATCACTTTTATGCCTTGATTGGTTTATTACTTAAAAGAGTGCCCGGGTTTCATTTTTTTTATACATAGATTATTTATTTATACAACAGGAAGGACCATTGTTTATTCAAAAGAGTGGATACCTTATGATGTCTGATGTTTAGTATAGATAGTGATATTTTTATTATTATTATGTTTGTCGTTTTTCAGCATTGTTATATTTTCTATGCTGGCTTCAGCATCAAAGCACCTAGGTGACCTTTTGTCGAGCCATCAAAAAGACGCGCTGGAACAAAAGATAGAATTAGTTTGGCGGAACTAGCAACATCTGGGATCGATCATTATAGAAATTTAAAAGGTACTTCAACCCAGCGCCATTATGTCGGCTTCAGCAACTTATCATCGGAAAAAAATTGCTGAAGGAAGTGGTGACCAATACCAAAGCTGTTCCACCAAAAGAAAGATGTAGAGAGTGACATAGAGAAAGTAAGCATAAGAGTGACGTACAGAGTATAAGGATGGGAGTGACGTACAGAGTATAAGGATGGGAGTGACGTAGAGAGTGCGTAAGCAAGGGAGTGATGTAGAGAAGCGAGCAAACTGGTCAGTAAATGACCAAAAAATGACAAAGTGTTCACTCATGAGAACCACCAAAAAATAGTGACTTGAAGACAAAGGCGCATTTGCTGGGGTTAAGCGGGTTATAGCCTATAGGATGAAAATTTGAAGAATGTGTGGTCAAGAAAGGGAGAAGGGTGGCAAAATCAGAAATCGTACACTGAATGTGATGAGAAAACTTAAATAATCTACATCAGAGAATCTGTAAATTTTCAAGGACTTGACAAATGTAGAGATGTGCATAATTGTGTGTCAGTGGAGGGGGGGGGAGAGGAAAGACACCAAAGCAGCCATGGTGACAAGACTAAAGAGGAACATCAGTCTGGGGGAGGCCCAATACCAGTGGAGTGAGCTAGAGCAGTGAAGGATAGGCTGGGATGTGCACTCCGCCACCGACATCCAGGAGAGCCAGATCATCACCCTGGAAGAAACGGGCCCTATCTCATACGAAGGAACCACCATATTCACAGACGGTTCTAAAACCCAGGATGGAACGGGTGCTGCCTTCGTGAGATACGAGGATGACATAGTAACCCAGAAGTAGAAGCAGAGGATATTGACAGGGTGCACGATTTTCCAGGTGGAACTCTTCGCTCTAAGAGAAGCGGTAAGCAGCTTGGAAAACACAACGACCCAGTCCAAAGTATACACAGACAGCCGATCCAGCCTGGAAGCCATAAGAGACCCCCTCACGAGACACGAGGACGCCAGGACCATCCGCAGGGCTCTATTAAAAAATCCAAACATCCAATTGAACTGGGTTCGTGGCCATGTCGGAGAAAAAGGGAGCGAGCAGGTGGACCGATTGGCCAAGGCAGCAACCTTGAGCCGTACAATCCTCCTGGAAAAAAAGATTCCAGCAGCGACTGCAAAAAGTATAATAAAGATTCACATCATTGGAGAGTGGCAGAAATTCTGGGACCACCCCGCCACACATGGGAAGTTAATCCATAGGGTCCTGCCCAAAATACAGTGGAGAGAGAGATCTTGGAGCAGAGAGAAGACGATATTCTTCTCGGGCCACGGGCTGTTCCCCACCCACTTCCTCCGCTTCGGGATCTCAAACAATGACAAGTGCCTGTGTGGAGGAGTCGGAAGCCCATTGCATTACATAACAGAGTGCGAAAAGACCTCAGAGTTCCACCTGGTTAAGCCGCTCCCTCAGTTGGAGCATGAATGGTTCAAAAGGATGGAGAGATGGAAAAGCCCTGGAAACCATCAAGGACCTGGTTAAATTCCTAGAGGCCAACCAGGAACATCTCCACACCAAGAGGGATGAGACCATCCAGACTCCACATGAAACGCAACAACTGAGGAGGAGCGAAAGACTGAGAGCAAGGGCAGAAGCCGAAGACAGCGTCGATAGGGTACTCTCCCAGGAAATGGAAGAATTAGAAGACGAAGAATACGACACAGAGGGAGAGCAATCGGAGAGAGAAGAAGCGGTCGAAATATGGGAAGACTCTGACCTCAAATAGGATGATCCAGTGAAAGAGTAATCAAGAAACAAAGTCCCAATGATCAGTGTTTAAACTGTGAAGCACCCAACCAAAAGCTGAGGAGCTTTTGAATAATCGAACAAACCCCCTCCCCTCATGCTGAAGGACCTGGTCGGACCAATGTGAAACGAAGGGCTCATACTAGCCAACAAGCCAACGAGGGAAGACGTGGTCCAGGACCTGGCGCTTGGCCACAGAGAGGAACAGGGGGCTCGGGCTCAATAAAGCTGGAAAGGGCATCAGAAGAGCTCATCGGAATAAATTGTATATTGTATAATAGAAATATTTAAATCTGTATATACTTTTTTTCTTTTTAATAATGTGTTTTTATATTCAATGTTAATGTATTTTATATGCATAATAAAGCACCCGACATCGCCCAGCCCCCTCATCCGGGCAATGGCTAAAATTGACAATGATCGATAGAGCCTGGGCGGTGCACGGAATGAAATGAGATTTCTCACCTGGACAATGGTGTTGACTTCCCGAATGCAGTCTACCATGTGCTGCACGATCTGTTCCGTAGAGAAGACTTCGTAGTGGAAATCTTCGGTGTCCATCTTATCCCTGGCCGATGACTCGGGCTCCAGCGTGATGGACAGTTCATCCTCGTCTTCGGCGCTGGACTCGTTACCGGAGTCGGCCGCATCATACAGCAGCTGGTTATCATCCCCAGTATCCATAACACTAGCAATGATGGGCTACTCTTCACGGCTTTTTTTTCGCGATATCTGGCAGGGGGCAAAGCAAAACAAGAAAGATTCGGACGGAAAATCAACGGAGCGAGGCGAACGGCGTGCGTCCTAATTTTGTTCAAAAACTGCGAAAAATAAGGAAATTTTGACAAATTAACAGCCACACACACAATAAAAACTATTTCTGAATATTGAGTGAAATGTTCCGTCAGTAGTGTTAAATAGCTGCTTTAATAGAGTTGTTTCGTGACGTCAAACACACGGGAAAGAGACTCCTGAGGTAGCTAACTTTTTATGATGTCGCTTCTTTTCCAGGGGGAAAAAAGATAAATCCCCCTTTATTTTTTTTTAATTTAATTTCAAATATCTGTGAAAACTGACAGTTCAATAAATTCATTCTTTATTCAGAATAAAACATTATTTTTGTCATAGTTGACTTTTTTCACCCCCCCCCCCAAGAAAAGAAATTTGATGAATTCTGAACAAGACCGTAGTGAGAGGAGAGGAACTTGGGAGTCTCGTCCCCCAAAATGCAAAAAACGACTGAAAATAAGAGGGAAAATATGGCCAAAACCTATTGTTCTATTACTTTGAAACCCCCATCAGAACTAAGACGCCTTCATATACTTCGTGTATTAAGGAGTTCTAATCAGAACGAAATTTCTGGCTACGAGGCTCCATGGAGGAAAGAATAACAGGAGGTGACGCGACCAGCGTCTCCGTTGAGAAAGCATGGGGAATCTGGGTTGCCAGATGAAGTCAGTGATCGCTCTATTAAAGAAACCAAGTAAGCCCAAACAAACCGTGGCTTCCCATGCTTTCCTATGAGAAACATCCCCGTTTTTAAAAATCATTAAAAAATTTATTATTCACTTTAGAAACTCGATTTTTTCCCTCAAATTCTTTGGATATATTTATACAATTGAACGAGAGCTTTTACAATTTTAGTTGTTATTTGTTTTCGAATATTAACTTCAACAACATGCGGAACCTTTTACAAAAATAAAAATTTACCCATATCTTGTGCCACAAAATTTCTTCTCGGCATTTTAATTTAAAAAAAAATCATGCCAAAGTATGTAACACCTTAGTGCTGAGAGAAAGACAATGTTTAAAGACACTTGAACAAGCGGTGACTTTTTACTTTTTTTGCGAAAAACATTATATATGCAAAACATTAGCATATATAATGCCTTTCAGCTGTTTATATTAAAATATTGTAGAAATAGTTCTCCATTCCAGGCAAAAACTCGAACACAGACACAATTTTAGATTTCAAATTCAATTCGAAACTTTTTTGTCGAAAACTTTTTTCGAAAAAGTTTTTTATTTTTTAATATTTTTTTCTCAATACATCTACATAGCGGAAAGTTCGGATGGGCGGCATATATTTCCAGTAATACGTATTCAAGAGTATGAGAGTGGAACGGAAGAAGGGTAGCGAAATTTGTACAGCCTACAGGCAGCAAAACCATAAATACACAGTGGCGGAGGACACTCCCAGTACTTTGAGGCACGGGGGCGGCAAAATCATGTTTGCCCGCGTGGCAAAAATCCTAGCTACGGCCCTGTCAGAAGGTGCTCGAGCACCTCAGAACTGATTCAGAAATCTAAATTTCTCATGTAAAGCTTAAGACGAGCGCCCACGGACCTCAAACACTTTCGAAATGTCCCGGATCTATCATAATGATGAACGAAACAAAAAGGCAAGATAAACAGTTATGTTGAATTTATGTTGAAAACAAATCTATCATTTCCTGCACATCTTTTTGTAAAAATGACATACTCATTCATAAAGCTAGACGTTACAAAGGCAATAAGTTTATTTACTGTCTATGTTTACGTTTTAGGATGTGAAACAAAAAGTGGTTTGACTGATCTTTGAAGAAAATGAATAGCCATAAATGTTCACCTAAAGATGCTCTAATGCTCGGGATCGAGAATTCGGCGATTTCAGTGCTGAGCAGAGCAGTTGAACACGATCAAGCTGGACGTCTGCCCTCAGCCCTGGCCTGTTATCAGGAAGGCGTCCAGCTTTGCCTCGACATCATCAAGCAATCGGATGACGTGAAAAAGAAAGAATCGCTGCACAAGAAATCCGCCGAGTACATCACTAGGGCGGAGAGGATCAAAGAGCTCATACAGAAACGCAAGGCGCTAGAATCCTACCACGAGCAGATCCAGATATCCAACGACTCGACGGGCCACAGCTACGAGTCCCTTTTCAAGCAGTACCTCAACGACGACACCGTCACGAAAGTCGACGTCGAAGATCCTTATATAAGGACCATCCACCAAATATACAACTTCCTGAGCTTCTGCGAGCTACTCGTGAAGTGCTGCTCGAAGTTGAGGAGCATCACTCTGCTGACAGGGATCAACGAGAATGAGAAGACGGCCCAGAGTTCGAGGCTCGACTCGATAAAGCAGAGCTTGAAAGAACACGGCGTCGACTTGACTGTGCATTTCTCCTCCACCCTCCATGACAGGGAAATCAGGTTGAGCAATGGATGGATCATAAAAATTGGTCGTGGACTCGATATATTTAAACCCGTCCAGAAATTTGCTATTGGCTTCTGTGATCAAAACTTGAGAAAGTGCCACGAAACAACTGTGGACATACATTTTCAAAACAAATGAATTTATATGTTATTTTGATATTTATTGAATTTATATAAATCATTATATTATTGTAAAGATGCATAATTGGAAATTTAAGAGTCAAGTTCAAATATATGGTCTCAATTACATGTTGTTATGAGAAAAATTGAAACGGTGATTCTGAACTCGTGGTGATACTTTAAATAAGCTATAAAAGACATCTAAACAAGCAATTTTCATTACATAATGCATGGTCATAACCAGGGCTTGACGAATCCTGAGTGCAAAGTCACCACAGCAACCAGAAAATTGGTATTAATACTTAGTTTTCTACCAGTGATTACTGACTCTGAAAAAAAACAAAATTATCTGGCTTTTAAAATATTTGGCACCCACATTTTTTCCAATTTGTCACGCCTTGGTTGTAAGACACATAGGAACCACTATTACTAATACAAATACAACGCCACAACAGGCAAAATGCCCAACGAGGTGGCTGAGGGAATAGGCCCATAAAAATATGGATGTCATATATTTTAAAAATACAGCAGCCCAATTAAAAATGCAATTAACAAAAATTATAAACAATATATACACGTGGATAAATATCATACAATGCCCATAGAGAATACTTATGGTTGTCTTATTCTAAGAATGGATAGCTTCTCAATTTACCCCAACATGTTTATTGTATTTCTTTTTAAACGTGTCAATTGTGTTACAATTTACTACCTCCGGGGGTAAGCTATTCCATTTATTAACAACCCTATTAAAGAAAAATTCCCTGCGACACCATAACCTTGCATTGTCCCTCACCAATCGATACTGGTGTCCCCTTGTAAAAGCAGTCGATTGGCGGTGTACTAAAAGTCCATGGTCCATCCTATCCATCCCATTGAAAATTTTGAACACTTCGATCATATCTCCTCGACACCTGCGTTCACCTAATGTAAACATATTCAAAAAATGAAGTCTCTCTTCATAACTTAAGCCCTGTGTGCCAATAAGGACACGCGTAGCTCTTCTCTGCACCCCTTCAACCAAGTCTATGTCCCTCTGTAGGTATGGTCTCCAAAACCTTACAGCATACTCCAGTCCAGGACGAACTAAGCCTCGAAAAAGCGGATGAATGACTTTAGGAGAACGCGAAGAGTCCTTTTTGAAAATGAGACCAAGCATTCTATTCGATTTTTGACCACCACTGAACAATGTTCAGAAAACCTAAGCCGCTCGTCAATGAGAATTCCCAAATCGGTGACCCTAGTTGCACTAGACCACAGAGAGATGCACCTCATCCAAATTCCTCCCCTGGAACTTCTAACGAATTAATACACATTGCGATTCTAATGTGAAGTTTGTTTCTGTGTGATGCTTGTTAGAGCTGCCATCTACCATCAATTTTTCCAATTGTGAGTGAAGTGTAATGATTGAATTGTACAGTTATAGGCCTGTTGCAATACTTCTTAACATAGAGATTGACACACATTTACGCCTCAAAGTTGGGAATCACAGTAAACCAACTTTGGAATAAAGTTTGAATCTGGGTCCTCGTGATGAAAGTCTGTTGCTATAACCCACTTAACAATGCTGGTTTTGCACTATTTATCATTTATGAATTGCAGAAGGAATGGGTGGTTTTAAAAATCGGGAAAAAGTGGGCATGTATTTCATAGACAGTGATGCCTCAGTTCACGAATACCTCTGATTATAGATTCATCTAACATTTTTGTTGATACAAATATGGATGTACTAGTTCTATCATAACGCTGCTACATTGTGAGCTGAATTTTCCCACCAATTATCATCAGAGAGAGAATTACTGCCATCCCCATTTATTTATGTTGGCATCAGAAATGACCACCTCTACATAGCTGCCAAATTTGGAGATTAAGAATTAGGTAGGTTTTTGCGTTGATCCAAGGTTTGTACAAAAATAAATATAAAACAGATTTTTGAAAATGTTCTCGGGATTTTTCATTGATCAAAGTAAAATTGTTGGGATTTCTCTCCCTTCAAAAACATGACAATCGTCGTGCAAACCATCGCCAACCAGTAGGTCAAATTACCTGTCATTACTACTCTCAAATCAAATGTCACCATCAGGCCTGAAACAAGACATACAAACTGAATGGAACGTGGTCAGAGCAACAACTAAGGAGAGGCAGGCAGGTCTGGCATCTTGAGTGCTGTATTAGAGGGGGGTGCCGAATTTGCCCTTTAACTGCTCCTTAACATTGCACGGTAGTACCAAAATGCATGCTTACCACTGGCTGACAAAGTATCTAATTGTGGCCCTGCATAAGGTCGAAGCAGATACAAATCATCTTGTCAATTTTGGATGTCAAAAGGCCGAATTGATGCTGGCTGTTTGGAAAATTTTTTATTCTTGCCCCCGAAAATATATTTGTAACTTGACACAATGGTGACAATTTACATTAGTTTGTGACATCATTTTGGAGGGATTAAAAATGGAAGCAGCTGTCCTTTTTGTCTAGGTAAATACTTTGGGAATAACCTTTTCCTCAAAAGTAGGGATTTTTTTTGCAATCATGGGCAAAATTCAGGACACATAATTTTTTAGGAGTCAGCGAGATGAAGTATAAATTCGGGATCCTCCAAGAAAATCCGGGAGACGTGGCAGCTATGCCTCTATATGCATTCAGATAATCGCAAGCCATTTCATATAAACGAATGAATATGCTTAAAGATAAAATTCCTTTTTCTACAAAAAAACTTAAATGTTTTCAGTGCACACTCTTATAGCATCAAAACTAAATATTATTTTCGAGCTAAATTTATTTTACTCATAAATCTCAGTGGGTTGTGTACATAGCATAAAATAAAAACATTGCCAGTATATCTCGCTTTCCTCTCTAAATTCTTCTTCATTCAAACTTCAATTTTTTTTTCAAATATTCATTAAAGTTATCTCTAAATTTTGGGTTGTACCTGAAACGAATTAAAGAATTTTTCATAAAAACTTATGGGAAATTGCATTACGGTTAACGAAAGTTGAGACAAATGAATGTGATTCCAGAATCATCTTTGTTAGCGAAGGTATCACTGTGTGGCACTGTGGAATACCACAGACTAACTGGAATATTTTCCTGCAAGACATGTCAGATTAAAAATTTTGATTGATGGCATTGTTGTTGCAAATTGGGCTCCATCAGAAGCACACACAGGATACAGGAGTGTGAGATGCAGCAAGAAGCCTGTTTCGCACAGACGCCAGTGAAATAGTGCAAAACTTCTCCCATGCAGTATGGACCTTGTTGGAAAATACTCCCAAAGCAGTGTTTAGACGTCCAGAGCATTCCTCCCTGCAGCACCATACAAGAAAGCCATGTTCACAGATTAGGGAAACCAACCATCGTTTTTGCAATCTACAGTAAAAATGATGTGACAAAAGCGTTGTTCAATGACAGTGCCATCCAGCAGTTCACCATGTAGATAATGGACATGCATCATATGACAAAAATTTTTGACACCCATAGAAGTTTCACCCGCAAGTTCTTAATCATGCTGTGCACAGTTGATACTTGATTCTATTTCCAGAATTAACGGACAATTTCATGGCTATTTCTCGTCTCTTTCTTTGAATAAATTTCGAAATGAATTTTTTCCAAAAACCTATTGCAGTTAGGTTTTTAAAAATTTTAACAGCTGTTTCATCAAGAAAAGTAATAGGTAGAGCCTGGAAGTTTAGGTGCTAAAAATGGTCAAGATAAACAGGCAAAGAAGTAGCCTACTATAAAAATATGCATTGAAAAAAAAATCTCAATCTTTCTTTCTCTCTCACACACACACACGGCTTTTCTTCCTAGAAAAAAAAACCTTCAAAAGTGACATAATGTTAGCCTTTTCTCATGTGTGCTAGGAGAAGCATACTTATTTCATTAGCTCAGATCATTACGGAAGACAAACAAAAATAAACCTAAACCTCTACATCCAGAGATGATTATTCATTTGTTACACATATCCAAAGACATGAGAGAAAAAATACAAGAACATATTTCATTCAAAGATTTATTCTAAAATTGACTGCAGGTGATGGATTACATTGATATGAAGGTATGAACTAAAGACATGTGAAGAAAAAAGATCTATTTTTAATGCCATCCATTTTTTATTATTTTTAAATCAAACCCCCCCCCCCCCCCCCCCCCCCAACAAAATAAAGCAAAACAAACACTCGAAACTGTAACATGATTACTACTTTACGTTGGACAAAAATATGTTTGTTCACATTATCAGGGTTGGTTTTTGGAAGTGACAAGTGTCAAAAACTTAACCTTCAATTAACTTTTTAACCGCCTTAAATTATATTTTCATTGATTGGAAAAAATATCTTTTTTGTTCATATATAACTCTACTTGTTTTTTTCCCTGAAGTGTGCAATTCCGACCTTTATTTGCAAAATACAAAATTGCATTCATTTCAGCACTTAGGAGCCATTTAAGTATTACATCAGCGTCAGGGGGGGGGGGTTGGATTTGCTGACTTTGGTTTGAATGATGATTATGACATCAATCAACCTTTATGGGAAATATTATGGCATTAAATATTTTTAATGACATCTTTATTGTGTATTTGTTTTCTATTCAACTGGAAAACTTCACAGTCTTGGAATAGGAGGGGGGGGGGGGGGGGTAAGAAATGGCTGAAAACCTGTTGAAATAATACTTATACAGTCCCGTTATGACATCAATTGATTTTTTTTTTGGTTTTTAATTTTGTTTCTAAGCACATGGGTAATAAGTCAGGCCAGTCATTTGAACTAGGATCAGGTGTCACACACGCTCTCACACACACAAAGAACATATACTCAATATATGCATATACAGGGTGCATGTGTAACAGGCGGTATGGCATTTTACTGGTGAACCGTTGATCCTAGAGGCATACTTCCAATTCAAAAAAGTATCCAAATAATGCATAGATATGTCATTCATATCGCAAGGAGTTGTATAGTTATTAAAATAAAAAAATTAACTTTTAATATAGTCTCAGTGAGCCCAAAAACCAAATTAGAAAGTGTTTTTAATTCCAATGGATCAACTGTTTGCTAGTAAAATGCCACATGCTCTTTCTCTCTCCCCATGCCAACAAAAAAAATTTCATGTTTCTAAGTGTAAAACATTTGTGAAGATATTTAAAATTTAAAAAAAAAACGGAGGAACATTGAGAAAAAAACAGCTTTAAATGCAGGAAAACCGTTTTATCATCATTTAATGCTGTTTTTTCCCCCAACTTTTCTCCATTATTCGAATTCAAATATCCCAGTGAATATTGCACTTAGAAATATGATTTTTTTTTGTTGGCATGAGGTGAGTCAGGGCAACAACTTTCTAATTGGGGTTTTATGCACTTAGAGACAGTATTAAAAGTTAATTTTTTCATTTTATAACTATACAACTCCTTGCAACATGAATGAAATGTCTAAAAGTTATTTGGATAGTTTTTCTAATTGGAAGTATACCTCTAGGATCAACGGTTTGCCAGTAAAATGCCATATATATGCACTGTTACCTATGTACCCTGTTTATACGTGTGCGTGTGTCCATGTTTTTGTGCCCACACCCTTCACTTAAGAATAATTAATAAGTTTCTTAGATCTCACATTGTTTGCCCATTCCTATTGTGTTTTTTAAATTTTTGCAAAAACTGGGATGGCGGGCGGGGAAATTGCCCACCCCGTCCCCCCAAAACAATCAGCCTGGAATAAGTATACAAAACATATAAAAATATTTTTTTCAGTGAATATCTCTTGACTACAGGATCAGGAGAAATAACAGAAGAAAAAAATTATAAAAATGCGAATTCAGCCTGTAAAAGGTTGATGATTTCAAATAATTTTTTTAGCTACAATAAAGATTATGTTAAACAATAACAAACTTAGTTTCATTAACCATTGAACTGCTCTAGTCACTGGATGATGGCCTTAGTAGCCTGCTCAATAGCTTCCTGTTGATTTGAATTGAGCAAAATTGTTGCTTTCTTGAGATGAAATTCTTAAAATGGTGTATAAATGCCCTATGAATGTATGTGTTCTCTGTGCCCCCCTCTTTTTCTTTTTTCTTTCTTAATCTTCAAACTTGGGAATAAACTGAGCCTGAAAGGAGTTAATGGTGACAAAAAATCAGCATGTTAAGCGTAAAATTATTTAAAAAATCGCATGGGTGTTTATTATGCATATAATACTGACATTTTAAATACTGCATGCGATCAATGCATGCTATTTTCAATAGGAATCTATATTGAAATGCAGTATTTGAAGATTTGTGCTCCATTTAAAAGAAAAAAGTATTTGAGGATCTGGCATAACGATTTAAATCATATTTAAGACAGTCACGTGTCAAAAACCTGCCAACCCAGATGTTTGTCAGGGCTCCCACTCAAAAATTTCGAAAAATTCGAATGTGAGGGAGCAATACCCCCTCACAGTGTCCATATTTCAGTGTCCATAAGATTGACTCGACCAAAGCAAAATGACAGAAATGACTTAGTGACAAAACAATTTTGGGCCAAAACAGTGTTCTATAGCAACCACAGATAATTATTTTTTCTGTCTTTCCTCACAATATATTGCATTCTTTTCTTGTAGTCTTGCACAGTCCAGTGTGAACTCTCTTCAGCAATGCACAGCAAATTATGAAGACATCCATTCTTTTCAAAGGGATTTTTACAATGGAATTGTTTACATTTTATTGTTCAATGTCACTATAATGATTTTTAACAAATGAAGCACTTTCATTTGTAGCTCTTTGTTGAGCATTGTAAGTATTGTTTATGCCTCTTGCATGCCCTAAAAATACAGAAGACAATTGAATGCTATTGGGTAGCAAGCATTAAAGTCACAAAACCTAGAATAGGCCTATGTATCCAACTGATTTGTTATCCTAACTGTTGTTTCATCTATACACAAAATGTGCACCATAATTTTGAATGTTACTGTTCAAGACTATGAAGTAGTAAATACAATTTTTTTTCTATCCAGACAGAAGTTTTTAATGACTGCTGCTCTACCTTTTGAACCCTTGAACTAAGCAAATGAAAAATTAATAAACAAAATGGTCCACATACACTCCCCAAATAACCTGGAAAACGATACAATTTCTGTTTTGGCAGAATAATTAATTGCAATCTATTACATTTGTGTGTATTATTTGGCAATATATCAATGATTCCCTCAGTTACACAAATTTTGTTGCTAGGATTTGGTAAAAAAGTAGGACATTTTAATATAAAGTAGGAAAAGTGGGAGCCCTGCGTTTATTTACAGATATACAAACAACCTATGAAAAATTTCCAGTGTGAATTAACTTTGTTATTGCTATGCTCAAGCATTATGGTTTGGATGGAATGAGGAGAATTGATCAATCCAATTTTTACAAATGTTACACCTCTAATTAGCTTCAAACCCCCGACCACTGACGTGTGGTAACCCTTTACAGTTGTATTAAAGTTTTTAAATAAAACTTTCCGGATACACCCATCCTTCGTGAACGTTTTGATATCTCTGAGATGGGAAGCGGGGTGTGTCTGGTCATCAAAGGTAACCCTTTACATTACTAAGAAGATATTTTCGTAGCAAAGTTCATATTAAAACTTTTCTTAGTTTGTTCAATCCTATTTATTTCAGTTGAGTAAGGTTCTGCAGTATTAATACTTTAATAATGAAAATCTGCTGACTCAATATCTTCCCCAGGATTAATTTAAAATCTCTTCTGAACAACACAGTTTTATTTTCACACTCATTTAAATGAGAAACGTGTAAGTTACCTTCTTCATATTCACTTCAATGTCGATTATTTTGTAATTACAGTAAACTGCCGAACTTCTTACGAATGAAACTGAAATTGCTTATTCTAATAATACAGACCTTAACACACATGTGTATATTAATACAAGATCAGAAGCAAATTACCACATTCACCTTTTAAAAATGCAGTAAAAAAAAAAGAAAAAAAGAGTTGTATACCGATAGAATTAAAACGTTCAAAATTGACAATAAAGCATTCAGCATGGCATTAAAACTAAATTGGAATGGAAATATAAAATAACATTGGCAAAAACCACTCCGGAACCATGTGCATTCTCTTCTCAATATTACGATTCTTATACAATTCTAAGTTTCAGTACAGATACTTTTTTTTCTTCAAATATATATATATTATTAAATATACATCACGGTCAATGAAATGTTTGTATTGATTTCTCAAATACGATGTTTTCTCCCACAATGCACCTGAATATATTAAAATATGTATGCATATTAAAAAAACCAATAGGTTCAAGAAATATTATCAATAATAATAATTTTCAGAAGTCTAGTTAAAAAAAAATTAGAAGACAAGCGTACAATGAGGTGCAGGTGCCATGATTTTTATACTATAGAGAGAGAGTTTTTACTTCCAATAATATAATTCAAATTTTTACCACAAAGTACATGTTCATCATCCATCGCTGGAGGGAGGGGGAACTATAATGATCCTCCTGTTTCACAAGAAAAATGAGTTCACGTATGATATAGAAAGAGGGGCATGGAATAGTGATGTTGACTCGTAGATGCATGTATTTACACTTTAAAAAAATGAATGGCACCAAAGTGGGAATTACTCCCTGTGGTCATGTTTGAACTTAGGGTGTCCATCATATGGTAACTTTTCTCCACTAATCACAGACTGAATGATCCATTCACTCGAAACGATGGGTATTTTCCTCTTCTCTGCAGCTGAGAGAATCTTTTCTGAACAAGTTGCATCAGTCACAATCAGATTCACAATGAAGGGCTTGCCTGTAAAAAAACCCCCAAAAAAAACACGAAAGATTAGTTATCGGCCGAGATTTTTAATTTTGTTGCTTATGTATAAAATGCATAATGATAGAATTATACTATTACCTGCTACTTTAAATGATGGTAATTTGTACTTCTGCACAAGTTCAGCCTTTGCTGCCAAAAGAACTGAGACCCAAATATCAACGAACTCGTTCTTTTTCTCAGATGTAACAAGAATTTTGAGGCCTGTGAAAATATTAGTCTTGCCATGCCTGAATAAAAAATAAAGCTAAGTAACCAAAGTCTTCTTATAAAGCATTCATATAACTAATTTAATACATCTATACATCTAATTCCATTCAAATCCAAACTCATAGACCACACATTAGGTCAGATAGACAGATAGGATATGGACTATACTGAATGAATGCCAGGGTTCATCCCGTTGCCAAGATCTCGTCCAGCCCAGCTTCTAGGCAGAGTCTGGAATAAAGTGTGTATGCATAACATAGCCTGAGTGCAAATTTAGTGTCGTGTCTAGGGTTACCAGATCTGAAAACTGAGAAAGGAAGATGCCTGCGCGCACACACTATTTCAACATCACTTTTTCTAATTTCCACAACAGATGGCACCACTAGAAATCAGCATTTATTGATGTTTGCATCCTGTTTTCTGTTTCTGCACCCCCTCTTTCCCTTTCCCCTTCAGTACATGGTATTAGATGTTAACGAGCAAACAATGATGCTCTTAAAAAGAATGTTGCGATTCTCTTCTTCCAGCTGTTTCTTTTGGACAGTCTTTTTCATCTTATCCTAGAGCAAGCTGTGGGCCATGGTTAGAATAATATCTGCTGCCTTGTTTGCAATTTCGGGTTCTTGTATTCTGGGAATTCCTATGGTGATTAAACACTCTTATTAATAAAGAGATGTGTTTCAGAGAGTGGGAACAAAATTTTCCCTGGAAAAAAAGAATGCTTATGGGAACTTGAAAAGGAGGAGAAAGAGGTGAATTTTCTAAAACATAAAAGGATGCTTGAAATGATGTAAAAAAAGGAAGACGTCTGATAACCCTAGTCGTGTTTTTTCAGTGCTACCATCTACATTTCAAATCGTGAGTCAAGTTTAATGATTGAATATTTGTACCTTTCTAGACCGTTGCTAAAACAATTTTGGGCCAAAACAGTGTACTAGCACAACCACAGATCTAGCTCTTTGCACAGCTTTGTAAACATCATTTATGCCTCTACATGTCCTAAAAACTAAAGAAAAATGAGTGCTACTGGGTACCATCAGAGTCACGAAACCTAGAATAGGCCAATCTATCCAACTGCTTTGTTATGCAAACTGTTGTTTCACCTATACACAAAATGTGCACTACAATTTTAAATGACAAATGTTAATTACTATATAATGAATAGTCCAAGACCATGAAGTAGTAAATACAGTATTATTTTTTCTATCCAGATAGAAGCTTTTAATGACTACTCAAAACACTCATGAAAAATGAGTTTTTAAACCCTCAAACTAAGCAAAAGAAAAATTAATAAACCACATACACCCCCCAAATAACCTGAAAAAGCTATATTACGTTTGCTTTGGCAAAACCATTAATTGCCATCTACTACATTTGTGTATTATTTGGAAATATTTTGATGATTCCCTTTTCATTTACAAAATTTCACGAACTTTTTGACAAGATTTGGTAAAAAATTAGTAAAAGTAGGACAAGTGGGAGCCCTGGATATATATATGTTTAGGGCTACAACTACAGGGAAGCTGATGGTTATCTACCACCATGAAGGTTTCTGTCAGGTCTATGGGTTTGATCCTGGGGAAAGAACATAGAAAAAAAGAACCGGAGATAACCACTGATAGATGGCGCTTTTATTTCTGACCCACCTCAATTGGTAGTAAATTGCTGTATGGCGATATGAACAGAATGGTGTGTGGTGAAGCAGCAGCAGTCGTGAATATTTATGAAATCGAATCTTATCTAACTCTATGATGAATCAAGATATGAAAAAAAACTTAATCTCAAAGTTGTAGATGATTGCTTAATTGTGAGTAATTGGACTCCAAGAAAGACAAAGGCAGTGTCACCACTGAGAAGTGTTTAACCCTGAAACTGTTTCAAGAGAAATTTTAAAGAGAAGAATTGGGATTCTCTTTTATTTGAAAGACAATTGCCATTTCACCTAAGTGGCCATTCAAGTATTTCGTCAGCAGACTTTTTAGACATCCCCCCCCCGTCAGCAAAATTTTGTCAGCTTTACCCCCACCTCCTAATGCATATTGAGATCAGAGATGTACTCAGGAGGAGGGGCACAATGCAAAAAAATGTTTAAAAATTTAAAATAGAAAAAAATAAATTTTTTTGTTGTCATAATCAATTTATGTTAATTTCTTTATGTAATTTATGTAAAATTATGTCTTTATGTAATTTATGTAAAATTATGTCTTTATGTAATTTATGTAAAATTATGTCTTTATGTAATTTATGTAAAATTATGTCTTTATGTAATTTATGTAAAATTATGTCTTTATGTAATTTATGTAAAATTATGTCTTTATGTAATTTATGTAAAATTATGTCTTTATGTAATTTATTATGTTAATTTTTTTGTATAATTATGTTAATCTCAATTCTATTTTAAGGCTAAGAACTCAAATCACTCTTTAAGAAATTTATTGTGACCCAAACTCTAAGCTTTTTGTGGCCCCTTTAAAAGTTAATCCTGTATATGCCTCTGATTGAGAACTGTCCTTCGAGAATATACAAAGGGAGTCTGACCACCACCGTCTGACACTGCTGTAGTGAACTTTGTTTCTACATAATTATAAACTGAACACATTTTAGGTTTGTGTTTCAAGTTTATTAATTACTGGTTTAAGTTAAGCATTAATTAAAGGTGTGGTATAGATTACCTAAGCTAGGTGCAAAGTACCAACCATTTAGCCCTCGTCTTCTTCATAATGGTTTCTGTAAATTCCAGAGATGTTGATCAGTCAATCGTTGCTCAAAAACAACCATTACAGTAATTTGACATAATTCCTTTCTATTTAGCTATTGATGCAATCATTGAAATTATTGTGGACGTGTCTAATCTCTTGGCTTGCCAATGTTTACCAATTTTTTTCAAGTGCAAGGTGGAACCATACCATGCATGATCAAGTATTTCAGGGGAATAATAAATAAATACACTAACATTTACTTTTTTTAATATCCCACCGAAACAAACACACACATTGCAGTTACAGCTTTCAATCATACAAGGAAATAGATTTATTGAGTGGTAGTTTCTCTGCTTGTCCCGTAAATCAATGCAGCTTATTTTCTCGTGCACATCATAAGGGAGCACAGATGTATAGAGGTAGGTTGGGGGCTGGCGATCCACCATTCACAAAAATTTGTATCGTTAGCATATGCTGTACTGCAAAAGTAGAAAATCCCCCGATTACCATACACACCCTCGGTGAACCACATCCCCGTTCGAAGAGCATATATCCACTTATATACAAGAGTCCAGCAAATCACTCAATGACAGCTCAAGTGATGCGCTGAGTGGACACGAAACAGTTTTTATATATATATAGTTTACCCTCCCCCGTAAGTGAGGAGGGCGGTCTGAGAGGTCTACTAGAGAAGGGGGTCTATAGAAGACTTATCAAGGTTTTTCCTCGTTTTTGGCATTCCCAGTAAAAGATGCCATTAAGAGTATTTCATATTTTTGTACAGGATGGTTGATGACGTAAGCATCATTCGAACCTCTTTCCTCGACGCTGATGTAGTACTTGTATGGCCCCTAAACCAGAAGTTTCATGGTTTACAGTTTTTGTATTAAACAAAGATATTACTATAATTTGCTAACATATATCTCACATGGGGCAATTATTTAATTCATATCAGCAAGTTCTTTTAAAGGAAGATTGACTGTACTCAAAAACACAGTCTAGTTCTGATTTGAAGGATAAAAGTTCTAATAAAAGAGATAATTAATTTTCAGAATGTGAAATTTACATTGAGGTTATGACTACTTTACCACACACCAACCCTGGTCATATATTTCTGTATGACAATTTCCAACCTAGAGTCGGGTGGGAAATGAAGGCGCCATCTATCAGTGGTCACCCCAGGATCGGTAGGTAAAGAACTTGTTTCTCATGTTCTTTGACCAGACTCAAACCTGTGGACCTTGATGATAACCTTCATAGTGGAAGACAAGCATGTTACCACTGGGCCACTATGGAGCTTTGAGGTTATGACTGAGCTGAGAAATAAAATGTAATCACACTTGAGTAAGACAAAAAGGAACATTTGGTAAATATTTTGCACAAAAATCTGATAATAACTTGAAATTGTTATTTACCATTGAATTTCTTTTTCCTTCATGAGACTATAACCAGTAGGCAGGCAATAAGATTCATAATTCAAAAATCTACTCTGCAAAACATTCATACAAATAATACTAAGTCAAAAGATCACATAATTTCTAAATATACATAATTGAAAAAAACTTTTTTTAATTTCAACAAATCACAAAATACATGCACATATACATGACACAGACAAAACAAATACAAATTACCATTACCAACATATAATACACGAATATTCACATATGCAGTGGAACTTATTTTAATTAGTATTTTTTAAGCTCTAGGACGGACCAAATGGGTCCCTAAGAGCTGCATAATGCATGTTTTGTCTTTTGTTCTGTTGTCTTTACGTATTTTATTTTGTATATTATTTGTATTTTGTAATCATGTATTTATGTGTGCTGTTTTGCCATCATTAAAAAAAAAAAACCTTGGTAAATTTGAATATGTTAATTCTAATTTTGGAAAATTCAAACTTTAACGAACTCCTCTTGAGTTTTTTAATTAAATTTTAATAGCTCTTGTTCAACTCAAAATTTTTAAAAAAATATTTTGGATGATTCAAAGTTTGAGGCGAAAAAAAACATGATTTTAGTATGAGCGAATGTAGACAGTTGGAAATTTTCTACGAGCAGTCAGACGTTGCATCGCTCGACCACTTTGTTCGATCTTCATTGTCCAGGGTTATTGGCTGCTGACCAATTTGTTAAACTGTTGATCTTTAACTATAAAAGTTAAAAAATTCTGACATCTCTGAATTTAAGAGCACAGTAGGTGCTTTTTTTTTTACCTTAACATCTGGCTTGAACAGCCATACTAACATTGTCTTTTTAGGCCGTTCCTGAAGATAACCTCAGGTTTTATGATGATTTGTGATAAAGAATGAGAAACTTCTTCCTTTGAATAGGGTACCTTCTGTATGTGTCAGAATTTGATCCACCTTTTGAGTTGGATTTGTAACTGATGATATCAGTAGCTGAGCATGGTCAAGAAATTCTACAGTCATGCCGATTCCAGAATGGTAGAATAATGCAGCAGCTAAGATCAATTATCAACCCAATGAGAATATACACGATCAAGCTACAATTCTTAGTGATTTTATGGACCCAGCATAAATTAACTGGATGATTAGAAGTTTGGATAATTCAAACTTCTTTGCTGTCTCCTTGAGATTTGAATTAACCAAGTTCGACTGTATACAGGGTGTCTTTTAAGTTCTAACTCAGCCTTTATCTCATCAACTGTAAAAAAACGCTCAAAAATTACCCTGCACCAGTTTTGAGAGTGAAAATACAAATAAAGACCACAACACAAAACTTGCTCAAGTTTTCTGACTTTTGAATTTAAATTTCTCAGTGAATATTGAACTTAGAAGTGTCGTATTTTTATTTATTTATTCTTTTGTTGGGCTCAGAAGAAATAGGGAACAACTTTCTAATTAGAAGTTAGAGAACGGGTACCGTATATTGATTTTTTATTTTGTGACCGACTGTATTTTCACTCTCAAAACTGGTACAGGGTAATTTCTGAACACATTTCAAGCATGTTTTAAACTGAAACCGTATCTCTTAGACAAACTGTTGATGCGATAAAGGCTGAATTAAGACCTACAGGTCACCCTCTATAATAAAACAATATAACCCTATTCCACAAAATGCCCTTTGTAAATTTTTCTCTCCATCATACCCCCCCCCCCCTGTCTTTAACCACACTGCGAAACTCAATTTTAACAAGGCCAACTTTCCCCTTCTGCAAAATATCCTCCGCACCCATTTCCCTGAATAAGTTTCATTTTCTGACTCAAATGATGTTCATATTCTCTGAAGTAAATTCAAAGCTGTTATCGAGATATGCAAAGCCTCTGTACCCATCAAAAATACCTTCTCAAAATATATCTTTAACCCCTGGATCAATCGTGATATTATCCATTTAAAAAGAAAAATTCACAGAAATGTCTCCAAACTCAAATTCAATAACTTGCTTTCTCTCAGAAATAAGATCTCAGCCTCTACACGTGACCTTCAAGATCTCATCCTCTGCCAAAAAACACATTACCTAACTAATTCTTTACCTAGATACCTTAAAACTAACCCTTCAAAATTTTGGAATTTCCTTCGCCCTAAATTAGCTGGCCCATCTTCCCTAAAAATTGATAATATTAACTTTACCACTCACCTTGATATCGCCACAGAATTTAATCAGGCTTTTTCGTCAGTTTTTTCCTCTGACCCCACGCCTTCTCGGTACTCCTTTTCCGATTCATTATTCAACACTAGTCCTGTCTTTTTCTCTAAAGCAGGCCTTCTGAACCTTTTAAAAAATCTGAAACTGGCCCCAATGGGATCCAAAATCATATTCTCAAATTTTGCGCTGATGAAATCTCTAATTATCTTTTGATTATCTTCAACGTATTATTAAACACATCAACCTTGCCATCTGATTGGAAAATTAATAGGATTATCCCAATTCATAAATCAAGTTCTCTTTCACATCCTCTTTATTTCAGACGCGTCGCTATCACCTCTACCTGCTGCAAGCTTTTCGAGCACATAGTTGCCAAGGAAATACGCTCCCACCTCGATTCAATTACCTTCTTTTTCTCAAATCAGCACGCCTTTCGACCATCTTTATCAGTAACAACCCAATTAGCTCTTTTCATACATGATTTATCAAGCAGTATCGACAAAAACGTCCAAACGGATGTAATTTTCTTGGATTTCTATGAAGCTTTTGACAGAGTGCCCCACAATAAACTTCTTCTTAAACTCCAAAACCTTGGCTTATGTGTTCAACTGCTTAAATGGGTGGAAGCCTTCCTTACCAACCAAAGTCAGTTTGTCTCCTTAAAGAACCAGAACTCCCCATTTCTCCAAGTTGAGCCTGGCACACCCCCAGGGTTCGGTCTTCTTGCCATTATTGTTTTTGATTTACATTAACGATCTCCCAAACTCCATCAATTGTGGAGGAGGTTGACAGAATTGGTATGGCTCGCAGGTGACCAAACTTTACCCTCTTGTTTTGTTATTGTTTTACGGTTTTTTGTTTTTTTTTCCAAACCGAATATTATGAAATTTCTTTTATTAATTGCTATATTTATGCTGCTCTTAAATATTTTTTTAATATTATTGGATTGAAACATTTTATGATTTTAAATGCTTTTTGTCCCGAGGAGAAATGAATGGTATCATTTATATGAGGAAATTTATTATTTTATAGTAATAGGAATTTACAAAATGTAAGTTCCTTATGCGATCCCATATGTGGAAACTCACGAAGTTTCGCTCGTGCAATGTTTAAGCCAGATAAACTGAATTTGCTAACCTACTTAAGTTTTTTTCTGATAACTCGGGTTTCGGATGCTTAGTGAGTATTATGCTGTAGGTATATACATAAATCGTACAACGAATCTGACCAAGCATTTCTCCAAAATAACCTCAACATTGTCTCTCGGTTATCTTTCCTTTTTAACATTCTCCACGGTCATTTTCATATCGACACCTCGAACCTTCTAACTCCGGCTTCATACTTTTCAAAAAGAATTAACCATTCACAAAAATTGAAACCCATCTTTGAATCCACAGATTGTTTGAAATTTAGTTTCTTTCCGCGAACAATAACCGACTGGAACAATCTCCTCCCAAACATTATTGATTGTGAAACAATTTCCGATTTTCTTTGTGACATCAATCATCTCTGTCTAACTTCATCACCGCATTCCCTTGTATAGGCCTCGGCCAACCAATATTGAATAAATAAATGAATAAAACACTGCTGAACCTCAGGGGACTCTAAAGTCCATCAAGCAAGTCTAAAGGAATTTTGTTATTGTATAATTATGGTTTTTTTAAACTGCTTCTGCTGTTAGAATGTTATTGAACATCCTGAGTATCTTAGTGATCGAATTCAGTGGCATGAACTATAAAAATAAAAGAAATATGCTATTAAAATTTTAAGTGGGATACTACGTGGGATATTGGAATTAGTCTTGTATTCTATGGCTAAAATTTTGTTAGTTCTTGCACAGTTCAACTAACTGTAAAACTTACTGTAAAGGTTAACTGCCTAAAGGTTAAGGCCTAACTATAAAGGTTACTTTGATGTTAAAGATGAACAGAAATTTTTCTATTGTTCACTTTGAAAAAGTAAGAGAAAATACTGTAATATCCAGATATAAATTTTGCTACTTTGAGGAAAAATATCAATACAACATGTGTATATTGTGTATATCAACATTATTGATATTTTTCACGTTGTATTGTATATTTCATTATTAAAGAATAACATTTTGATATGGAGACCATGTGCAAATGTATATACATATATATGAAAATGTTACTCTTTAATAATGAAATACAGTAAAACCTGTCAACAATGGTATTGTATGGACCTAGAAAAAACATTATTGCAGATAGGTTATAGTTGTAGACAGTTCGCTCATTTGTGCGTTACCCATTGAATAGGAATTCTGTTGGGAACAAAGAAAATATCGCTATAGGCAGGTACGTCATTATAGACAGTATCATTATAAACAGGTTTCACAGCATTAAGAATTTGAAGGGGTTGTTCGCCGTATTTTGTAGAGAAACTGTTGATTTTCCTTTTATATTTTGAAAATATTCATTTCTATAGGGCGATTCTTATAGAACCGGCCCAATGAATTCTGTATTTGATGCATATAACTGCTAAATATTTAGATATATCAACGCCTTGACTTTGTATAGTGTAATAGTTGAAAAATTTGTAAATGGCACATACAGGTTGCAGCATAAACAGTGCTAAGTTCAAGGGCACATGAGAGCTCCCCCCCCCCCCCCCATAAGTTCCCCAGACCTCAGAAGCCTTGATTTCCCTTCATGAGTTTTGTTTTTGAAAAACAGAGTGAACACATTGAATATTGAGGGGCCGGAGACACCCTCACACCCTGCTTCACATCTCAGAGAGATATTGCAGCTTTCCAGAAGGATGGCCGTATACCAGAGTGCACATAAGCAAACCTCACACTCTACAAAATTTGAAAAATAACATTCCTGCTACGATCAGGACAATCAAAAGGAGCACTGCAAAATATCACTGAGAATATGGAATATTGAATGGCTACGTGCCTTCAAGAAATTTGCACCCACTTTCAACACCTGCTTTAATAACAATGAATGGCACTTGGACGTACAATACACAATCCACGGTTAGTTATATATCAAATCATGATTATATATATGGTATCCTTTGTGATGTACCTCATTTTTTGGGGCCGATTCTATATGTATTGCCCTGTATATCAACCTATTTGGAAAAACAACAAAGTGGCTAGGGCTGTCTTGAAAGCATCGTGGGCCCAGGGCAGATAAGAGTTTCTGGGGCCTTTCACCTGTTTAAAAATGCCTGTCCCCATATAATTCACATGCTTGCTCTCAAAAATTGCAACCAGATTTCATCTTCATAAGGTCTCTCTGCACTTGAGGCCTGTGTGTTAAGAGTTAAGATGACACAGTGTCATGTCATATAATCCATACTAAGATATATAATATTTATATATAAAATATATATATTTAACATATCATAGGTGTAATTTTTCCCAGACTTGAAAAACCTGTTGTTTATCACAGGATGAAATATTTTACACTGAAGAAAACACGCCATATGTATAAAAGGGGGAAAAACTTAAGATTTTTTTAGAACGCATATGGTGACCATACGATCTGCGTTCCTGTATATTTCACCGCCACAATTTTTTTTTAAATGTCCTGTTTTTTTTCCCCATATTTTCTACAAAGTCTACTCGAATTTTTCATTCTCTTCACTGAAATCAGAAACTGAATTATTTTGCCAACTTATAGAAGAAAATTATGACCATAAATATGAACATTGTATCTCAAATATTGTCAAATAATCATTTTTTTAAAATTTATTTTAACCCCCTTGTGATTTACAATAGGGCTCTATTTCCAGAATTTTTTGACAATTTCTGCAATAATTGGCGATTTTGCCTACTTTTGGGATCATATTTGACGACAATTGCAGATTCCTTGCACTTGAAATCCTAACTTCCAATATTTTTACTGAGAAAACATGGCCAGCCTCAGATTACAAGGACTGAAAGAATATTTTCTTTAGGGATCTTCTATTTAAGCGAAGCACAACTTCAGGATTTTCAGGAATTTTTCTATAAAAGACAAAACAATCTGGAAAATCTGGTTTCCCAACTGGAAGATTTTAAGGTTAAAAAATCAGAAGGCTTCTGGTCTTCTAATCGGAACCACTGGCACTTATGGCATATCATAATACATGGATTTCATGTTTTCTTCCTAATATATCAGCCATGGATTTTACTGTAGCAAAAGCAAGTTGAGTGAGGAAAAAAAAACCACTTTCTCTGCTTATAGTTGCAGATTTTGTTTTGATGCATATGGTGGTGGTACTGTATCAAGATGTAGGCTGAAATAAACTTTCATTGCTTTGGCTGGAATTAACTCCCACACAAAATGTTAATTATGAAAATTTTCAATGGACGCCACAAGTGTCCATCCATGGGCAATCAACTCATTTAACTCTGTACTAAAACAAATAAAAGTGATTTTTTTTTCCAATGAATAAATGCATTTTGATGATTCAATATAATTGTAATTTCAATATTAAAACTTTCAGTTTTCCTTCATTATAAAAATTGTTTTCCAATATCTGCTCCATAAAATAAAAATTAAGTCACCAGAGCCTTACTTTGAAAAATACCAGACAACCCAGCCCTCTGCTGATTGGTTTTACCAACTCAATCGTGATTGATCAACAGTTGGACACAGCCAAATTAACCAGAAGGAAGGTCTCCGACTAAATAGGCCATGGTATCTTACATTGCATAAGGTCAAGGAGAGGAGAAGTTGAGACATATTGCAATCGATAAGATTATTGCCCGTATTTTATTGATGTACAATTACCAACTGATGATTTCTACTGTAGATGAAGGTGAAACATCTGGAAATTCAAATCCTATTTAACCACAGCTTCTCCACCTTTTTGTATGACAACGACAGTGAAAAAATTCTTTATTCTTCAATAATCAACAATAAATTTTTAAATATGTTAATAATTTTACTCACTGTTACTGAACATAAATGTAACCACTGATGTTGAATGCAAGGAATGTTGGCAGCTACACACTGAATGTACTTTTTAGTTCTTAAATAGGTGTTTGCCAATAAGAAAATTTTCTTTCCACATTTCTAAAAATTAAATGATAGTAAAATTATCTTCAATGTATACACAAATACATGGAAAGTGAATTAACACTGAATATAATTCAAACATTCATCTCATGATTAATGTTACATCATCATATGTAATGAGTTCTTTCACTTTTTGTACTTAAAAAAAAAAAATAAATAAACATACAAATAAAATTGAAATAAGTTTGAATTTTGAAAATTAGAATTGATATACCTGAGCTTCCTCGAATGAATCTAACACTGTACCAGTTCCATTAATGATCATACGGCACAAGTCCTCTTTATCAAAGGGCTTTACTTTTGGATCTTGCTCTATGAGATTGATAGAAAAAAAAAATTATAAGTTTTTTACACTTATAATTTTTATGATATTAATTTTAATACTGGGTACAAAAGTGGTGAAAAATATGTATTTACCCTGTGAATATTGGGCAAAAACTAAAAAATTCACTGAGGTATTGGTCATTAGAATTCTTGAGTGTTTTTTGCCATTTTTATAAGTGCTAAAATAACTAGATAGAAAGACATGGTTGTAGCAAGTGGAAAAAATCCAGAATTAAAATTATTGGTATCTTGGCCAAGTTTAACCCAGATGCTATGAGGAAAATCCTGTTGAGTAAATCATATCCCATCAAAAAAATTTATGTAAAAAATGTGAATCCAAGTCTCAAGATTCTTCACCCGCCAAAAGTGGTTATATCTGATGTAGAGCCAAGTGAAATGCTATTATTAACTGTGACACTTTGATTCACAAATCATTCCAAAGCTTTATATCTTTAGTTGAAGAAGATTTTGGGCTTGCCAATTACGCAGCACATATTACACCTTACCATGTTATTGGAATAATATCATTTTCCCCCCTTCACTGTGTGTATTCATGTTCTTTCCCCATATACACAACATTTCCCTCTTTTGAGGACTTTCTTTTTTCCCTCCATTTGACCTACTGCTGTATGATAGTTATTCTCTTTGCTTGTATTAAATGTTGTTCGTCTGACTAGACGTGTGTTTCATTTCTCTCTCATCGTCGTCTCTTTCCCTTCCACACTCTGCCCGCCCACAGTTATGTAAAATTAAATCAACATTGACTGCTAAGTCCCAAAATGTTCAACTAAAGGTGTAGAGCCTCGGAGTAATTTCGGAATCAAAGTATCATGGTTAATAACAGCGTTTGACTTGGCTCTACATCAGATATCACAACATTTTATGGGTAAAGAATCTTGAGACTTGGCTTCATTTTTTATATGCAATGCTTTTGATGGGATTTCACTTTTTTGTAAGTACCACAGTCCTCTTTTTGATGTTGCATACTTTTTGGACATCAATTTATTTTTTAAAAATTATATTTTGTACATTGTTCCACCATATGTCAAGTACACAAGTTGAAAGGTCTTCTTACTATGATGACTGCATGATCCACATTTTAAAAAATATTCAATTAATTTTTCTGCCATGACCTGTCTGGCCTTTTAAAAATATTTCCAGGTTTTTATTGTAGCTCAGTTGAATTGGTATGCTAAAGTTGTGGACAAAGATAATATGTATAACATATAAATTATATTATGATAACTGTGACAAAAAATTTGTGAATGTTCATCTCATATTTTTGTCATGCATAACAAATACTGTACATGCATTTTAACATTTTGCAGGGCCCATTTGTTAAAATGTTATTGACTATGGGAGAGGCATTCATAGCACCAACCCAAGAAAGACTGTCTCACCCTGTTGTGTGTTGATGAAAGCAGGGATTCCAAAATTAAAATGAAACCCCTTGATCTTCTACATCATTCCGGAAATATTCAAGCCTTCAATATAAAATAATTTAAAATACAACAATTTAAAATAAACAAACTGCACTTTTCCTTTGAAAATGATCATTCCCATTATTTCCGATGGGCAAGTTTGATTCGATAAATTGTTTCCCTCATGGCGAAAGCATGAATGTGCAATGTCCTTGGAAAAAAAAAGAATGTTGAAAATGATTGACTATTTACTCCACCCATGCTACTATGCATTATGTTTAATCTATGGAAGTTATTTTCCTAAAATGTTTTGTAACAGGTATTTCAATAGGAATACACATTCATGTTTCAGGCAAAACTTTGCAAAATAAGGTATTCAAACCAGCTGATAAAAAAAGAAAAATTTGCACATTCCTGCTTCTTTTATGTGGGGGATGATATATGAGTGTGTTGGTTCAAAAGCACATTAATCAAACGAATCATGCTCATAATCTGAATTTCCACTGTATACGGTTTTCAAATTGCAAATTATCTAAGCCTAAGAAAAATTTTTTAGGCATCAAAACATTTTTATCCGCCTGGCAGTCCAGTGGTTAGGAAGCTAGCTTCTGATTGTGCAGGTCTGGGTTGAAATCCCGGTTTGGGCATGGATGTCTACTAACACTAACAAATTCTCTGGACAGATGGCAATGATCTCTTGGGAATACGTACTGATCACATTATTATCTAAAAAAAGTCCAAAATAATGTTTCTTTTAACTTTTCTAGGGCACTGTGACCCTCTTTCATGTTGGCAGATATGATGCTATAAATTCCAAACAGTTTGTACTGCTTTCAGCCTGCAATTTAGTAGCTACACAAAGGAAATATTAGGCACCAATAGTTGACCTGGCAACTGGGATTGATTTGTCCAGTCCTGGTCTAAATTACAATATATATATATTAGCCATGCACATTAGAAAAATATTTTTTTCTTTTTTAGTAAAAATTTAAAATATGTTACCTTCATCTGTCCTAGGGGCATGACTTAGAAGAAATGCACAGTCTGCAAATAGTCTATTAGGCCTTGGAACAGATGAATCTTTAAGGTTAAATAGATAAGATAAAGCATTTTCAGTATGAAAAGGAATACATAATATACACTACAATATCGTTTGATACCTCAATCAGCACACTAGCATCACAAAAAGAGCATACTCTAAATTATAAAAATGTCACATCATAAGAAAAGCTTGAATAATTGAAAAAACATAACATATGAAGTAACCCTATTTTTACTTGCCATGGCCTCCAGAACTCAGTTTATTGAAAAAATGAGTCCTTACCCCATAAAAGTGTACCGTAGGATAAGCAGACTGAATTTTCATGGATTTTTTTTATAAGATTTTTGGTATTTGAGCAACTCTAGCAAGACAGTGACACTGCCAATTGCTTAATCTTTACAGCGGCAATTCTGAGATATCTCGGGTTCTTAATGTTTGCTCTTATGTCCGCAACTCTGAAATATCTCGGTTCTTAGCCCAAATACTGTTGTAAAGTTTTCTTCTCCTGATAACATGTTTTCTTTCCCCCTCCCTTCTGTTAATAAACTGCCAATGGGAGGAGTCAGATTTTTTTAGTATGATGACAGAAGGGAAGAGAAAGGATGCTTTTCCTTTCCCTTCTAGTATTATTGCATACAGTACAAATAACTGAAAAGGAGGATAGTTTTTTTTCTATTTATCGTGTATTTTTATTATTTTGTGTTTGGGGAGGAAAGCATTTACAGGGTGTTTCATGAACAACCCTTAACTTTGAAAATAAATAACTCGGAAACTGTGATAGATAGAACCATGAAACCAGTGGTATGTTTGTTAAAAAACTAAGAATCTGATACAGAAACCCCAAAAATCATGGCGCCGCAGGCAGCATTACCATAAGTAGGCTGTACATGGTGGGTAATGCAAGCAGACCTCATTGCATTCACATCAAAATCTATTCAAAATGTGCACCTTTCACACAACACACATGTCGCAAACAAAGAATGAAATTGTCAGTGACTCTCTGTAGTGTCACAGGAAATCGACACACAAGCTTGACAAATAACCTCCTGCAGCTCGTCGAGTGTTAAAGGATTGTTGCAGTAAACAATGTCCTTCAGTCTGCCCCACAGAAAGTAGTCGGAGGAGGTGGGGTCGGGTGAATATGGAGGCCAGTCCATGCCTTTTCCCTTAACTGTCGAATAGTTCAATGCAATAACTCTATCATCAAAGTATTCGTCCAGAAAGTCAAAACCGGCTTGTGTACGGTGTGGGTGAGCCCCATCTTGCATGAACCACACCGTGCATGGTCGATCGTCCAACGCTTGTTGAGTGTCGACAAATTGTTTCAAAAGCGCAATATACTGGTCAGTCGTCACTGTTTCTCGCAAGAAAAAGGGCCCAATGATGCCTTTGCGGGAGATTGCAGCCCAAACGGTAAGTTTTGGGCAATGGAGTGGTCATGCATGAGACAAATGTGGATTTCCGGTACCCCAAAATCGTCAATTGTGTCTGTTAACGACACCATCCAGATGAAAATGTGCCTCATCTGTAAACCATATTCGGGTGACATTCAAACCAGAACCATCAATCATGTTGAGCATCTCGTTAGCGAAATCCTCTCGTTGTTGTTCAGTTCGAACTGGTATGGCATGCCGGCATTGAATCTTGTACGGAAACATGTGTAATGTTTTCTGCACGATTCTGTACGTGCTGGATGGCATGATTCCGGATTCAGCTGCAAGTTTGCGGACAGATTTATTCGGATAACGCTCAATAACTGCAGCAAGTACCGTTGCATTTTCAGGTGTAACGACGGAGTGTGTGGGACCCACATTTCTGACTAATGCATCAGCCACGTTGCCTGTCTGTTGAAATTTTTTGAATAGCTCACAAATTGTTTTCCCATCTAGGCTTTTTGTGACTTGAAATCACGTTTGAAAACTTTTCCTTGTGGCAGTAGGGCTGTGATTTGATCGGTGGTACTCCAACACAATAAACACACGTTCTTCCATAGAACACATCATTTCCGGAATTTCTTTCACTATATGCTAATAGCGGTCACGCTTCAACAGCAAAATCTTTGACAACTGATCGCTCTCAGCATCTGAGCTCTCTTCATAGGAATCTGTAATGCCGCCATCTATTGGCACAATTTGTAACTAAAATTTTAAGGTTTCTGTATCAGATTTTTACGGTTTTTTTAATAAACATACCACTGGTTTCATGCTTCTATCTATCACCATTTCCGAGTTATTTATTGTCAAAGTTAGGGGTCCTTCGTGAAACACCCTGTATTAGCTCGCAAAAAGTCACTCAAGTATCACCTCAGCAGATTTTTAGCCATTTTTGGACACTCCTCTTCCTTGTCAGCAAAATTTCGTCGGCCCCCACTTTCCTAATGCATATTGGGATAGGGGAGCGTGAGCCCTCATGCGCCCCAGAAGATAAAAAAATTTATTTTTGATGCAAAAAAAATATATATAAAAAAATTGAAATATTGGGAAAATACCTTTATCAGCATTTGAAATCATTGGTGGTCCGCTGGTCTGAGACCACTTTTAAACAATCGACCACAGATAAAAAAACGTCTGCGGAAATTAAAAAATTTATGAGCATAACTGATTTTAATTATGGAAGGCTTATATCCCTTTGGGTCAAATAGTGTTTGTTTTGTAGTTTTCTTTTTTGTCTTTGTCTTGTATGTTTTGATTTTGTCTTGTCTAAATAAATAAAATATGCTGCATGTATACATACAGTACAGTATATATACCACCTGGTGCCTCAATTCTTTTGCATTCATTTGATGAATCAATATTATTATGAATACCATCCTAATTTCTTATGCTCTCGTATATTTTATTGAATTTCTGTCTAAAAAATAGTATAGTAGAGTCTCGCTTATCCGACATAAATGGGAAGGCAGGACTTCGGATAAGCGAAAATGTCAGATAATAGGGAGGTGTTAAGAAAATGCCTATTAAACATCAAACTATGTTAAAATTTTACACATTATGAACCTAATAATCATGTTTTACAACAAACCAACAGAAAAAATTGACTGATTACAGAAAATTAACAGGAATATTCTGAAGTTAAACACAGTATACATAAAAAGATCAGTCCTATGATGATTTAAAGAAATTTTTGATTGTAGTATGCTTTCCTGACGAGTGCCGTCTCTTCACTGCCAAGTCTTGCCATCTTTGAAGCGTTATTATGTAGATTCTCCTGTAGCTTCTTCTTGTTGCTCAATGTATTTAATCACAGTTTCTAGAGTCTTAGTCGTCGTGTAAAATTCGGAGAGGCTCAACAGCTGGTGCTTGATCTTGCTCTTCAATTTCGTTGTCATCGCAATTGACAATAGTGACAATTTCTTCATCAGTTATTTCATACTGATCATCATAGTCATAGTGTAGATGGGTGCACCACTGTACAGTCAGGGTAACTAATTAGCTGCAGTAGAGTAGGGAGCAACAAAAAATAGACTATGCTCATAACTAGCAGTTCTTGTTACCGATTGATGCATTTTCGTGGTTTTTTTTTTTCTGGTGGGATGTCAGATAATACGGAATGTCGGATAGCGAAGGTCAGGATAGACGAGACTCTACTGTGCTAGAATATCACTTTGAGTTGTGATTATCAGCTGATTCTTAATCCTTTAGAGGATGCATATTTTTATATTTCCTGTCTGACAAAAATGTGGGTGTTTCTTTCATCCCTCATTCCTGAGGGTGCATAGATAGCAGATTTCAGTCTTTTTTTTGTGTTTTGGCAGCTGACATCTTGAAATGACTTATTTTTTGCTGAATATGCTAAAAAAATAAAGACGTGCATTTATGAAGATATTTTGTTTTAATTATTTCTGGATTAATGTTACCTCAGACTCTTGGCAAATCATTTAGTATATATCTTAGAAAAGATCTTTTGCAGAATGTTTTCTGAAAATGTAATTTAAAAAAGAATAACTCTTCAAACCTCCTACACTTGTTTTTCGATAAAGCCACAACACAAATTAAACAGTTGTGGTTTATCGGACGAGTCATGATGTCTGCAGACCAGTAAGTTCTCGTATTTAATATTTTTTTGTAATTTTGCTCTTATTTTTAATTTTTTTTAAAATTCTAACCCTGTTTATATATTATTATAATCTATTTCTGTTAATTTGACTGCTATTTGAAGGATAAGAACTTATCATTTCTCTTCAAGAAATTGATTGAGACTCATCTTCCAAACTTTTTCTACCCCCTCCCAAAGGTCAATCCTGCATACGCCTCTGATCGGATTGGCCATTGAGAAGATGGGAGTCTGCCCACCACTGTTTGACACTGCTGTAGTGAACTTCGCTATGTACGTACGGAAATTATTAAAAAAAAAGAAGCCAAAATCAAGCCAGAAAACATTAAGAAATCAGAATAAGTATTTCCTTCATTTTTTTTTCTATTTTCAAACACAAAAATTAAAAAAAAAAAATAAGAAAAACAAAAACCTTAAAATTTCTTACTTGATGAAATATGTTGCAGTTGTTTTTTTCCTTCCCCTTGTTTTTCTGAGGTTCTCTTCCTCTCATATCTACGTGACCCTACATAAACATGTATACCACTAATTTAGCTTCCGTTCATAACCAAAGAGGAGAAATAGAGGAGAGAGACACACACACCTCTAACCTGCCTCATACTTAACTATAACATTAGATTCCACTTAATTAATCTGAAAGTATTATCGATAAAAACGCATATTCCTGTCAAATAGAAGTTCTATGTCTTCAATAAATTCTGCAATGCTACCTGATTTCAAACACAAGATATTCAGAGACAAAAGAATTATTTGTCTGTACCATAACCAGAAACCCAATGGCTGTACAGTTATGTCTCCTATTTGTTTGCATCTCATCATTTTTAATTGCTAAATTTCGGTCCAATTCCAGATTAATCTGTTCTTATGAGCTTGGGGGAAAATGGCTAAGACATAGTAGAAAAAGAAACCACTAGAGAAAAATGTTCAGACAAGAAAACTCCTAAGATGAAAAGATTGTACTTATCATCCTGACCACAAAGGTGGGAATTCATAAGCTGAAGTTGTTATTTGTGTTCATGTGATTTTAGATTATGCAAATAGAAAATTTAAGCCATTACAGACAGTTGCCCGACAAGATGGCTGTACCGTAATTAATGCAGAAGATGAAGGTAAATGAATCAAGCTAAATAAGATTAATTCAAATCTATCAATTAAAGTTCTTAAAAGTCAATTATAAAAAAAAAATGGAAAACTTATTACATTTCGCTCAAAATAAAAATAAAACAGAAGATTACAATAAAAAGGGAAAACAAGACAGTAAAAAAAGAAAACCAGGGCAGGTTAGGGAAATGCCACATACACCATCCAAACAAGCACAACCACAAAACCAGGTGCATTGAACATAAAATTGATTACACGTATGACGACTCTGTCAAAGCCGACCAGAATGGCTGCGCTTGTTGTTGTCAGGAAGAATGTATTTATATTATTTTCTTATTATATATTTTTTATTCCAGCTGTATACATAGACAAATTAAATATATTGTTATACAAGATGTCACTCCTCCTTCCATCATCGTACTTATAACTGGTTACACAGAAAGTGATTTAGTCACGAGTCATATAGTTTTTGCCATACTACACAACCTATATTTTTTTGGAATTTTTTCTTTTTTGTAAATCTCATTATGGATCAAGAACTGAGTTCCCACACATTTACCTGGCTTATATGAAGTGACACAATTTAAAATAGTTTTTTTTCTTCTACTTTTTTACTAGTCAATTTTTTTGTAATTATATACATAAATTAATTTTTATAAATTCTTTTATCTTTTTAAACCTTGCTTTTTTGGCCAATGGTCAATAGTTGGTTGTGGCTTCTTTTTCTCTTTTTTTAAACCAATTCAAAAACTAAAACGTATTAAAGTCTATGACTGTTTTATAATGAACCTCATCATTCCATGAAAATAATTTTACGCTGGTTCTGGTTATACGAAAAGGAAAATATACATAGTTGCTATATCATAACATTTGGGACTTATCCTGCCAGTCGTTATAATGAGTATTCGCTCAAAACTTCCAACTCGGACCTAACCTCTCCCCTTGATCTTGCCTCCGTATTTAACCGAGCCTTCTCCTCTGTTTTTTCCTCTGATCCTACAACCCCCCCCCCCCGCCAATACGTCTTTTTTGATTCACTTCATAACTCCTGTCCCATCTCTTTTTCTAAAGCCGGCCTCCTGAATCTTCTAAAAAAACTAAAACCCCACTCTACTGGCCAGATGGGATCCCCAATCATATCCTAAAATTCTGTGCCGATGAAATTTGCTACTATCTCCTCATTATATTCAACGTCTCACTGAATACTTCTAATCTACCCAATGACTGGAAAATTAATAAGATAATTCCCATTCATAAATCTGGTTCACTGTCCCACCCTCTTAATTTTAGACCTATTGCAATCACCTCCTTTTACTGCAAGCTCTTCGAACACATAATCGCCAAGAATATCCTTACCCACCTCGATTCCATTAACTTTTTCTTCCCTAACCAACATGGATTTCGATCATCATTACCTGTATCTATCCAATTAACACTTTTCATACATGACTTAACAGACTCCATTGACAAAAACCTCCAATCAGATATCATTTTCCCAGATTTTTCCAAAGCATTTGACAGGGTGCCCCATAATAAACTTCTACTAAAACTTTCAAACCTTGGACTAAATGTTAAACTGCTGAAATGGGCGGAGGCCTTCCTTATTAACCATAGCCAGTTTGTCTCATACAAGAGCCAAAACTCCCCTTTCCTTCATGTCAAATCTGGCACACCCCAGGGCTCGGTCCTCTCCCCATTATTATTTCTAATTTACATAAATGATCTACCCGACTCCATAAACTGCCACATCAGACTCTTCGCTGATGACTGTGTCATCTATAAAACAGTGTCCAATCTTTCTGACCAAGAATCTCTCCAACACAACCTTAACATTATCTCCAAATGGTGCTCAACCTGGGAATTACCCCTCAATCTCTCAAAAACTGTTTTTATGGAAGTTACCCGTAAAAGAATCCCCCACGAATTCCCCTATTCTATAAACAACTCCTTGATCTCTGAGGTTTCCCATTATGAATACCTGGGTATTATATTCTCTTCCGATCTCTGCTGGAACCTTCACGTTGATTATATCTTTAATAAATGTCTCCAAAAACTCTTTTTCCTTCGCTGTAACCTAAAATACTCCATCTGTCATGTTCGTCACTTGTGCTACCAAACATATCTTCTCCCTGCCCTCTTCTATGTCTGTGAAGCCTGGGATCCCCACCCAAACCAACACAGACAAATTAGAATCTATCCAAAATAAGTCCACTCATTTCATTTTTAACTGTTGGTCTTCTGTCTCCATAACGGAACTCAAGCGACAACTCAATATCCAACCGCTCTCCTCTCTTCGACTTATCTCTCATTTAACTTTTCTTTACAAAATCCTCCATGGGTTTTTTAATATTCACACCTCCAATATTCTAATCAAACCTTCTCATTTCTCTGTTAGACTCAATCATTCCAAAAAATTACAGCCCATCTTTGCTTCTTCAGATTGTCACAAATTTAGCTTTTCCTCAAGAACTATTATCGACTGGAACAACCTACCATCAAATATTGTAGATTGCACCACGATTTCCGAATTTTCGCATACCATTAATCGTCACTTTCACCATGTATAATTCCGCATCCTCTTGTATAGGCCTCGGCCAATAAATATTGAATGAATAAAGTATCTACTGCATAATTTTTAGCATTTTCAAAATTTGTGAGAAAATGATAAAATGAATTGTTCTTCACTAAATAATTCCAGCTGGAACAACAATATTACACATTTTTTCAGCTCTTGATAATTTTGTAATGCTTTTCCTGAGTCATGCTTACGATATGAAAAGAAACTTTCGCAATGTAAATTTCCATGCTGCATTCTTACAAGCAAAAGCTAAAACATGAGGCTGTAATGGCCACTATGATCCATGTACATTTAGTGTTATTTGCAATTTCTTTCATATAGTGAAGGCATAGGCCTAAGGTATAAAAAAATCATTTTCTTCAGTTCTTGGTCAGTTTCTTTCAACTGACCACATTCACAGTTTCTCGGGTGAAAGACTTACTTTAGGGAGTTATGGAGCATACCATACATTAAAAGAAATTACTGTAATTCGTTTTTCACATTAGACAGTTCCACTTCAACTCATAACACTTTCTGAATAGGGCTTGTGGGGGGGGGGGGGGAATCCTGTTTTAGAACGATTAACAAAAAGAAAGAGCAAGATTCAGCATTTTGAAACCTTTTGTGTGGAAAAAAAAACCAGTTGTCTTATTTCCATACATCCCATTCAACCAAATGGGGCGTATAGTAGGAACATTTTACTTATAACCAGGATTTTTTTTTTTCAGAGATATAGTTATTACCAATCTTATTACTGACTTGCAAGCAGTTTCCAGGCTATTTAGGCCACGGCTAAGACTTAATGAAGCCTTTCTCACTTGTCGCGGAGACCTACACCATTTAACTTCCGAAGATGTCTGCCACAGATGCGGGCAAAACATTAGGAAGAAATGCCTTAGACCAGCGGTTCTCAACCGCTGCTCCCTGTGCACTTCCCAGGGGCTCCCCGGCCACTCGAGAATAATAAAATAAATCGATAAATTTGATAAAAAAAATAAAAAAGAGGCCTAAAGGGTACCACCATATAAATAATATGCTAAAAAGGGCTCCTCGAATTAAACAGGGTTCTGCCATAGAAATTATTCACAGAAAAGGCCTCAGCGAGTCAGATAAAGTTGAGAACTGTTGCCTTAGACCATGGCCCAATAGCCTGGAAACCACTTGCAAGTCATTGAACTCCGGTCATGAAAGCCTCAGACAAATCTTAAAATTATTATTAGAAACCCTGAGTCCAGATGTGATCACATTAAGTGGCATGCACTGCATTTTTAAAATGACACAAACCATATTTACAAATCATAATTAAATACAATAACTAGGGCTTGTGTTGTTTTTCATAAAATGCATATATTAGAAATACGATTAGTATATATCTCATCACTATATGAATACTATTTTTTTATCTTAGAAGCTGGGGCTATGCCATACATAGAAAAAGGAAAGGCTTTTTTTGGCTTAAAGAAAACCAAAAATTTAAGTTATTAATTATACTGGCATATCAACTATTATTGTCTATTGATAAAAATAAATTCAAGTCTCAGTCTAATCAAAAGAAAAAAAAAATTGCCAGAAGTAGAAAAAGGAGCTATTACAGAACAAATTAATTTTCGCCAATAGTTATTATGGTTTGAACACACTTATAAATATAAAAATCTTTAGTGCTTTTCCAATTCAACATAAGGATTCACTGAAGGATTTCTTGAGCATGCTCAAAGGCTGATTTAAGGAAAAAGTTTTCATGATAATCCCTTACTAAATGGTTTTCCAAATTTTGCTTATCATTCTAATGCTACCATAAAAATATACTTTAATTAACGCGTATTACAATTTATACTTTTCTATACTTTCTTACTATACTCTTACTGATGATAAAAAGATCCAGATTTTGAAGGACATACCGTGATTCATAGGTTGAACAATATAACTGGTACTAAGTAATACACATTCTCGATGCCCTCCGGCTGAACAGAGTTAAAATGGGCATTAACTTATCAAAGAAAGAGTAAAGAAAAGCAGAATTTTCGAACCTTCACATTCGTCTTCAAAGATTTTTTTTCAAATCAAATCAAATTTATTGTTATATAACAGTACAATAAAAGGAGAAACATTTACCAAGGAGTCAATCAAAAAATGACCCATTCTGGTAAATGCTAGTAAAAATTAGTATGAAAAACAGAATAGTGTCAACTAAAAGAATCAAAATTATTCAAATTAAAATAAAAATTCATGGCAAAAGAGGAGTGCAATTTAAAAACCGTTCCACATGCTGCACCTAAAAATATAAATTTATTGGATGTTGGAATAAAAGCAAAAACGACTAGATGCAGCATGTAATTCAATTAAACTGTTAAATTATTTAAGGATTATATGAGCAAGAGAAAAACATTAAAACAAATTTTCTATACCATCAAGTGAGAACATGTATTGCTTGACACATTTTTTAATGGATGATAAATTAGTATTGTGAGCGATTTCTGGTGGTAATGTATCGTAGAATTTTGGGATAACAACTTGGTTGAGAAAAGCAAAGTCTGACTTGTAGAATTTTTTCAAATTGAATTTACTCATACAAAAAAAATCATGATTTTTTCTTTCCAACTTCAAATTATCCAAAACATTTGAAAAAAATTTGAATTAAAACAAGAAATTTTAACATTAAATTAGATAGAAAACACAAGGGAAGTTCACAAGAGTTCAAATTATCCAAGTTTTACTGCACAACAGAAATTGTTCAGACTGAGACATAAAATTTTCAAACAAATTGCAACTAGAGTCAAGACCATCTAGAATGGTAAAATCATAAAGGTGTGTGGTCAGCATTCAAAAAAGTTGACAGGAACATGACAGAAAAAGATGCGTTGTTGACATGGCACCCTGCCATAGTGTTTTGCTCAGTTTTTTTTATATTTTATTATATTTTCTTTGAATAAAATATACTTGAAATGCCTCGGCCGACAGTACAGTATTCATTTCACCTTCTCTGCTTGAAAGCACGAGTGGAAAATTTTATTCCAGATGGTTGAGTGTACATTATGGTAAATCAGTATAACTAGGTATTCTTAAATTATGCAAAAAAAGAAAAACCAATATTGATTTATTGCTCATTACTTTGGTAATCATCTTATGAGTCAGATCTCCATAAAACTGAAATTAAAAAAATTCCATGAAAGCTCTTGGTCATATGTTAAAAATAAACTCCATTACCTTTAGAACTCTCAGCTCCAGTTGAATCTTCTTGATCACCACTTTCATGGTTTGTGGCATCTGTAGATGATGACATCTCTTCAGCATCTGGCGACTCGACACTTTTCCCCCGATTGTTTCTTGGTGCTTTTGCTTTCTTGCTCTTCCCTTGCCCGCCTCTACCTTTTTTGTCTTGTTTTCGAACAGACGATGAGAGCAGTTTTTCACTTTCTTTCTTCATTTCATTTTTTACCTTTTCCACAATAGTTTTTTCAGGTACAATGCATTCATTAGCACTAGATTCTGTCATATCCAAATTAGAATCTGGTGGTCGTCTTCTTTGACTCGACCTTGATGATTTAGGTGACACCGATGTTTCTAAATCAGGGTTTTGAGATGACTTTCTCTTTCTCTTGCCACCAATGATGTTGTCTAGAAATTGAAAATATCAAAATATATATGAAATTGCCACAAATTACATATACATAGCAATGTCGTATAGCTTAATAACACTAAAATAAGAGACCCATGCTCTTCAACACCTGTCTTATGTAAAAGATTTTGGATAAAAATTGCCATGTATTGAAAAGTATATTTTAGAAAAATATAAAAACAACAAATAAATATATACAAAAGTTCAAGATCAAAAGTCCAAAAGATACAGGAATGTATCTTTTGTATATGTTACAGATAAGTCAAAAGTGTTGCCAATTTTCAGAGAGTTTTGGCTAAAGTCTGATTTGCAGAAATGATTCATGCTTTGGTTCGCCAATTCGCAAATTATCTGGAGATTTCTGGCCAATGTTCAATGTGCTGATGCAAGATGGTCCGGTAGGCTTCAAATTCTTTTTTTCATCACTATCAAGTGATACACAGCTATATATAACAGCTGTACTGGATTAGCTCCATATGGCAAGGAAAAAAAATTTTTTTTAGACAGTTTTTTTCTGTCACACTTTGAGGAGGGGAAGATTACAGCATCGTGACTGCAATATGATGGGTTGCCATAGCTAATGTGAACATAATTATCACAGAAAAATATGCCAACTAACGATGACCCCAAATCATGCTACTTTGGCTTTGATTTCAGCCACTTTGCAAACTGGCTGGGCTAAAGCCTGAAATTCAAACACTGACAGGCCAATCTAAAATGAAATTGGCCAATTTGAGAACTGGCCGATTTCAGGCTTTGGCAATGACATATACAGTGAAACCTCGCTACAATGATAATTTTTTGCATCTACTTTGAAATTGCCTTTACCCTAATGTTATAATCCTCTTGATGCAATGATACCCTCTACTACGATAACTTCCTCTACAATGATATTTTTCACAGAGCTATAACTCTCTAAAATTACTTTATGGGGCCATTGCAAAAAATCCTGGCCTGGAAACTTGTCTGAGATCACAGTCTGGAATAAAATTCTACTCCAGGATCTGAGGGATGGAAAGAAGGGGCAGAGGCAACTCGCGAAAAAATCTCCACCCGTGTGGGACCTTTTTTGGCGCTTGCCCTTTCATTTTTTGTTGATGAGGCTCTTTTTTTGCTCTCTCAATTCAGATTTGGCACCCCTCCTGTAGCAGCTCCCTGTGTGGCCACCCCTGGGGGGGGGGGGGGGGTATCATATTATACATACAGTAGAAACAAAGGCACTGACAAAAAGAAAACATTGAGGGGGCTGACAGTCGTCCCATACTAAAGCCTGTATGCAGAAGGGGAGAGAGGAGAATCATGTATTCATAAATCATTGGAGCCCTCAAATAGTTTTAGAAGTCCCCCCAGCTCTGGCCCCCAAGAGTGGAACCTCCCACAATAAACACTTCACGTTAGTGTCAAGGTTGGGTTTCTTACGGGACAGTGAAAGAAACTGAAAAAATGTGCATTAATTACAGTTTAGTTGAAGTATACATAATTAATGCTTGTTATTTCACCTCATTGGTTGTGAAATATCAAAAATATGTTTCAAAAACATTATTTTTTAACATTTAATTATAATTATCTCACCAAGATGTGTAATATAAAAAAAAAAAATTGAAGTATCAGTTTTGATTCTTGGAAAAAAACCTATTATTGCCAGGACATTTTTGGCTGAATTTTTTTTCCTGCAATGGCAAAAACTCACTTTTATAAATAATGTTTCCAGAACTGGTTTAACATTAATATAACTGATTATTTATTACTTTAAATGTGGAGATACATAATCTAAGCACTGGCGTGAAAATGCACGAATAGCTTACTTGCTGGAGACACAAAAACGTTGTGTTGTGTTTACCGAAGCACCGTTGCCACTATATGATAGCAAAATAACATCTTTACGTTTTAGCCTTTTAAATGGCTAAGTATATTTATTACAATACTCCCCCCAAAAAATATGAAATACATAGATGATTATATGAATACAAAACAGAAGTTAATGTTCATAAATCAAACGTGAAGGCTTTTTCCGCTCACGCAATGGATATCGACGAGTCCCTGGTACAGTACTTTTATCAGCAATATCATGATTCACCAGATCACTTTTTGTTGCACAGTTCTTATCAAGAGCAGAAGAATTCACTCCACTGTCTTTGACATCTGACACAGGAATACAATTGTCACAGCTAGATGAAGATTCGCTGTCATCACTGGGATTTGGAAGTGATGAATGAGTGATGTTCTCATCAACAGGAACATGTGTAATGGATCTTTCACTTGCAATTGATTTCCTAGGAATATCACATTCACTACTATCAGTAGTCACTAGATGATAAGCATGATCAGGGCGTAACTGATCAATGTGAGCAAGATATTTCTCACTAGCGATGTTAACAATCCATGTCTTGCTTCCCTTGGGTTCCACCAAAGTTCCCCGACTCCACTGATGATTCTTACTGGATCGAACAAAAACTTTCTGACCAGGGTGAAAATACCTTTTTGCATTATGACTACGGTCATAATACATTTTCTGTGAATCTTGTTGTTTTTTTACTCTTGCTTGACCACTGGGATGTACAAGAGACAATGGTGTTCTGAGTTGTCTAGACAAAAACAATTCAGCGGATGATACACTAGTTGTACAATGAGGTGTAGAACGATATGTCATCAGGAATTGAGAAAATTTCTTACTCAATGATCTATGATCATTTTGCATTTTTGACAATGCATGCTTGAAAGTCTGTACTGACCTTTTTGCGAGTCCATTAGATTGAGGATGATATGTTGGTATCAGAGTATGAATAACTGCATTAGATTTTAAAAAGGATACTGTTGCAAAGCATCAATGGTACTGAAAGAAGTAATAGAAGGCATTTGTATTACCTCCAACCATTTAGTGTGGCTATCAACAACCAAAAGATAATTCTTTTGATCTTTTTGAGCAAAGTCAATATGCACTCTATCCCATGGAAATTTGGACCCTACCCACGGTTGAAGTGGGGTTCCTGGCAAAGCTTTGCTTACTTTCTGACATGCAGAGCAATGTTGAACAAGATTTTCGATTTGTTTGTCCAATTGTGGCCACCAAATATGACTTCTCGCAATAGTTTTCATCTTGGAAATTCCAGAATGTGTATCATGCAGTAAATCTAATAAACGTGTTCTAAATTTTTCTGGAATAATTACACGCATTCCCCATAGAAGACAACCACAGTCCACGGACAACTGATCTCTTCGTATGAAAAATGGTTTTAAAGCCTCATTATCGAGTCTTTCAGGCCAACCATTCTGAACATACTTCAAGGCCATTCCCAAAATTGGGTCATTGCGAGTTGTCTTGGCAATATCTGAACTAGTTGTCGGCAAATCCTCGCAATATGAAATCTTAAATATATCAGATTGTGCATCTGTCTCAGATTCTACTGGAGCACGAGATAATCCATCAGCATTAGCATGATCAGAACCCTTTTTGCATTCAATAGAATACTTGAATGAAGATAACAACAAAGCCCACCTCTGCAGCCTAGCTGCCGCAATTACAGGGATACCTTTGTCTGGTGCAAAAATGCTTATTAAGGGGCGATGATCAGTTACCAATACAAAAGGTTTACCAAACAAATACTGCTGAAATTTTTTTATAGCAAAAATGATTGCTCCTGCCTCTTTTTCGATTTGAGAATAATTTTGTTCAGCTTTAGTTAATGTTCTAGAGGCATACGCTATGGGACGTTCCTTGTTGTCTATGACATGTGATAAAACAGCTCCTAAACCAAATGGAGAAGCATCACAAGATACTCGTAATGGCAATGTTTCATCATAATGGACAAGTACTGCATCTGATGATAGAATGTTTTTACATTTCTGAAAAGTTTCTTCACACTGAGACGACCATTTCCATGGTGTGTCCTTATGAAGCAATTCATATAGAGGACCCAATAGCATAGCAGAATTTTTAATGAACTTTGAATAATAGTTCAAAAGACCTAAAAATGACTTGAGTTCAGTGACATTAGTGGGAGCTTTCATTTGCTTAATACATCTAATCTTTTCATCAATAGGATGAATACCTTGACTGTCAATTATATGGCCAAGAAATTCTACACTTTCTTGCAAAAAACTACATTTTGACAAATTAAGTTTGACATTATAATCAGAAAATCGTTGAAATACCTTCTCTAATGTTTTCAAATGTGCATTAATTGTATCACCAGAAATCAAAATATCATCTTGAAAATATATCACTGATTGCAAACCCTGAAGGATCTTTTCAATTGATGATTGAAAAATTGCAGACGCACTATTTATGCCATACAACAATCTCGATGGGCGTACTAAACCTAGGTGAGTGTTTAGAGTAAGACATTCTTGAGAGCGTTGATCAAGTTCGATTTGTTGATAGGCATGACTCAAATCCAACTTTGAAAAATACTTTCCACCGTTGAGAGTCGAAAAAAAATCCTGCTGTGTAGGCAGTGGATACTGATTTTGATCAAGATACTTGTTCACAGTGACCTTAAAATCACCACAGAGTCGAACATCGCCATTCTTTTTCAGCACGATCACAAGAGGTGTTGCCCAACTGGAATGCTCCACAAATTTCCAAACTCCACGTTGTACGGATTTGTGAATTTCTTCGGAAACTTTCACCTTCAACGAATAAGGCACAGGACGTGATTTGCAAAAAACTGGTTGAACATCCTCCCTCATTTTCAATGTTGCCTTGATACGTCTAATTGGTTCACAACTTTCCTCGAAAAGCTTGTAATATTTATCAGTCAGTCTCTTGGCAGGATCACCCGATTCATTCACTTTGCGTATGGAAAATATTTTAGGCCAATTCAACTTGAAACATTTTATCCAGTCCCTTCCAAACAATGCTGGTCGATCACCTTTGACAATTATAGCACGGGACTTGGAAGTCTGATTCTCATAAGTGACATCTACAATCACTTCCCCTGAAACATCAATAGGATTTTGATTGTAATCTTTAAGAAATACATTCGTAAACTTGGGAACAACATGAGGTAAATGTTTCTTCAGCCAACACTCGGAGATAATGGCTACATCTGCCGCAGTATCTAACTCCATTTCCAATTGTTTACCACAGATCTGTATGTTAACCAAGAAACGAGATTCTTTATTTAATTTATTAATTGAATTCACTGAAAATAAATTATACTCTTCAGTGTCCAATTTATCTGCAGTAGATACCATTTTAGCAGAGAAATTTTTCTGCTTTGACTTGCATACTGGAGAAATATGTCCAATTTTATTGCAGGCATGGCACCTAGAATTTTTGTATTTACACTTTTCGGCAGTGTGTGACGCACCACATCGATAGCATTTCTGAGAACTTGATTTGTTTTCGTGAATACCTTTACTCCATCTTCGCTTATTTTGATGAAAAGTCGATTTTCCCACTTTGTTTACATTCGATGAGAGTCCAACCGCTGTAATCTTGATATTACTAGAGCCTTCTTCAGCGAGTTCCATTGCTACAGCTATGTCAATGGCATCTGCAAGTTTCAAATTTTTTCTTGCCAGTAGACGTTTTTGAGTTGCCTCGCAGCGAATACCGCAAACGAATCTATCCCGCAAAGCCTTGTTCAAAAAATCGCCAAAAACGGACGTTGATGCAAGCCGTTTTAATTCCACCAAATACTCAGCGATACTTTCACCCTCCTTTTGATTTCGTCGGTGAAACTTGAATCTTTCAGCGATGGTAATCGGTGCCGGACGAAAATGTTCTTGAAGCAATTTGACGAGTTCTTCATACTCACAGTCTTTGGGTAGACGCTGTGTTAGCAAGTTACGAAGCAATTTATATGTTTTTGCACCGAGCACGGAGATCAACACCGGCACGCGTTTTTCATCTTCCACTTCATTAGCTAGCAAATACTGCTCGAGCCGTTCGATGTACAAGTCAAAATCTTCATTGGCATCATCATAAATCGACAACTGCCCAACTAAGCCTATTTTCAACATTGTAGCTATAGCGCAATCAGTTTCTTTTTCAGCCGTACAAGGTTCGATTTATTTACCTTTACAGGAACACTTCCTCGTCGCCATTTTTATAAATAATGTTTCCAGAACTGTTTTAACATTAATATAACTGATTATTTATTACTTTAAATGTGGAGATACATAATCTAAGCACTGGCGTGAAAATGCACGAATAGCTTACTTGCTGGAGACACAAAAACGTTGTGTTGTGTTTACCGAAGCACCGTTGCCACTATATGATAGCAAAATAACATCTTTAGGTTTTAGCCTTTTAAATGGCTAAGTATATTTATTACACTCACCAACTCAAAAATTTATTAATTCTTATAGTAAAGTTCAGCGAGAAGTGTGTGTTTGTGTTCAAAACTACCTTATTTATATTAAAAAAAAATAAACAAATGCATAGTAATGTTCCACATGCATAAATGGAGGAAAAATCAATTTTTGCCAGGATGGTTTTTACCACCTATGGCAAAAACTCGCCAGCCCTGTAAAGAAGTAATGTGTTAAATATCTGAAATTTCCAAAAAGCTGTGATTGAGTTGAAATGCTTTTAAGTTGTTATACAAACTCAGCAGGTTTAAAAATAATATATATGTTTTTGGATTCATCCACTTTGGAACAGCCTGTTTAGTTACATCATGAACATTACACTGAACTGATGAAAGTGAACAATTAATTTTAAAATGGTTACATTTCTTGTCAATAAAAGTAATTTGAAGTTTATAAATAAATAAAGGACTTTATTCAAATATACAACTAATAAAATCTTTCAAAACTGATACTATATTAACTAGAGATGTAAAATTATCGAGAATAATCTTTAGGAGAATATTCTTGAGAAGATTTTCATCGAGGAGAATACAGTTGCCCCCCATATATATATTCATGGGTATATTCATGGTTTTTTTTGTTTGAAGAAAATTTTTTTTGACAACACTCAGCAATCATCATTCATGTTTTTTGTTTACAAAATTTGAGTTGTGTTTGATTAGGATGGCTCATTCTTCTAGTGCTACTGATAATGCTTTGAAAGGGTAAATAAAAGTGAAAACTTGACAAGAAAAATTAGATACATTGTCTTTGTTTGGTGAAAGTAAGTAAATACTGTGGTCCGCCATTACGGAATCAACGAATCTACGGTGAGATATATAAAGAAAAAGGAATCTAAAATTCATTCAGCCGTATCTGTAGCTGCACCCATGGCAATCAAAACTTTGGAGCACCTACGGGATCCGTGTGCTTCTCGTACAAAAAACGCTGTTTGTGGGTACAAGACTGATACAAAAAAGTATTCCAATTGATTGTAATATTTTAACACAAAAGGCGAAAAATGTTACTCTTCCATAAGGAAAGGGCTGGTGAAACGTCTATTTCATCAGAATTTTATGCAAATAATGGTTGGTTTTATAGGTTTAAGCGATTTGGATCACGCAATGTAAAAATCACCTGCGATCAAGCCTCTGCCAACCAGGAGGCAACTACAAAATTTTCAAAGGCTTTTTAGAAAATTATTGAAGAGAAGGGTTATGTACCTCAGCAGGTGTTTAACGCTGACGAAACTACACTATTTTGGAAGAAAATGCTGTAAAGAAGTTAAGCAAGAAAAGAACAGCGAGCTCCCCTGGTTTTAAGGCAAGTATAGATAGACTTACTATGTTGTTTTGTGCAAATGTGTATGGGTAGCATGATAAAGCCCACCATCATTTTCAAATCTGTGAATCCATGCATATTGAAGGGAAAGATAAGCCAAAGCTCCCAGTATTTTGGACGAACAATAAAAAGGCTTGGACTATGAAAACACTCTTCCTGTATTGGTTTAAACGGTGTTTCATTCTGGAAGTCAGGAGGTACCTTGAGAGTGAATATGTGCTATTCAAATTTCTTTTGATGCTTGATTGACATTCTTTTGATGCTTGATTGACATTCTTTTGATGCTTGATTGACATTCTTTTGATGCTTGATTGACATTCTTTTGATGCTTGATTGACATTCTTTTGATGCTTGATTGACATTCTTTTGATGCTTGATTGACATTCTTTTGATGCTTGATTGACATTCTTTTGATGCTTGATTGACAGAGGAGGAATTAATGCAGCTGACTGGTCCTAAAACTGAAGTGGTACTAGATGAAGATCAAGATAAAGACGTAGAAGACAACTTCACCACAAGTAACATAGCGGAAGGGCTTCGCAAGCTCAAATCAGTAACAGATTTTCATAACATAGATCCCTCTATTTTACGTTCTTCACATGTAAAAAAATTAGTAAAGGAAGCCTTGTCAACATACTCCAACATACTTGATGATATGAAGATAAGAAATGGCAAACAGAAAAATCACAACGTTCTTTCATAAAACATCGCCAACAATTGCTGCACCCTCTTTTACATTCCCTTCTACCTCTGCGTCACCCTTCTCTTTCTCATGATGTTCAATAAACGAGATATACAAGAAAAAAAATGATGGTTTCAGTTATTCGTGGATTTCTGTATTCGCGGTCACCCCCGAAAAGTAATCCCCGCAAATACGGGGGCTGATTGTATTCTCTGGAAGGACTACTATAATAAATAACTTGAGAATATTCTTATTATTCTTGAGAATATTCTCCTGTTATTTATAATATACAGTTATATATACTATCCTTGAGAATATTCTCTGGAAGGACTATTTTTATAAATTACTGAAGATTTTGATTTTTTATCAAAAATAATAAGAGAATTATTCTTAAGTTATTTATAAGTCCTTCCACACACAGAGAATATTCTCTAGTTATTTATTATTTGTAATTTGATAGATATATAAATTTTGTTTTTAGATATAGAATATTTGATATAAGATAGATAATCTCTATAGATAACATGAGAATAATTCTTATTTTGAATAAGAATATTCTCTGTTGGGAATGTTGAAATTTGTAGCCCACAATATTAAAGTTTAAAAGCAAGAAAATGAAACCAATATGGCTGAATTGCATAACCTCCAAAGAAATGTCAGTGATACAGAATTTAAGTGTATGTACATTGAAGAAAATGATAGTTCTGTATCTTCTTAGAATGAAGGTGATTATAACAATAGCTTCCTTTATCAATCAACTTTGGTTGCTTTTGCAAAAATTGCTTTCTTGAGGCTCTTAAAAAGTTCATAACCAAACTTCTAAAACCTATCACCATGACCAAATGAATATTTTGAGAATATTCTCGAACTAAAAGTAGTCGTTAAGAGGTTATTATACCAAAAATTGTTTTGTCTTAACCAGTCGACTGTCCCACTTTTTTTCTGAAGATGTGCGTATGCTTTTTCCCTTTTTTTTCCATTTCTTGAAAGTTTGAAATATTGAAATATTTTTTATAGCATGTTTTTTTATAGCTCGAATGTGACGAGACATAATATGATACCCCAAAAGTGGGGAGGGGCGGTCCTTATGTCCCGTGACTAAAAGAAATGCTGTTGATGGATTTATGTGGAACCATAGTAGTTGAACCTTTGCTAAAAGATATATGAGTAATAAAACACAGATGCATCTTCACAAGGGAGTTGGAAATTGAAACAAAAGCTTTGGGAATGCAGCTTTGCAAAACCGCTGTGGTGGTCAAGTGGTCATAATGACGGACTTGCATCGCGGGGATCCGGATTCGAACCCCACCGTCACCGCAGTGGTGGTCGGCTGAAGTTGGTTTCCTGTGGTTCCCAACTTCGAGGCGCAAATGCGAGCCGATCTCCCCATTAAAAAGTCTCGCCACAGAGAGCAACACGCCTACAAGGATAAATTATTCAATCATTACACTTCACTCACAGTTAGAAAAACTGGTGGCAGATGGCAGCACGACACATAACAAGCATTACACAGAAACAAACTTCACATCAGGTTTCACTACACGTACACACATCTTCCCGCATGTACCAATTCGTCAGAGGTTCCGCAGAGGAATATGGACGAGGTGCATGCGTGGTTTAGTAGCAGAGTTGGTAAAAAAACCGTTTTTTTTAAAAAAAAACAAAAAAACCGGGTTTTTTTGGTTTAAACCAGGTTTTTTTTGGTTTAAACCGGTTTTTTTGTTTTAAATAGTATTAACATTAAAAACAATGAAATTTCTGAAAAATCATTCAAACTTCCAATAATTAACAAAAATAAAATGTTTATTAATGTAATTAACACAATTCCCATGCTAATTAATCAATAAATATTTATTAAATTTTAACAAAAACCAACTTTTGCCATTTAATTATTTTTTGCTTAACTCAATGGATTACTGTGTGTTTGAAAATTCTTTTAATGTTATTATTAATCATATAATATATAAAGGCTTTTCTCCAGTTACTTTCAGTATACTTAATTACGAAGCTATTTTGCAAAAAGTGGGAAATTTGCTCGCAGAATGGAAACGATAGCCAGTCAAGGCAAAATTATAACTTAATTATAGCATTGCACGACTCCATAATTAACGGAAACATCACAAAAAAAATGAAGTAATTGAACAAATAACTACAACTTACTCAAAAAATGTTAAATATGTTGTCCACCGCATGTTCTGGCTACGAGGTTGAAAGCACAAAAATTCTTGTTCGACAACAGAATCGGAATATGCCATGGTCATAATGTGGATGTGCTTGCAATTCAGCTTTATTAAACCAAACGCGCCCCCTTTCCCCCGTTCATATTCCTGAGGAATGAGGAACTTCTAACATATAGGGAATGTGCTGGAGATTACAATTCATCAAAGTTTGCAATCTGACCACTGTTTATAACATTTTGAGGTACCCCCACAGCCAGTAGTTACAAGGGTTAAGGTGCATCCTGTCAAAATGGATCTTCAGCAGCTGCTTTGCTGGTATTGCAATGTGCATCTTGATAGAAGTTCTATCCACACACTGATGCTGTGGAAGTGCCGAAATGATGTGGTTGCACAAAATAGATTATACTGCTGGCCAAGTACAGCATCATCTACTTGCACATTTTGCACTTTTTTCTTTTGCGAAAGAAACGTCCATTGCTTCAGGAGTATCCATGCAAATTTTCAGGTCATTCCGATCAGTACTTATTGTATAGTTTTGGAATCAAAACTTAAATTATAATCACCCTGTATATAGCTGATTATTTTTTATAAATCTGTTACTACTATACAGTAGAACCTTGATTAACTGGGCTTAACAATGTGTGTGTGAAAGTATAAAAAAACAACTATTGAATATTAAGACTGGGAGATATACAGTAGATGTGCTACTTCTTATGGGAATGAAAATGTATGTGAGGTAATGTAACAACTAGTACACTAGTCTTTGTCCTTTAAGGACAGCTGGTGTCTTTATTGGATTATAGGACCACCTGCCCCTAGCATGATGGTGTCACTACTGTAGCTGCTTCTTTGTGAAGGGAAAAAGAAACCCTGTGAGATATGTAATACACCACTACATTTAGATGTGTGATGCAATCCTTATTCATGAATTTGCTAAAGATAGAGCATCAGAATGTAGCCAAAGGTTAGAAAATGTTGTAAGAATGAGAAGTTTTGGCTTTTATATATAACTTTAAATGACTAAGATACTTCATATGAAAAATATATATATATTCTGGCAACTTTTATGAGACTTTTTGAAAAAAACCACTTATAAAATCTTATGTCATTTAAAGATATACCGTCAGAATGTACCCCAAGGATATAAAAGGAGGTAAATATGAAACATTTTGGCTAATAATGAACAAATATGATATTTTTCAGGGAAAAAAATAATATTTAGGCCACTTCTATCTGATTTTTTGAAAAAAACCAAAGTGGTTTTTTTAAAAAAACCAGTTGGTTAAAACCAAGGTTTAAACCGTGGTTTAAACCAAACAACCCTGTTTAGTAGTAGTAGTAGCTTTGCAAAACATGACAAAGATAATAGTAATAATAATCTCAGACCTTGAAATATAATTGTCAACTCCATCTAGTGATGAGATAATAAAGTAGAAGGATGGCTGTACAGAGATGGCAGCACATGTATGACAAATTATTTCGTCATATCTATGTGAAAAAGGCTGAAAAGTCTGCGTGTCAGTAAATGTCGTCGTAGGCAACACCATTACGTATATCAGCGAAGGCAAATGCCGTCTTAACCATTTGACTGGTGAAAAAGACCGACAAAAGTCTGCACGTCAGCAAATGCTGTCGTAGGCACCAACATTACGTATGGCAGCGACGGCAAACGCTGTCGTAAACCACTTGACTGGTTAAATGTTTCAGGCAAAATAAAAAAATAAATTTGTTTATATTTCATAATATAAACAAAATTTATAAAAAAAAAATCATTATCCAAAGAAAAACATTCTTGATTATTCCCTAATTTTCACATCCAAAAGAATATTCTACATTTTCCAGAAAATATTCTGCATTTTCCAGAGAATATTCTCACCTCACATCTCTAATATTAAAATTACAGTTGATAAAATCCTCCTGTAACAGCAGCAAATTAAGCTTATGATTGAATTAAGCTTATGACAAGTATGAAAGAAAGTGATTTTTAGAAATCAGTTTCTTCCATTTCCTCAACATTTAGTGGTAGGAACCTATTTGTTCCTGCTGTTTTTTTAAATGGTTTTTTCCAACTCGGACGGAGCTTCTTAATCTTGGCAGCGGCATACCTGATGAACTTGGTAGATATGTCAAAATGTTTTTCAGACACATATGGAGCATTCAAAGTTATGGGCCTGTATGAGGTGTGGAGAGCACCATTTCAAGTTTTGCAGAACTCAAAAGAATTTCATCTTTTGCATTCATTCATTCTAAGCTGAGAAATCGATACTACAGCATACAACTGCTAAAAAAACTTTTGTTTTCAATGTTGCACTGCAGTGAGGAAAATGAGGATTTCTATAACATTTTCTGATATTTTGTAATTATTATTTGTAATAATAATCTGTTTTCTAAAAATCTTTAAAATAGGATAAAAATTTCCATTTTCCAATAGTACAGAAGAGATCAGTGCCGTTTAATAAATTAATGATGTTTAATTGTTTTGTTACTTGAAAAAGTCAAAAGTAATTTTTTCAATCAGAATCAAATTAGATGAATGGATTTTAAACTTTTAATGAAACTTCTCTAGGTCTGATGAAAAGCTTCAGCTAGATATGTGATCTTGGTCAAAGGACTGATACAATTTTTATAACTGATTTTACATGTGCATAGTTAAATTGTCATAGGCCTAATTCAAATTTATTAGAGGTGTTAAAATGTTTAGAGGCTTTACTCTTGAATCTGCACAGAAACAAGAAGCATCCTCGTTTTTATTTGATGCTCTTTAGCATGGAGCCACACTCTATACAGGACAACGACTTTGAACACTCCATATGTGTCTGGTCACGATCTAATTCGCTCAGATCTCGATTCTTCTCTATTCTGTGCCTAACTATAATCAAAACCTTCTGTAAACTCCAGGGGGCTTTGCTATAACTCATTGCGAATTGAAGGACCAGACACATCCTGCTTCACATAGTTTTGCAATTACTCAGACTAGAGCGTCTTGAAATACAGTGAAACCTTGCTACTATGAAAACTCTTTCTACAACAATCATTTTCTGTATCTACATTGGGGGTACGATTACAGGGTATCAATTACTAGCAAATTCGCAGATGATGTGAAGCTAATGGGGGTAATCAGGAATGAAAGGTTTTCTGAACATTGTTCAGCGGTGGTCAAAAAAGCAAATAGAATGCTTGGTCTCATTTTTAAAAAGGTCTCTTCGCGTTCTCCTAAAGTCATTCTTCCGCTTTTCCGAGAATTAGTTCGTCCTGGACTGGAGTATGCTGTAAGGTTCTGGAGACCATACCTACAGAGGGACATAGAATTGGTTGAAGGGGTGCAGAGAAGAGCTACGCGTGTCCTTGTTGGCACACAGGGCTTGAGTTATGAAGAGAGACTTCATTTTTTGAATATGTTTACATTGGATGAACGTAGGTGTCGAGGAGATATGATCGAAGTGTTCAAAATTTTCAATGGGATGGATAGGATGGACCATGAACTTTTAGTACGCCGCCAATCGACTGCTTTTACAAGGGGACACCAGTATCGATTGGTGAGGGACAATGCAAGGTTATGGTGTCGCAGGGAATTTTTCTCTAATAAGGTTGTTAATAAATGGAATAGCTTACCCCCGGAGGTAGTAAATTGTAACACAATTGACACGTTTAAAAAGAAATACGATAAACATGTTGGGGTAAATTGAGAAGCTATCCATACTTAGAATAAGACAACCATAAGTATTCTTTATGGGCATTGTACGATATTTTATCACGTGTATATATTGTTTATAATTTGTGTTAATTGCATTTTTAATTGGGTTGCTGTTTTTTTTTTTTTGAAATATATGACATCCATATTTTTATGGCCACTTTTATGTCCTCATCTTTTGATCAGCCACCTCGTTGGGCATTTTGCCTGTTGTGGCGTTGTATGTGTATTGAAATTGCCTTTACCTTAATGTAGTGCCCGAGTGGTATGGTGGTAAGATGCTCGTCTACCATCGTGAATGTTGTTGTCAGGGTCCCGGGTTCGAACCCAAGGGAGGATATAGATAAGATATTTTCCCAAAAACGAACTCGAGGCGACCACCGATAGACAGCACCTTCACTTCCAACCTATCTCACTAATGGCAGTAAATTGCAATATAGCGATATGGCCAGAGTTGGTGTTTGGTGAAGTAGTAGTAGTACCTAATGTAAAACTCCTCTTGATACAATGATATCTTCTACAACTACAACAACTTCTCCAGAGAGCTATAATGATATTTTTTAGCTTTGCTGTTTTGGTCTATTCTCAAATTCTTTTCTTTAATGAGTCTTTGTGAAACCAGTTTTGTTCTGCTTTTCTTCCCCTTGAACACTTGTTGTGGTGTGTTAATCAATTTTTTTTAATCTGCACCCACTCCATCCCCCATACAAGGCCTGTGGCTACTTCCATGAGCATTAGTTGGGCACAGTTAGCTCTTTGACCAATCTTCTTTTGGGTATTGCGGACAATATTGTTTGGGTATTGTCTGTCCCACATGTAGAAGGCTTCCTCATTACTTGAGCATAGCAGCACATCTAATTGTTTGTTACTGTAGTTGTGAGTTTTCTACTTTTCTACCACAGTCTTGTCCCTTTTTTAAGGACTTGTCTACTAGACTCCAGACATTCAATTTTGTCTTTTTTTTCCCCTTCATGCACCCCTAATTTTAAAACTCAACACCACCTCCTGTATTACAATAATGGTGTCTAGTGCTTCTGCTATATGACACAAATAATAATTTTTTCTTACAAGGTAAGTTTTCAACAACAACTACAGTAGGTAATGTAAGTTTTCAACAACTCGAATGTTCAGAAAGAAGGTCAGAACTAAGAAGTTCTGCTGTCAGTAATATTCCTTCCTCAATCACTATATGCTGTGTGTGAAGTTGTGACGGGGAAACAAATTGACCATCAGTTTTAGCATATCTTGTCCATACATATCGATCAAACAGACAAAAATATATCTAAAATACACTGCTGGCCACCCAAATTGTAACACCAAGAAAGACAAGAGATATCGCAACAATATTTATTTTGTAGATAACATGTTGACCAAGCATCAAATGATTAAATTTATAGACTTCTGTGAAGTGTGGTTCCTGCCAAAATCAGTAGCCAGAGTAGCCGCCATTGTTGAAGATCACCGCTGCCACACGCCTCGGCATTGATTCAAAGAGACTTTGGATGTGTTCTTGGGGTACAGCAGACGAAGCAGCTTCACCGCGTTGCCAAAGTTGATCTGGTGTGGCAGCTGGGGATGTAATCTGGGTCAGTCGTTGAGCAACCATGGACCACATGTTTTCTATCGGCGAAAGATCCGGAGAGCGAGCTGGCCAGGGAAGCAATTCAATCTGGCGATTGACGAAGAACCTTTGGACAATGCGTGCCACGTGTGGTCGCGCATTATCCTGTTGAAATATGGCTGTGGGCAAGCCCTGAAGGTAAGGAAGGACAACTGGCTCCAACACCTTGGAGATGTAGCGCTGGCTTTTTAAAGTACCGGCAATGCGTACTAGAGGAGTGCGAGAGTGATATCCAATACCGCCCCATACCATAATACCCGGTGCAGGACCAGTGTGGCGGTGCGTAACGCAGCTGTTCAGCATCCTCTCTCCACGGTGTCTCCAGACTCGAATCCGACCATCGTGGTGTTGCAGACAGAAGCGTGACTCGTCAGTAAAGACAATTTCATTCCATTGTGCCGTCCACATCCTTCTTTCATCGCACCATTGGCGGCGGAGACGTCTGTGGTTCTGCGTCAAGGGTAGACGAAGCAATGGACGTCTTGCGGACAGACCACTCTGCTGTAAACAGCGTCGAATGGTACGCGCAGACACTGGATGATGCGGTACAGACTGAATGTGCTGTGCTATGATTCGTGATGTGGCTGAGCGATCCGTCACTGCCATACGCCTGTCATCACGTGAAGTGGTGCACTGAGGTGGATGCGATCGAACACGTCGGTCCGTCGTACCCTCCTGCATCCAACGATCACATATCCGCATTACAGTTGTTTGGTTTCGTCCAACACGACTACCGATTTCCCTGAAAGATAATCCACAATCTCGGTAGGCCACTATCCTTCCTCTGTCGAACTCGGATACTTAATCAAAAGATGATCGCTGTTTTCTACGAGGCATAATTGATTGTTTTTTTGAAAAAACCACAAGAAAAACACAATTGCCGTACTTCAAATCGTCGAAATCTCCAAGCCTTAAATAGCGCTTTGAAGTGGCGCCACAGGCGCGCGTGATGTGCGTCTGCGCTGAAATTCTAATCATTTGCATATCTCACCTCCGCTAATGCATGTTGTAAATTTCATATTATTTGCATGCTTCCTTCAGGGTGTTGCATTTACGGTGGCCAGCAGTGTATTTCAGATGAACATTACACAGATGTGCCAACTTTTGAAATCCAGAAATCCGGAGATTCTCCCGAGGCCCGAGGGGGGTACCCCCCCCCCTCCCCCCGACCCTCATAGACTTGATCAAAAAAAAAAATCATAAATTTTTTTTTTTTTTTTTAAATAAATTAAGAAAAAGTTACATTCTCCCTCCCCTCAAGGCAGGTTCTGCATTGCCCCTGAGAAGAATATAATTCCATGCCAGTCCTTCCATGCAGAATAGAGAAATCACATCTACATACTGTTCATAAAGTATATTTCCTTTCGTGGATGCTATCAGTGATTGATAATCTTGGGTATATGAATTCTTAAAAGCTTTATATTTAGCTGTATATAGCTTAAAGTTTTATATTTTCTTTCTGAAGATGTTTAATCGGAAGAAACGATTTAAAAAAATTCAAATTACAAAGCTGCGGACGAAAAAATGTGTTTACCGCCCGGCTGTTAATGGAATACAATAACGATTATACAGGAATTTCAGCAACCACGGGCTTCCCCCCGATAAATGGTACGAAAACGAAGTCGCGTCTTTGCCAGTTGCTTAAATACGGTCACAGAGACTTTTTCTTACGGCTACTCGATGGAAATGACTATGGCTGTTCTCTATGGGTGTTTCCCCTAACGACGATGGTAATTATTGACGCCACAACAATGTGAAAGCTCCTGTAAAATCTAATTTTCTGCCAAAATCCGGAGAAATTTTAACAAATCCGGAGAGCGGGAGGAAGGATGAAAAATCTGGAGTCTCCCACTTGAATCGGGAGAGTTGGCAGGTCTGATTACATAATAATCAGGTAGTTGAATCATTAGAATTTTTGCTTTCAACATTTTACGAATTATTTTTTTAAATGCATATGTTTTCATGTGTCAAAACAGATTATAAATACTGATAAGTTATAGGCTAAATCAAAGTCACGTATATCAACAATATAGAAGTTTCTTTATCGGTATTTTCAAATAAAATAGATATACAGATACAATATATACTTTAGTTACTCAAAGTATTTTTTTAATTAAACAAAGTACTGTTTTAATTAAAGTAATTAACTGAAGGAAGTTTTAATTAAACTCACATTCAAAGTAATTTTAAGTATTGTTATTACCACTGACCAATGCACTGCGGAGGGGGGGGGGGTGTCCCTTCCCTTCGGCTGATGCTTTAAAAAAGCAATAGTAAAAAAACAAACCTCCCAAACCCCCACCTTGAGAAAATTCTGCCCATGTGCCTATGACTATCAAACCTTATGGTAAATATATTATTTTTTTCTTACCTACATAATGATTTTTTAATAACTAATTAATCAATACTGGGGAATATAAGAGCTTACAAATGCATTTCTGAAAAAAACTATGAAAAACTGAAAAAAAAATGCCTGCAGTGCCATAATTGCGGATAGAGATAATTATGATGCCTCTGGATATAATGATAATCCCTCTACAACTATATTTTTCTCGGGTCAGCAGAATGTTGCTGTATCACGGTTTCACTGTATATAAACTATATTTTACACACCGTCAATCAACTACTTCGACAAGGGGGGGACACCAGTATCGTTTAGTAAGGGACAATTCCAGGTTATGGTGTCCCAGGGAGTTTTCTCTAATAGGGTTGTCAAATGGAATAGCTTACCTTCAAGTGTCAAGAATTCAAACACAATTGACACATTTAAACAGAAGTACGATAAACATAGTGGGATAAAAATCTAAAAGATATCGATACTTAGAAATAAGACAACCATAATCTTTTTATCGGTACTGTATAGTATATATTATTAATTATTAGTTTTTTATTTTGTGATATGTATATGCTTTAATATAGGTTGCTGTATTTTGATTATACAGTCAACACTCAATTATACAAACGTCCAATTTCCAAACATTCTTTTTTACGAACTGTTCCTCTAGCTGGAAAAGCATGCCATAGGGCTAATGTTAAAATACACTCTTATTTTACAAACGCTGATTTCTATAAACTTCCTGTTCTACAAACATATTTTTTGTTTGGTTATTTTATTCTTCCAGCCACCTCCGAAGTCATCAGCCACCTGTTATCAAAAGTAAACCTCATTTCAGATATTATATGTGTCTCGAGAGTCAATCACCAATATATAGGTGTTTTGCAAACACATTCCAGGAAGGAGGGTTTGATTGTTGGGGGAGGGGGGGTGATCATGAATTGCAGATGGGTTGACAACGTAATTCACTTTTGTACATTATTATTGGATAAACTAGTGGTTTCAGAAATGGTATGATACATTAAGTCAGCGGTTCTCAAACTTTTTTGACTCGAGGAGCCCTTTTTTGTACATAATTTTTATGGCAGAACCTTGTAGGCCCCTCTCTTATTTACTTATCTATCAAATTTACTGATTCATTTTATTTTCCTCGAGTTGCCGCGGAGCCTCCACAAGGTGCACGTGGAGCACCAGTTGAGCATTGCTGCGCATTAAGTTATTGATAGGCCATTTCTAAGTCAAAATTTGATCAAATTCTATTCAACCAACTGCTATTCGTACACTTTCCGCTTTGCAATGTGAACAAACTAATAAAGATTATCATTGACAGTGGATGGAAAAAAAATATTTTGAATGAAATTAATGAGTAAACTCTCTTACAAAGACAGAAATTGCCAAAAAGCATGGGATTGAAAAAATCAAGTCCTCTGATCTTAGATTAGAAAGTGGTTCCACCATCCACAAAATATTTCAGAGAAGCAAAATTCAGACATGCCAACTTTTGGAATTCAGAAATCCGGAGAGTCTCACGAAGGGGGGGGGGGGGGGGGTACCCTCCTCCCCGGCACTCAGACTTGATCAAAAAAATTTTCAATTTTTTTTTTCCTAATCAATTAAGAAAAAGTTCCATTTCCCCCAAGGCAGGTTCTGCATTGCCCCCCCCCCGAGCAGAATATAATTCCATCCCCCCCATGCAGAATAGAGAAATCATATCTACACATACTGTTCGTAAAGCATAAGTTTCCTTTCATGAATGCTATCAGTGATTGAAAATCTTGGGTATATGAACTCTTAAAAGCTTTATATAGCTTAAAGTTTTATATTTTTCTTCTGAAGATATATTTAATTGGAGGAGGCAATTAAAAACTTCAAAATACAAAGCTGCTGATGAAAAAACTTGTGTTTATCGCACAGCTGTTACTGGAATACAATAATGATTATATAGGAATTTTGGCAACCAAGGTCATGCCCCTGATAAATGATTGCCGATAAACGCTACGTAAACGAAGTCACGTCTTTGCCAGCTGCTTAAATGCAGTCACAGAGACTTTTTTTACGGCTGCTTGATGGAAATGACCACAGCTGTCCTCTATGGGTGTTTTCCCTAACGACGATGGCAGTCACTGACGTCACGACAATGTGAAAGCTTGCGTAAAATCTAATTTTCTGCGAAAATCCGCAGAAGTTTTAACACACAAAGTATGGGATTCCCACTGTCTAATGATATGTTAACAGCATTATCAAAAAAACAGTTAAGTTTGAGGGAACAAGTTCTTATTTCTAAAGACGGAAGTCAACACTAAATGATAGATCTACAGAAAGAAGAAGAAAATATTTGAAGACTAACTTTAAAAGCAGTTATATTTTACTGAAGACTGAATTTTGAAATTAGAAAAGACAGTACATAAGATTAAAATTACTTATGAAAACCTGTTAAAAATAAAAGTTTGGAATGAATAAAAAATTTTTTATATACATATACAATTATTAATTTCACATAATAAACTTGGAAATTCAAAAAGAATGTATAAATCATTCACTTGATAAAAATTAAAACCTGGAACATCAAGTGCTCTCAAAATAGAACGTGTGAAAAAAAAAACGTGTATTCCTCATTCCTCCCATCCTATATCTATTGCAAACCTATGTCGGCAAGTTTGTGAATAAATATTAAAAATCAGTTGAAATTATAGTATTTCTTTCACACGTTCATTTTATTAGTAATCAATGATTTTATGATAAAGTAAATGCAGCCATAATACACTAATCCCTCATTATATTGTCCATGTCAGGAGACACAGAAAATTATTATATACTTACGGAAAGCATGATTTATTTAACAGACAACTTTATGTGACATGAAATAAATGATGGAACTCTGCCGTTGAACTTATCCGAAAGAAGCGGCAGTTAAAGGATATTGTTCATGTTTTACGGATGAAGCCGTATCATGACCCCCCAACAAGAAGATCTACATCCAGAGGAGCCAAGCATCACACGAAAGAATGTGAGCCAACATCCAGATATTTGTAATCTTCCTGGACCTGTCATGAGGAGTTGTACCAAGCAGTTGCAGTGAGTCCCTGAAACTCTTGAGAGGACAGAAATGCAACGAAAGACAGATCCTGGGTTCAAATCCTTGGTATGGACAAAGGAATGTATTTTTCAAGGTGCCTATGTGGGACTTCTCTGGAATGTTCTCTCAAACCGGAAATACATTTGATATTGATTTACATACTAGTTTCTGGAATGTTCCACGAGCCGTATATATCCCGATATCGAATGATTACTAGTACACTCAATTGTTCTCTCCTGTAACGATTACCTTCATGAGTGTTTGAAGAATAAATCGAATTCATAAGTATTTTGTTGTTAAGCCTTGATTAACTCAACAAATTACATGACAATATTCTGAAAATTTACGTACATCCAGTGCACCTGGGCATGATTTTCAAAAAAGTTTGAAAATTGTCAGTTGGTACTTATATTTCTGTTGTTCGGCGGTGGGGGGGGGGGGTGTTTGACCCTTTAATAAACTGTCATAGATTGCCCAGGTCGGTTTGGGGGGGGGGGCGATACGTCTTGAAGGCTTTGTGAATGAATCTGAAAAAAAAAACAGTCTGAAGCGAAATCAGGGAAAAATTTACTTCTTATCAAAAATTATGAAACATGCAAAATATGCTTTAAAATTTTGAAAATATTCTCTATCACGTAAAAATGGCAAAATGTGCAAAAAAATAAATATGCAAAGACATAGAAATCCGAGCCCTACTAATCACTCTCAAACGATTTGAATTATGATTATTATTTTTTGTGATTTGAAGTTTCCTCTACAACTAATGGTTTAAGGAATTAGTTAATGAGCAACGACAAAAGTGGACAACCTGTGTATAGCTACAAGACTACACTGCAGAGAAAAAAAAAAGATTTATAAGAAAATAGAACCTACCTAAATTAATGGTAAGTGATGCAGGGGCTACAGGTCGGTTGTCTGTTATCATTTTTACTTGTTCAGCAGACAAAATGACAGACCTTCTAGGGTACCTTCAAATGTAAAGCAAAGACAAAATTAGTTATAATCTCTAGAAAAATCAATGCTGAATGAAATACTTAGGAAGAAAATGTGTGATTACCCAAGATTACTGTTTATGAAATACCCAAAGCCATATCATAAAATTAGGTTACAGTAAAGCTGAGAGTAGATGATTTAGCAATATATACACATGAATCACGTAACTTTTGGAAATTTGAGTAAATTTTAAACTTATGAACTTTTTTGGCAGTAGGCACACTAACGTAAGTCCCTCATTCCATTCTATAAAGAAAAAAATAGTTTGTGTCATGAAATACCAAATTTAAAATTTCTCAGCGTGCATAATAAATTCTAAATAGGTGTGACACTTTGTCTTGATCAAGTTGTTAGACAATAAGCTCAAAAGAAAGGCTGAATAAAAGATTCGAAAATCCTAAAGTATGTTTTATTACGCAATGGGTGCGCCATATATTCAAAGGACAAAATAAAATTTCTGAATAAGTATCCCAGTCAGAACTATCCTGACATTTCTCCACAGGTTGCTCAACAGATACAAATACAAAAGGCAAAATACTCAACGGTGTGGCAGAGAAAAATATGCCCATAACAAATATATGTGTCATACATTTATAAAATACAGCGACCCAATTAATAATGAAATAATAAAAACTATATGATAGCAATACAATGACAGCATGCCTGATCAAGATAGATGCTAAGGTTGAAATGAGGAGTGCCTGCTCTTGATTTTGTGGTTTTTCTGATTGGCTCTCGTTTGAATACTATTAGCTGAGAGCTACTATGATTTTGTGATTGGTGAGTTGGGTCACTTCAAAGTTCTAAAAACTGCTCAATGATATATAGCCGAACCCTGCTATAGCGTCCCTGATGTTGTGCTAAACCCACTCAGCATCAGAAATTTTCAGTGATAAAATTTCCCATTTCTAGGCTTTACATGTGCGATTAGGCTTGACCATGATTCAATATAATGCCAAACTCATTATAGTGCCAGAATTCGGCGAAATAAATGGTGGCATTAAATCAGGGTTTGACTGTATATTGGCACCACAATGATAAAATAACTGGTATAGCTTGTTGGTCTGACTGCCTGTCTTAATCCAATTGTTGATAATATCTAATTTTATTCACCTCTGGGTGAATAAACTTCAAACTTTTACTCACCTCTGGGTGAATAAACTTCAAACTTTTACTCACCTCTGGGTGAATAAACTTCAAACTTTTACTCACCTCTGGGTGAATAAACTTCAAACTTTTACTCACCTCTGGGTGACTCCATTCTCTTGTTCTACAATATAACCAAACTCATTCCCATCTTTGTAATGAGAGTGTACGGTACCATTATCATAGTAATTATCAGATGACAAAGCCATAACTTGTGTGCCTATTTGCAGAATAGATATTTTCAACATATTTTCTCGAGGAACAGAAAGTGTAATCCCATCTTCAAATTGAACACACCATCTGAAATGGTTACATAAAATTACTTTTTTATAATCACAGTAGCTGTTTTGATTTCATTTCTTTATAATAAAAAGACCATAATAAGATAATTTTTTTAAAGTTTAGTTCATGTCACTTTTAGCATGGAAAAAATGTATACCTTCCATCTTGTCCTTCACGCTGAACTACACCAGAATAATAATGTCCATCCCTCCATCTTGCCATCACTCTCACTCCTGAAAATATTTCAAAACAAATTAATCAAAATTTGATTGTTTTTAAATTTCCCGTAAAACACCAAAAACACTAAAAATCTCATTCTGGATGAATAAAAAAAATTTAATTTTTTACACTGTTTATTGAAAATTGAAAGAGAAAGTTGAGATTTTCTTCTACACAGAAAATATTGTTTTTCCATTATCAGTGGCATTAAGAAATGAAATGCTAGCCAATCATATTATATCTATGGTTATGTAATATATTATTACCGTAACTGGTTAATTAGTTGAGAAAATTATCGCTGTTCATAAAGGGGTGTACAAACTTTTCAGTTTATGAGTCAGATATCTGAGATGGAAACTGCTCGTGAGCCACAAATTAGAGTGCTCACAGTCCCCAAAGCAGAATACACCAAAAATTGTGACATACATCACAGAAGTCAGTGCTGCTGCAGAACCATTGAAGGAAAAATATCCAAATAAAAAAGGAAAAAGAAAAATTAATACAGTCATGTGATAAAGACAAGTCCATGGGGCTACAGAAATATTTGTTATAAGTGAACTTCAATATATCCATGCAGGCTTGAAAAAGATGTGCTCAATAGAAATTAAAAATAATTAGTATGCAGTGTACAATTTTATTAATTTGACCAAATACTAATACAAATTGAAATGATAAAAATGTGGAAATAAAAATCTTGCAAAATTGAAAACAAGTATATCTCCAATACATATGTACATCTCTGTATATTTCTACCCATGTTCCATCAAACATTGGAAAGACACTCAAAATTATGGATGTGTGAATAATACCTGATTATTTTGATACTTCAGAATTTGCTTCTTAGAGCCAGAAACCAAAAACCATTAACTTTTATCTTTTCATTTTATAGAGTATACTTATGCTTATGGATTTTTGTTGGCTCAGAATTTTTGGGGAACAATAGTTTTTATTTGAGAACATTATAATATTCTACAAATAAAAAACTTACTTGTGAATATTTATGCCCTTCATTTATGGTATTTTCCTCCCATACTTTAGACCAGTGATGAACAAATTTTTTTAGTAATGGGCCAAAAAACAAAAAGAAAACATTTTGGCAGGCTGGACACATTCTGACTAGGGCTGATCGATTAATCGGGCCGGTTAATCGATCAATTATTCAACTATTGTACAAAGCAGGTGACATAAACGACTTAAATAATGACAGACTTATTTCTGTTTTGAATTCTGTCTCAAACATTTTCGAAACATTAATTAGAAATAGACTTTATTCCTTTCTTCATCACTTAAATTTTTTTCAGTTAATCAATTTGGATTTCTCCCAAATAAAAGTACTGAATCAGCCTTATTGGAATTTAGCTCTAAAGTTGTTATAAATATTGATAACTCTTATGAAACAATAGCTATTTTCCTCGATATAAAAAAGCATTTGACAGTGCGTCCCATAAAATAATTCTTGAAAAATTAAACTTGTGGAGTGAGAGGATTCCGCTGGACCTATTAAAATCCTACCTAATAGACAATATGTGAAATGAAGCAAATGTTGATGTGAAATGTTGTGATGTAGTTAGTAAGTTAATGAAAATCCATCATGGTGTATCTCAGGGATCGATTCTTGACCCTTTACTTTTCTTGTTTTCATCAATGATCTCTGTGAGCTCAATTCCGCAGGCAAGATTATAATATTTGCCAATGAGAAAGTTTCAATTTATAAGGCAAAAGACTACCATTCACTGAATAACATTATTAACAGTGACTTAATTATAATCAGGAATTGGTCTTCTGCTAATTGCCTCAAATTAAATATTTTAAAACCAAATTCATTAATTTTTCTTTGCAATCAGATGTTCAACAAAGCTTTAATCTTATCTTTCACAAATTTGACTGTATCCGTACCCCTTGTGACTGTGTTTATCTTGAGCAGATTAATACCATTAAATACTTAGGAATTTTAATTGATTTGAACCTAAAATGGATATCCATATACAGCATATTCATTCTAAACTTCGATATCTTGCATACAGATTCTACTACCTCAAATCATATATCAATTCCTCATTTCTTTTGGTATTATATTACGCTTTTTGTCATTCTCTTCTGCTTTATGGACAATCAATTTGAAGATCTGAATACATTACTAATCTACACCCTTTGATTTGTACTCAAAAAAGACTAATCAGACTAGTCACTAACAACTATAGTTCATCATCCCACGAGCTCTTTCTTTCAATAAATATCCTCCCTTTGTGGCATTTGTACTTTCCAAAATCTATTCTTATTTTGAAAAAAAAACAATTTTCTTTACCAATTAATAGCTTTAGATTTTCCCCAAGATTAAATTATTTTTATTTGATTCCAAAAATTAATAAAACTGTTGGTAAAAAAAACATTTCACCTTTCTGATTCCAAATTTTTACAATAATTTTCCAAATGAAATTATTAATAATACAGTATCCAGACGTGCCAACTTTTGGAATCCAGAAATCCGAAGAGTCTCCTGTGGGGGTACCCCCCACCCCAGCACTCAGACTCGATCAAAAAAAAAAAAAAATTGAATTTTTTTTTTTTAAATTAATTAAGAAAAAGTTCCATTCCTCCTTTCCCCCAAGGCAGGTTCTGTATTGACCCTGAGCAGAATATAATTCCATGTCAGTCTTTCCATGCAGAATAGAGAAATCACATCTATATACTCTTCATAAAACATAAGCGTTTCCTTTTGCAGATGCTATCAGTGATTGATAATCTTGGGTATATGAACTCTTAAAAGCTTTACATAGCTTAAAGTTTTATATTTTCTTTCTGAAGACAGGAGGAAACAATTAGAAAACTTCTCGGAGGAAACAATTAGAAAACTTTAAAATACAAAGCTGCTGATGAAAAAACTTGTGTTTATATACTAATTATACAGGGCTTTTGGATAGTACGACCATCACCTCGTGTTTATATACCACACGGCTGTTAATGGAATACAATAACGTTTATACAGGAATTTTGGCAACCAAGGGCTTACCACGATAAATGAATGATTGTTGATAAACGCTACGTAAACAAAGTCACGTCTTTGCCAGTTGCTTAAATGCGGTCACCAAGACTTTTTTCCTGTTGCTTGATGGAAATGACCACGGCTGTGCTCTATGGATGCTTTTCCTAACAATGACGGCAATTATTGACGTCACAACAACTTGAAAGCCAGTGTAAAATTTAAATTTCTGCCAAAATCCGGAGAGTTGGGAGGTTTGAGTATCTATACCCAATTTAAAGAAAATATCGAGAAAAACCTTTTTACTACCACCAACATTGAACATTTCTTTTAAAAAAAATTTGCATTCACCAATCGTTTTTCTTAATCATGTTACTTTCAATTTGCCACAGGTTACCTCTCAATTTTTTCTGACTACCTGCATAACATAACCCTTTTAACATTTTTTTAAAAATCTATTGTTTATTTTTCTTTTAACATTTTAATTAAGTTAAATTCAACAAAATGTCTGAATCAAATGATGGGAAAACCGATCAAACAATTTCTTTCAGATTACTACAGTTGCTGCACAGCAATTGCCACCACTAAGTATTTTTTTTTTTTGTCATTTTCGAGTTCCCCCTTTTTTCTTTTGGTTCTTTCTTGTTTTTTTTGTCTTCTCTCATTTATTATCTTATCTAATTTTGAATCAAATCCTTACAATTAATGTCTAAAATTCCAAAAAAATTGAGATTGCTAGTAAGATCCATGTATCGGCTTCTTAGAAATTTTTATCCCGCTTATATTGTTCTGTATTTATGAATAAAATTTGAAAATTGAAAAAAAATTGATACAGGGGAAAAAGAGAGAATCTTATTGTGAAATATAAAATATCCATCGAAGCGAGTCATCTCGCTTAACACCTTATTGGTGAGCAAATGGGTTTGATAACTTGCAGACTAGAAGCCAGCATCAGTTTTATTGGGTTGAGTTCTCTCGCTACGGTGGATTTCATGAAAATATACAAAATAGAAATATTGTGTGGGGGAATATATACAATTAGGGCTTAGCAACTTAATCGATGAGCAACATGAATACGACAATATGAGTACACACGTGTGTTGTGGACATGAAATGCATGAAGAACTTAAATACAGGAAAGAGAAATACTCATATATATAACTACCAGGTCGAGTCGCCTCGCTCTAAACCTATTTTGGTGAGCAATGTGGGATTAGTTTAAATGGGGGATTGTCTGGAGAGAGCCTTAGCTAAGGATCAACTTCAGTCTTGTTTTTTTTTTACTCGCTCTGGCTGGTTATATTTATATTTTTAAAAAAGAATATATATATAAAATAAATACTACATGTAATGGTTAACAGGGCTTTACCATTGGGTTTTTTAGGACAGGGTATCCATATAAAAATTTAATTTTTAATTTTGGGATATACTGTATTTTGTGATTTCTGAACACATTTTGAGCATTTTTTAAAATGGAACCATATCTCTATGACGAACTGTTGATGAGATAAAGGTCACATTAGGACTTACAGGACACCTGTATAACTGCTTTGGAATATATCCCCAAAAATCTATGTAAAGAGAAGAAAAATAATCTAGTAATATACCTGGCATAATATTTCCAAAAGGAGCAGGATTACTTGAAGAATCTTCCTCAATTACAGGTACCTGGAAAATTGGCCTGACAAGACAAAAAATAAACTAAAATTTTGCCAATTTTACAAAGGCATTTTTTTTTGTTTTAAAAGAAAGAAAAATCAAAATGTATCTTTTAACCTACTATAATGTACCATACTTCTTAGAATCAACATAGCAAATTACAGTGAGGATGAACATTATAGCTCATCCTCACTGTGAAACAGCCTTACTCCTCTATGAACATTGCATATCCATAATGAAATTTAACTGTCACATAATACCTGATGGTCTCTCTGAGCAGTCAGAGGTAATGTCAGTCTGTCACATAATACCATATATACTCGTGTATAAGCCGAGTTTTTGTTTGAGAAATTTGTTCTTTAATTTGGGAGGAATCAAATGAAATCATTAGTATTGTTGAGGAATTTTAAAATACTCTATACAAACATGAAGAACAGGATCGGAACAAAGGAAAGGGAGCAGGAAGAAAAAAAATGAAGCCGAATTTGTACAAGTAGCGCCTGTGCTGACAGAGGAAGTCTACAAGGCTATAAGATGTATGAAAAAAAGGAAATGCCCAGGTGAAGATGGAATTTCAATACATATTATTAAAGAAGCAGGAGAAGAATTCACCAGTATGCTAGCTGCCTTCACAAATTGTCTCATCGGTTATGCCTGAAGATTGGAATAACGCAATGATGGTTCTTCTTTACAAAAACGGTGAAAAAGAGGATATCAAGAACTATAGACCAATCAGTCTCCTATATTTCAGTAATTTATAAAACCTTCACCAAAGTGCTGACATATAGGCTTGAATCCAAATTGGAGGAAGCTCAACCAAAAGAACAGACAGGATTGCAAAGTGGATTTAGTACAATGGATCACATCCAAACAATCAGGGAACTTATAGAGAGACATAAGGAATACAAATTATCATTGTGTATGGCCTTAATTGATTTTGAGAAAGCGTTTGACTCTGTCTTCACATCTGCTGTTATTAAAGCTCTAGATATAATTGGGGTAGAGAAGACTTACATCAATATCATCAAGAAAATATACCACAAAGCAACTGCAACGATTCGTTTGGATAAAGGAAAAGCAAAGATTAAACTCGGAAAAGGACTCAGACAGTGTGGTAATATCTCACCAAAACTCTTTACCGCTGTTATAGAAGTAGTATTCAGAAAACTGGATTGGGATAAAAAAGGAATTAAAATAAATGGAGAATTTCTCAATCATTTGCGTTTTGCAGACGACATTGTTGTTATTAGCAATAATCCAGACGAACTAGAAGAAGTGATACAAGAATTGGCAAAGGCAAGTATTCAGGTGGGTTTGAAAATGAATCTGCAAAAGACTAAAGTTATGTTCAACCCCTTTGCGTTAGAGAGGGCAATCTTGCTCAACAACACAGAGATTGAAGTAGAAAGCTATGTATACCTGGGACAAAAAATTACCATGGACAACAGAATCATTAATGAAATAAACAGAAGAATCAGGATTGGATGGAGCACTTTTGGCAAAAACTAATTCTGAGGAGTTGCATGCCATTATGCCTGAAAAGAAAAGTTTTTAATCAGTGTGTGCTACCAGCACTCACTTATGGAGCTGAAACATGGACACTCACAAACAAGATGATACAAAGGCTACAGACAACACAAAGGAGCATGGAAAGATGTATACTAGGCATCACAAGGCAAGACAAAAAACGAATCACTTGGATAAGAAACCACACAAAGGTATATGGTATCATGGAAAAAATTCAACATGTCAAATGGAAATGGGCTGGACATATTGCAAGAAGACAGGGCAACAGATGAACCACAAGTATTCTAGAGTGGTACCTCCGTGGTGTGAAACGTCCGAGAAGGCATCCCCATGCAAGATGGATTGACGAGATCAGGAAAGTGGTAGGAGTCAACTGGATGGCTAAAGCATCAGAGAGAGCAGAATGGAAAAATTCAGAGGAGACCTTCATCCAGCAGTGGATCGAAAATGGTTGATGATGATAAGAAAAGTTTTTTTTTTGAAAAATTTGTTCTTTAATTTGGGGGGGGGGAAAGGTTGGCTTACACATGGGTCAGTTTTTGAGGAGAAAATATCTATCCCTACTTTACCAAATCATATACTTACATGGGCTCCACACAGCTAGATTGAAGACCCGCGACATTAGTGGGTTACTTCAGATGGTGTCACTAATTAGTGATGAGTGTCACTGATCAGTGATGATTAATTATGATGTCATCACTGATATAATTTTTAGGGGGTCGGCTTATAAATGGGTTTTGAATTTATTGCGGTTTTGGTGGTCCTGAAGTGGGAGGGGGGGGGGTCGTCTTATGCACTAGTATATATGGTATTTATCTTCATTTTTCAAAAAACCTCAATATTTAAGTCATAGACAAAAATATTTGACATTTCCTACTACAACATTTTTCATTTTATATGATGGCATTCATTTATTGTGGAGACTGTAAAGTAAAGCTATGAGCATGAGTACTTGAAATCAAGTTTTTAAAAGCATAAGCTTATTTGGAAGGTAAGCTTATTTTTTGTTTTTATTTTGATTAGCTCAATAATTAATCCAAATTTAAGCAGTGTAATACAATTATGCTGCTAAATGATGACTAATTATTGAATTTATGGAGAGATGAAGATTATATCAATGGCATTTCAAGTGGGTTTTTTTTAACAGTACAGATAAAGGATAATTAAGTTTTACATATCCAGGGGTGGGAAGTGACTAAGTCCATTTCGGAGCAGCTTTGGAGCAGCAAAATTCAGGATTTGGAGCAGTTTTGGAGCAGCAAATTCGGGATTTGGAGCAGCAAAATATGGGATTCGGAGCAAATATTTATAAATTGGAGCAGTGAAATTAACAAGAATATTTTCGTTAACCCTCAACCCTTTTCAAAATAAAACTGCACCGTCTTTTGTTATCAAACATCTTTTCGTCAGCTTGATTTTTGTTTTTGGTGTTTTAAGCTTTTGACACCTTGTTTGAAAGAGCGGCTGTCATAAAATTTTTTGCACCAGTCTATTGAAGATGATTTTTGCTTACTGAGGGCACTATTTGCTGCCTTGAACAGCAGCACTTCAAATGAGCTAAAAAAATTTTATAAGTTTTAAATTTTTTTATACTTGGAAAGAAATTGTTGCAAAATGGGAGAGAATTTCGGAAGAATCAACTCGATGTTTGGCGATTCAGCACTCATTATCTGGTGAGATTGGCGATCTGATACTCGATATTTGGCGAGATTGACGATTTAACGCTCGTTATTTGACGATATTGACGATTTACCGCTCATTATTCGGCACATTGGCGATTTAACGCTCGTTATTCGGCAAAGTTTCTAAACTAACATTCGTAATTCGGCGAACATGCACTTTTTACTCCCGGAATGAAAATTTTTTTCACGAAACATCGGGATTTAACACAATGACAATCGACTACAGTAATTTCTGCTGCTTCCAGTGACGACTTTTTTTTTAAACGGAAACACTCGAATTTGCACTTTAAAGCTGAAAGGCATTGCAAACCATCTTCAGTTCCACGATCACGGACAATATCAGGGTTTCGCGATGGAAAGCCCGATCAGGGGCCAATAGTTTAAGTATAATGGAATAAAACACGCTCTTCTCGTAAAGAAACGTTTCATGGCTAGCAGGAACAAAAAATTTTTGGCGTCCTTTCTGAAATTCCGGGCATACTGAAGCAAAATTCGCTATTTGGCGCAGAAAAATGCAAAAATACGCTATTGGAGCAGGATGGCGCAAGATATTAGTTTTGGCGCAGTGCGGCGCAATTGGCGCAGAGTTCCCACCCCTGCATATCTAATAGCAAAGTAGATGTTAGTTAATATATTCCGATGAGAATTTGAATAATAATACAACAAAATATATCTTTACTTCTCTTCTTTTTTTTCCGGTGTTTCTATTGCTTTCTTTCTGCCTCTTTTCCTTGTTTCTGCAGATTGTTTCTTAGGTGTTTTCTTGACCTCAGTACCTGTTTCTGGTAACACATCACCTTTGGCGATTTTCTTATTTGCAACTTTTGACTCACAATCACTACTTTCTGCAGCAGTCACATCTGAAAAAAAGAGGGAGGAAAGATTATGAGAGAGAAAAAATCTTTAAAATATATTCAATTTGAATAGTATCAAGAAAAATTATCACAAACATATTAATGTAGTTACTCATACACGGTCCATGGACGGTTAAGTAATAGTATAGTTACTTATAAGCTCCGAAGCAGAATGCTTTGCATTGCTCTGCAATGAGCCTTTAGCTGACTAGAAATGTTCTGCAGTAAAAATTCCCACAATAACTTTTTTTACAAATTTCTTAAAATTCTTTCCAGATTGTTCTGCAGCAGCACTGATCACTGATTTGTTCACACAGCGACGTGTCATAGTTTTCAGCATATTCTGCTGCCGCTGTGTGGTTGTGTAGGCATTGTGACGACAACGTATATTTCTTTTTGCATTTTAATGTTAAAATTTTCCTTAACTCGAAGTTTTCTTCCTCTATGTTGAAGTTTTCAGGAGTGGGAGAAATTTAAACAATAGCATTTAGCCTCCCAGTGAGACAGGAGCAGAAGAGCGAGTTTTAATAATAACTGATAGCTGCTCCTCCCTTCAAGCACTTCTAGATCCAACAAATAGAAACACAATAGTACGTGTATTGAGGCGGCGTCTATTAAATAACCCAAAAATTTTCCTAGGTTGGACCAAGGCCCATGTAGGTAATCCTGGAAACGAGAGAGCAGACTCTCTAGCTAAAGCTGCAATCAAAGGTGACAATAAACTTGATAACCCTTTCCCACTAACGCTCCTGAAGCGACAACTTAAACAAGCAACCCTCCAGAAATGGCAGCAAATTTGGGACCAAGGAACAACAGGTAGGAAAGTGCACGAAATTGTCCCTCGAGTCACATACAACACACTAAACTGGAATAGGGAGGTGACTATCTTAATAACAGGACATGGCCCATTCCCTATATATCTACACGAACGAAAACGCCGCTGAACAGACAAATGTGCCTGCGGTATGGTGGGTACTCCTGTTCACTATGCAACAGAGTGCAAATTTACAAAACATCTACACATGTACAAATATTCCGAAAACAATAGAAAACAATGGTTCACTCAAATAATCAAAAACAAAAACACAGCAGCAAGTCAGATATATACACGCCAACGAAAAACAAGAAATCTGTCCACCAGATTTATAAAATAATGTTTTAAATATTACAAAAATAAGTGGAAGAAAAAACAGAAATGGATAAAAACAACAACAAAAATCATATCCACATGACTGCCACTACTAATACATGATATAGCATGTACTAACGGGACCCGAACAAGAATTTTTATGACATTCTTGTTACAATGATGTAAATGTGATAACCACAAGTGTCCTTCATGCCGTTATTCTATCTAGGGTGCTAGGCGGGACGACACGAATGGTTTCATAATAACCATTACATGTAGTTTATATTATATATATATATATATATTCATTTTTCTTTTAATATAAATATAACCAGCCAGATCGAGTCAACCAAAACACAAGACCGAAGCTGATCCTTAGCTAAGGCTCTCTCCAGACAATCCCCCATTTAAACCAAGCACACATTGCTCACCAAAATACGTTTAGGGCAAGATGACTCGACCTGGCAGTTATATATATATATATATAAATGTGTGAATTTCTCTTTCCTCCATTAAAGTTGTCCATGCATTTCATGTCCACAACACACGTGCGTACTCATATTGTCGTATTCATGTTGCTCACCGAATAAGGTGCTAAGCGAGATGCCACGGGTGCTCCCTAATTGTATATATTCCCCCACACAATACTTCTATTTTGTATATTTTCATTAAATTTAAGCGAGATGACTCGCTCCGATGGATATATATATATTATTTCACAATAAGATTCTCATTTCTTTTTCTTTTTGTATCCTGTGTATATAATATGGCAAGTGCAAGATAACAGATGAGATGGCATGGGGGGAGGGGCTTTCAAAACATACCTCCATCCTAATATGTGTACATTCATCTTAACTAAACCCTGAAACTTCTCCAACTCCTAATCCCATCTCGTTTGTAATCACCACAAAATTTGTTAATCGCGACAGTACCCAAATGTCCGGGGAAAATATGTTGTAAAAAAGTTTGTATGTTTTTTTTTTACACTAAACAAAGTGTTCCAGACTCTGCCACGAAGCTGGGCTGGAAGAGATCGCGGCAACGGGATAAGTCCAGTGGCAAAGTTCTGGCGTTCATTCATTCAGCCTCCCAGTGAGGAATTGAAGGTGTGGTGTACACTAATAAAGGAACTTCTTTTTCTCCCTTTCCCTTCTACTCCTTTTTTTTATAAATGCTCACAGATGAATGACAATGAACTTGGTCATCTGTGTTTGTAATTTATTTGCTGCACATTTGGTGTTGTCAAAATCTCGAAAACGCCATTTCTCCTTTGCCCAGCTGCAAGTAGATAAAGGGAGTTTGCCGCTATAGTGGTCGAGTGGTTATAGTGACAGACTCGCATTGCGAGGATCCGGGTTCAAACCCCACCGTCACCGCATTGGTGGTTGGCTGAAGTTGATTTTCTGCGGTTCCCCAACTTTGAGGCGCAAATGCGAGTCGATCTCCCCAAAGAAAAAGTTAAAAAGTCTCGCAGCAGAGAGCACCAGGCCTACAACATCACAATTATTCATTCATTACACTTCACTCACTATGAGTTGAGAAAAAACTCAAAAATTGATTGCAGATGGCAGCACTACACACATCAAGCATTACACTGAAACAAACTTCATGGACAGTTCACTATACATACACATATTCCAACATTTACCAATTCGTTAAGTTCTGCAGAGGCATATGGACAAGGTGCATGTCTGCTGTAGTAGTAGTAGATTAAGGAGGTTCAAACCAGGGTTGTAAAAAACCCAGGTTTTTTGGGCAAAATGGGGAAAATTGAATTTCCTATTTCCACAACCTCAACATATCTAATTTAAACATGATGTACATTCTTTATGTGTACATTATGTCTAAATATACATTTTAACATGTGATATTTCTTGTAATATTTTAATATGTGAATGTTGCACCTAAATGCTTACCAGGGTTGGTAAAAAACCAAAAACTGGGTTTTTTGGGTTTAAATAGCATTACCATTAAAAATAATAATATTTCTGAAAAATCATTTAAACTTCTAATTAATTAAAATAAAATGCTTATTAATGCAATTAACACTATTCTCATATTAATCAATCTAGAAATATTTCTTACATTTTAATACAAACCATGCAATTTATTTTTTTCCTGAAATCAATAAATTACTGTGTGTTTGAAAATTGTTAACGTTACTATTAACCATGTGATATAAAGGGGTGTTTTCTCCAATTACTTTCATTATACTTAATTAGGAAGCTATTTTACAAAAACCATGATAAAAATTAGGTAAATATAATATATTTAATGAAGCATAAATAATTCAGATTAATTAGCAATGATTTACGATATACAGGGTGATTATATATAACTAAAGTTCCAATTTAAAACACTGTAGAAGAGCCATTATCAGAATTGAAAATTTACATGAATATTACTGAAGCAATGGAATTTTATATGGCAAAGGGGAAAAAATACTTAATAAATATAAAATTAACGACACTGTACCCATTGAACACAAAATTTACTTGCTGAGTGGGAACGATGGCAATTCAGGGCAAAATGATAAGTTAGTTAGTATTGCATGATTTCATAATTCTTGGAAACACCACAAAAATGAAGTAATTTAAGAAATAACTACAACTTACTTAAGAAATGTTAAATATACTGTTCATCGTAATCTGGAAATGAGGTGAAAGCACAAAAATGCTTGTTCAACAACAGATCAGACTATGTCATGGTCATGATGTGGATGAGCTTGCACATCACCAATGTTTTGTAATCCAATGTTCATGAGATTTTGAGGTGTTCCCCCCCCCCCCTCCCCAGCCAGAAGTTGCAAGGGTTAAGGTCAGATGAACTGATGGCCGGCCAGGTATTGTGTCATCCTGTTATTGTCAAAATGGGTCTTCAGAAGCTGCTTTGCTGGTATTGTGATGTGCATCTTGATAAAAGTTGTGCTATCCACACACTGATGCTGTTGAACTGTCAAAATGATGTGGTTGCACAAAATAGATTACACTACTGGCCAAGTACAGCATAATCTACTTATAAATACAAATACAATACAAATACAAATACAACGCCACAACAGGCCAAATGCCCAACGAGGTGGCTGAGAAAAAGATGCCCATAAAATGCACTTTCTTTTTTTTCCCAAAGAAATTTCCAGAGCATTCATGCAAATTTTCAAGTCATTCTGACCAGTACCTCTTATTGTACAGTTTTGGAATCAACTTTAATTAAAATCATCCTGTATATAGCTGATTATTTTTCATTAAGCTGTTACTACTGAACCTTGATTAACTGGGCTTAATGGTGAAAGTAAAAAAAACACTATTGAATATTAAGACTGGGTGATATACAGTATGAGATAATACACCACTACATCAAGATGTGTAATGCAATCCTTATTCATGAATTTGCTAAAGATAGAGCATCAGAATGTAGCCAACAGTTAGAAAATGTGGCAAGAATGAGAAATTTTGACTTCTATATATAACTTTGAGCAACCAAGACACTTAATATAAAAAAAGTTTTATATTCAGGACTTTTACGAGATTTTTTTTTTGAAAAAAACCACTTATATTTATCGTACACCATTTAAATATGTACCATCAGAATATACTCACTCCAAGAATATAAAATGTGGTAAGAATAAAACATATTGGCTAATAATGACCTAATATGATATTTTTCAAGGGAAAAAATTATATTTAGGCCACTTTTGTGATTTTTTGAAAAAAAAGTGTTTGTGATTCCAAGGAATTCTCATTTTTGCTCAAAAAAAAAAAAAAAAAATTGTTTAAAAAATACTTCAAAATATACATATTCTAAACACTACACTATGCAGCAATATTTTGAATATACATAAACTAATATTAAAATAAAATTTTAACCTGAAAGCAACACATTTTCTTTGAAAACAAACAATTTTCTCCCAAAATAATATATTTATGTTTATTGTTATTTATGTTAACATATATATTATGTTTTATAGCCTAAAAAAACCCAGCCCGGGGGGAAAATGGGTATCTACCCGGGGAGCAAATTTGACAACCCTGGTTCAAACGTCGGTACGAATTCTGATTGGGTGTAAATTTGTCAAAAACTTTAAAGTGGAAGTTGAAAGCTTTAAATTTGAAAGAAAAAAAAATTATGAAATGGAAAGAAATACAATTCTCAAGAAAAAGTTTGTAAATACAAATACAACGCCAAAACAGGCAAAATGCACAATGAGGTGACTGAGAAAAAGATGCCCATAACAAATATGGATGTCATATATTTCAAAAATACATCAATCCAATTAAAAATTGCAATTACAAACAATATATAGTAAGGCATCTATCCAAATACTGTATAAAAAATCTGGAAAAACAAGGACATTATTCAAGGAAGGCTCTCTTCAAACTAATTATCCATCCCAAACCATTAATTTTATTCCCAATTAAATATTGGAATAATTTATCTGTGACAACTTCTTCATCTGCAGTGATTTGGAATAGGAACTTTCGATAAGTCGAATTAACGATAACTCGAAGTCTTTTGTCGGCTGCTTCACATTTGACTTAGGGGTCATTCAAGTATTACGTCAGCATCGGGGGGAAAGCTTCAGATTTGCTGACAGCTCTTTTTTGAAGAAATGAAATATTCTAAGCTGCTCACGAAATTTTGCTAACGGAGGGGGTCAGTGTTTTGCTGACAAGGGGGTGGGGGGAAGGGGTCAAAAATGGCTTAAAATCTGCTTACGCAATACTTGAATGGACCCTTATCAAGATTTCACTGTATATATATATATATACACTTTTTTTTAAAAAATCATTTTCTGGTTTCTACAATTTTTTTTTTTTGGCTATAATGATCTACCAACATAGAGTTTGGATCTAGCTGTGTAATTTTTAAATGCTTAGTTGATTTTCCTCACTGTTTCTGTACATGACTGTGTGACTATTTGGAAAAAAATATATCAGTTCCCGTACATGAAATGAAAAATCTTGTATATGAAGTTCTACCGCAAGCCCAGCTAATTATTATCGAAGGCAAGGAGAAGGCATTGAATGTTTCTTCATGTGTGCTGTGTACAAAACTTCTGCTACACGCAAAAAGAAAGTGTGATTATTTGAAAAGGAAGAACAGAGAACTGTTTTGCTACAGTATGCACATGCGGTGTAATAACACGAGTAGCTCAGAGAACTACAGGAATAGCTTAGTTTTTGTCGACTTTGGTTATCAGCAACAATTTTTTTCTGTGAAAAATTAATCTCATTTTTTGCCACTTGCTTCAGATTTCATTGGACCCCATATGACCTTGCTGCTAATTTTTGTTCTTCTACTCAGTGTGGCATTGTTTCTCATTGTGTGTGTGAGCATTCCCCTGTGCATTTAGCTAAAGAATTCCATGGGATCAAAGCAAGTTTCCAGAGCCAGCAGCCCTTCAAAGAAGGCCAGGAACACTATCGACTTGAAGAAGGAAATCAGTGAAAAATATGAGTGACATTAGGATTTCTGAAATCGGCCACATATACAAGACGTCGCCATACACAATCCATTGTGGCAATAAAGGAGGCTAATGTAGCAAAATGTGTGAATGTGCTAACGAAACAAAGATAGCAAGCAACTGAAGATGTCAAACAGTTATTAATTTGGATAAATCAAAAACAGTTAGATGGCAATTCTTTTTCGGAGGGCATCATATATGAAGAGGCCAGACTGTTGAATGCAGATTTCATTAAGAAAATGCCTGGGACGAGTGCTAGTGGTCTTAGCGATTTTAATGCCAGCAGAGGCTGGTTCGAAACATTCAAGAGGCACACTGGCATACACATTCTAGGCATGGTGAAGGTGCAACTTCAGACAAGTCTGGAGCCAAAACATTTGCATCAGAATTCAAAGATTACGTAGAGGCTGAAGGATTCATCCCCCCAACAAGTCTTCAACTGTGGTGAAACTGGCCTCTTTAGGAAGGAAATGCCAAAGAGAATGTTCACACAGGAGGAAAAGGCATTGCCAAGACAAAAGCCTGTGAAAGATAGGCTAACTCTTTTGTTGTGTGGTAATGCTAGTGGTGATTGTAAAGTGAAGCTCTTACTGGTGTAGATTCAGAAACTACTAGTGTTTAGCAGAAAAAATGTGATTAAAAGTACATTGTCTGTGATATAGAGGGCAAACAAGAAAGCATAGGTCATGAGGCCAATTTTCATTGAGTGGATGAATGTGTTTGGCCAGAGTGTGAAAAAATACCAGCAGGATAATCAGTTGCCCCTCAAGTGCTTCCTGGTAATGGACAATGCTCCAGCACATCCTCCAGGTCTGGAAGACACATCGTTGGAGTTCAGTATTATGACAGTGAAGTTCTTGCCCCCTAATACCATACCACTTAGGCAGTCCATGGACCAGAATTTCATTTCAAATTTCAAGAACCTGTTTACAAAATCAATGTTTCAAAAATGCTTTGAGGTGATGTCAAATACAGAACTGCCCCCCCCCCCCCCAGAGAGTTCTGAGGAAAACATTTCAACATTCTCAACTGCATTAACCTCATAGATAAGGCTTGGCAGGGAGTGACATCCAAGAAAATGAACTCTGCCTGGAAGAAATTATGGTCAGGCTGTGTGCATGAGAGATTTTGAAGGGTTTGAGACTATAATTATGTGTAATTCTTGTAAGTTAATAAAAAGAATATTATAATCAGTGATCATCCACATTTTTTCAGCTCCAATAATCTATATATAAGAAATGAAGCGTAAATCAAATGAAGATATTACAAATTACTTTTTTTAGCTGGACGTTTCCTTGTACTTTTGGTTTGCTTTGTTTTAGTATTTACATTCGATACATCTGCAGACTCAGAAATATTTCTCCCTCCTTTGTTCAATGGTGATGGATCTTGGAAATCATCTTGACTCGAGTCCTTGTTAGCAATGGCATCCAGCTTGAATAATGTGATGTTTCCAAATGAAATCGCACCATCTTTCTGAGTGGACGTTTTAATGTCGAGTGCATCTGAAGAGGCTTGTGATAACAAGGTTTGAGTGCCCAAAGTTCTGCCATCAATATGAGCACCAGAATTACTGATTGCAGATTTAGGTGACGCTGAAGAATTTTCAGCATCAGCCATTTCTCCAGAAGGAGTGGAAATAAAACTTGAATTTTTGGTTGATGTTGTAGTAGAGCTAGAACTGATAGGTGAGTATTGGTGCAGCAGATGAGCTGTAAATCCTTTATCTTCTTCATTCTGTAAAGGAAAATAATTTATATGTGTAAGTACATACGTCAGTCAAAAAATATTGAGAATGAATTTCAGAGAAAATGTGGAGAGAGAACTATTAGGGAGTTTTGATTATAGCTAAAAAATGTCAGGGAAAAACCACACACATTCATTATAAAGCTAAAAAATTTGAGATTTTACCTGGTAAATTATCAGAAAATTATTACAATGTAAGCTTCTGTAAAATTTTAAATAGCAATGATAGATAGCAATGATTAAATAGCAATGCAATGATGACATTGGTATTGTTGATAGAGTTTGCATTAAAAGCCAGATTCAAAACAGAAATAAAATTATTTGGTTGAATGTAAAAAGTTTTTGTTAACATGCTTGATGAATCTAGTCAGACTTGTTGGGTGATTTTCCTCTTTTGTATTTTCATTTCCTACTTGCAGTGTTGAAGGAAGATTTGTTTTCTTTAGCCGGCACAACAGAAATCACTAAACCTCCTTTCAAAATGCCATATCTTTTTTAATGAAGTAGGCTTTATTCCGATTTTCAGCAGGTGCAAACTAAGGGGTACAGGGAAAGGTATCCCATTGGAAATCAACTTTACAAAATATCTGGGCTAGTCAATACTGAAATAAGGGCCATTCAGAGGTGGTAAATGGAAATATGTTTTTTGTAGCAAGAAAAATTGTTTTCATAGCAGGAAAAATTACTTTTGTAGCAGTAAAAATGTTATTTTTGTAGAAACATTTATCAATTTTATAGCACATTAAAATTTTAGCAGCAAATAGAATACACAGTTTATATATAGTATTTCATATGCAGTAGCGTACAAAAGATTACTTTTTACTTCAAAAAACAGTGTTATCTCAGCTCAGAAGAAAAGGTGTACCCCCTTCCCAAGGCATAGAAATTTCCCCTAGAAGAAATTACAATTTTTTTAGAGATTTTTAAATCAAAAAATCGTTGAGACACTTCTTGATATTTATATTTTTACATTCTTTACAATATCAACAAATTAAAGGCTAACATGCGATTTTGAATATCAAAAATAATTTTAAAAAAAATGAGTGTTTTTAAATTTCTGAAGAAGGGGACGATGGGACAAAAAAGGTTGGGAATCTGTGGTCTAGACCAGTGATTCTCAATGTGGGAGATGAAATGTTCTGGGGGGTGGTAAAAGCTATGGGTATAATATAGGATTCTGTGAGTTAGATTGCGTTCGGGGGGCGCTGGGAGGAAAAAAAATTCTGAAGAAGGGGTGATGGGACAAAAAAGGGTTGGGAAACTATGGTCTAGACCAGCGGTGCTCAACCGGTGCTCCTTGCGCACTCTCCAGGGGCTCCGCATCCGCTCAAAGAAAATTAAAAAAAAAACAGTAAAATTTAAAAAAATAATTATAAATATTTTTAAATAGTAAAAATAAATCAGTAACTTTGATGAATAATTAAAAAATTGGCCTACGGGGCTCCGCCATAGAATTTTTTTACTTAAAAGGGCTCCACGAGTCAAAACAGGTCGAGAACCGCTGGTCTAGACCATGGTTGTGGTTGGTTTGGAAGGGAGGAAGAGATAATGCATGCTTGTTATGTATTTAAGTGTTACAATCTATCTTTCAAATCCAAAATTAAAATGAATTTTTTTTTTTTTTGGTGAATTTCAAACTGACTGTATTGGATGGAACCATTTGCAGAAAACATTGTAATTTCTGATTCATTTCATCCAGCTGGAGCACACAACTAAGGTAGTAGGCTATACAATAAATATGTGTAAGTTTGTGAAGTTGAATATAAAGCCTACGGTAAGAGCTTTAACAACTAAATTGTCTATGCTATATCTCACTATATTACTCATGGCACACGCACACACATACAAATCTAAGTTTTCCGCAGATAATTTTACTCATGCGGCTTATATGCATAGGGACAACAAAATTATGTCTTGTACAGGTGAGAATTTCTTCTGATGGCAGGTGAGAAAATACACCTGCTATTAATACACATGATTGCACAGGGGCTATTAAATTTTTTTAATGAATGGACCTGTGAAAAATTGTGGCCAAGGTGTCGATAGAAAATAACGAACTAAGCAACCCTTATTCTCAGATGTGGGAGTTGCTATCTATCATATATATAGCTGCTCTATCTCAAAGCACTGTAGACTGTGTGGGATGACAGTTCAAAAAAGGGCACAGGTCCAGGGTGATTTATTTAATAGGTTCATTAGATCATCTCATACTTTATGGTACAGACCAATGTTTCTCATAGTATTCAGATCTTGGAAGGAGCAATTGCCATCCTCTGGAACTGTCTGGCTTGGAATCAGTTATAAACAGTAGATCCCAATCCAATTAGCCCTGGTATGCAAGATATAACAATGATGTGACAAAAATGGTCACCGTAGCTGCGAGGGATGCTAGCTTGTTACCATAATATTTTCATTATCAGAGTGTGTACCACATAATTTAATAATAAAAATTTTGTGAATTTTTGTTTACGTCTGCTTGTCTGCCTGAATAAGCTTTGCTGGAATCTTACAGCAAATACCTGTTGGGTATCATTTCTACCAGTGATGCCCACTGCACCATTGTGTTCCGAAACAAAAAAAGAAGTCGCTATGTATCAATGGTAACAACTATATCACAGTTAATGAAGTAGAACTAGCAGATAAAATTTGGACATTTGTGGTCACCATCCTCATACAAAAATACACACACATTTCTAGGCACAATTATAGTGTTTGGACCACTGCTTTATAGAGTATGACAAAGTTTTTTCTTTTAAATTTATCCAGTACCATGGTCATTTTATTCCAATAACATCACTTAACCAAAATTTACTATTTATAGCTAATTCTGGGCTGATTTTCTTCCAAAATTGAGAGGTTTGTTCTCAAACAACTTAGTGCAAGGGCCCAGCTGAGGTAGCGATGTGTTTGTGAAATCACAGCACTACCTTTCTTTCTTTCATGTAGAAGTGTTAACTCCAGTCAAAAAGATTTTGACAAGACGTAAGCCTATTTTGAAAACTAAAAAATATGCTTTGGTACATCAGTCAATGCTCAGGAAGTGCTACTCATGATCCAGATCAGAAGTGAGAAAATTATGTTGAATGAGTATACAAATATACAAATACAAATACAACGCCACAACAGGCAAAATGCCCAACGAGGTGGCTGATAAAAAGATGCCCATAAAAATATGGATGTCATATATTTGAAAAATATAGCAACCCAATTAAAAATGAAATTAGCACAAATTATAAACAATATATACACATGATAAAATATTATACAATGCCCATAAAGAATACCTATGGTTGTCTTATTCTAAGAATGGATAGCTTCTCGATTTACCCCAACATGTTTATCGTATTTCTTTTTAAACGTGTCAATTGTGTTACAATTTACTACCTCAGGGGTGAGCTATTCCATTTATTAACAACCCTATTAGAGAAAAATTCCCTGCGACACCATAACATTGCATTGTCCCTCACCAATCGATACTGGTGTCCCCTTGTAAAAGCAGTCGATTGGCGGCGTACTAAAAGTTCATGGTCCATCCTATCCATCCCATTGAAAATTTTGAACACTTCGATCATATCTCCTCGACACCTGCGTTCATCCAATGTAAACATATTCAAAAAATGAAGTCTCTCTTCATAACTCAAGCCCCGTGTGCCAATAAGGACACACGTAGCTCTTCTCTGCACCCCTTCAACCAAGTCTATGTCCCTCTGTAGGTATGGTCTCCAAAACCTTACAGCATACTCCAGTCCAGGACGAACTAAGTCTCGAAAAAGCGGAAGAATGACTTTAAGAGAACACCAAGAAACCTTTTTGAAAATGAGACCAAGCATTCTATTTGCTTTTTTGACAACCACTGAACAATGTTCAGAAAACCTAAGCCGCTCGTCTATGAGAATTCCCAAATCTGTGACCCTAGTTGCATCTGGGATAGTCTCACCATTCAACTCGTAAGAGAACCGTGGGTTGTTCGAACCAGAATGAGCGACCATGCACTTATCAACGCTAAACGTCATGCTCCATTCAATTGCCCATGCTGCAATCCTGTTTAAGTTGGTCTGGAGCAACTCCTATCGTTTTCATTCCCGATTACCCCCATTAGCTTCACATCATCTGCGAATTTGCTAGTAAACCCATCGATACCCTGATCGAGTTTATCGATAAAGAGTGAAAAAAGTATGGGGCCAAGGACACTTCCCTGAGGAACTCCACTTGTGACGTCTGTCCAGTCAGAGAATTCCCCGTTCACCATAACTTGTTGCGACCTATCTCTTAACCATGATTCTATCCAATTCAGCAAGTTGCCCCCAATTCCAATCCCGTGTAAACGCTTCAAGTGTTGTATCGAAAAAATGTTTTTGGGTCAGAGCCAATGTTATCTGCCGACCTAGATTCAACTTCCTTTTTACTATCCCTTATCGCTTTCTTCAACAGTCTTCTTTTATCAGTAAACAATGATAGGTCACCTCGTCCACTTTTATACTCTCTGAATGCTCTTTTCTTTTCAAGATAAAGGTTCCGCACACTATCCGTGAACCATAGAGGATGCAATGTACAAACACGTTTTTTTCGAACAAAGGGTATGACGTCATGCAAAACAGAGGACAGCTTCGTACTAAATTCTTCCCATTGACTTACCACTATATGACTTACCACTGATTCCAACCGGTCTTTGAAAACTTCCGCTAACATTCTTTTCAAAACATCAAAGTTAGTTCTCCGAAAACAAGGAACCAGTCTTTTGTTATCAACCTTACCCAAGGAAAAGTTAGTGAAATCTGACGATACGATGATCACTGGAAGAAAACTCTTCCCCCACCAAAACATGTTCAACTAGATCCTCAGAACTAGTAAGAACTAAATCCAAAATAGCAGTACCCCTAGTGGCTTCTGATACACGCTGATACAAAAAATTTCTGAGCACCAACTTAAGTAAGTCTTTCATACTGATTTCCAGATGAAAGGTTCTCCCAATCAATACCTGGGTAATTGAAATCCCCTAGTATGAGAACCCTCTTTCACTTACACATGTAGGAAATTTCATCATGCAATTTGGCGATGTAGTTTTGATCCCTATTCGGTGGATTGTAACAAACCCCAGCAATGAGTTTATGACATCTTTTGTTCTCAAGTTCAACCCATATGGTTTCAATATCACTTCTCTGCACGTTACACTCTCTAGCCTTCAAACAGGATTTCACGTATATGAACACTCCACCCACTTTCCCATCAGATCTATTTCTCAAAAAAGTATCGTATCCTGAGATGTGTAAGAAAGATTCATCCCCATCGTTTACCCAAGATTCTGTAATGGCTATAAGATCCAAGCCCTCCACAACTATCATAGTTTCCAAAAAATATTTCTTATTACCCAAGCTCCTGGCATTTATTATCACACATTTTAATTTGCCTGGTGATTTTAGTGTCACTCGAGAAGCCATCCAAGTCAGAGGTGGGTAATTCCCGTCAGTACTGTTGTGATTATCATTAACTAACCCGCATTCCAGACTAAGTGGTCTGGGAGTAAAAAACCTGACCTAAGTCTATCGTAAACCTCCCAGACCCCCCTCTTATTTAGATGGATCCAATCCGAGTATTTAAGATTAACATTTTTTTTTCTCAATTTTGTAGACATGATTCTTGCTGGAACCTTGTTAGTTCTTGCAATTTGGCTATTCAAATTTTTCATTCAGAGAGAAAAATTTGAGAAATAGCTGCAATGTTTGGTGGGATTGGCAATTTAACACTTGTTATTTGACGGAATTGGAGATTTAACACTCGACTATTAGACAGCATTGGAAAAATTGTTATTTTGTGGAATAGTTTTTACTCAAAAAATATAAATTCAGGTTTTTAACAAAATTTCAACTACACCATAACGGCGTGATTTTCATAATCAAAAACCGTTCATAAAGAATGTTTGTTCCTAAAGTTAGAACACTCATTTTCAACCCACCACCAATGTACTATTGTTAGTATCAAGAAAAAAAACCACATAAGAGGACATTAGCCATCCATTCTAGGATAAAATTGAGCATGGGAATTAGCCCGGAAAATACAAAAATTGATTTTAAAAAATATGTGACCTATATTTTTTGACTTTTCTGTCATCTTGTTCTTGTTTCACTACTTTTCCGACCCTTCGTCACTTTTCCATGACACCCTGAATTTACCGACCGGTTTTTTTGTCGCAACTCCTAATGGCAAAAAATACAATGGATTCATCATTGCTGGTTTTCCAGTGCGGTAATATGTTCTTTCGCAAACTTTTCTATTCTGTTAAAGGATACACAAATTTTTCATTAAGTAAGTGAAAATTGACGCAATTTCAAAAATAATTAATGTAAAGATGCATAAATCAAAGGCGTCAACTTTTTTTTCAGGTAAAATAGCTGGAAAGAGATCGAAGGATATTTTTATTTGTTCCATGGATGAGCGGCAATTCGTGTAGTTTTACCCCATTTTATACATTGTCAGAACCCTAGGTGCTGAATCTTGGGTGGGACTCAAGCTAATTCACATTTGTGGCTTCAAGAAATCAAATAATGACATCATCTGTAACATTACCATTAGGCCTTATTTTAGTCATTTTTATAGATTTTATTTTGTCTCAGAGGTAGAACCGCGAAATCGTATGCTGACGATCGGCCATCTTGTTTACATTTTGATTGTTGCCAAAAATCGTGTTCTAGTGTACGATAGTAATTTTTTGTATGCAAATTAGTTTTATTTCAGTTTGTCCTTCCGATTGGTTCCTATTATAGTGCATGATGGGAACGTATTTTCTTCAAATACCAGCAGTGTGCTAGGTACTGCCTGGTTTATTTCTTCGAAGCACTCAATCTTACTAAGGGCATTGAATGGTGTATGCTGGGTACCCTCACTAACATAGTCATGTACTGAATGTCTCACTGCGTGCCTCAGCACTGTTTGAGTCACCTTGTCTTTCTGCTTGCTCATCGCCTTATGGGTTGACCGGTAGCTTGACCAGATGCCTCTCGCCGTGTTTCCACATCGTCCTGATCACTCTGCCTGTTCTCCAACTCATTGTCTTGTGGTCTGTCCAGTAGCTTGACCGGAATTACCTCGTACAGCCACATCTGGAATGTGGACTAATTGGACTTTACCATAGTGGATAGATGCCTGTTGATGTCCTCTTCATCTCTGTTCTTTTGCCATACCTACATCGGTGTTTGGATTAGACTCTTAAGTAACGAAGCCTCAATATCCGGAAATGGTGAGAGTGAACCATTTTTTTTAACTTTGTTGTTAGAAATAGAACTCTAACAAAGACTTAATACTGATAAGCAAGTTAAAGAGAAATGTTATTTATGTGTATGGTCTGGTCTCAAAATAATAGAATGCGATAAATGGTGAAAACTGTTTTGTCTTTTTATTGTTGTCATCTGTTTGACAAATAAATCTTGAGATAATTAATAAATAAAAATGAATCCGGGAATGCAATAAATAACTCCTAAATTAATGAATTCATTTCAGTCAAAAAACCAACTACTAATAATACTAACCACAAATATGAAATTTATAAATATGCAAAAATCTTTCAGAATTATGATGACATGTTCAGAAACTGTTCATCAAAAAGCTAGATAAATATAAAAATAATGATTTTTTTTTTTTAAATATTACTGCATACAATTATATCAAAATTATATATTTTTTATGTGTATTAATGTTGTAAGCATTCCCAGAATATACTCACATCATATTGTTTAAATTTCACTAAATCTGATGTCATTTTATATTGAACTGTTATACATGTCTTGAATTTTTTATGTTCTTTTTCTGTAATTATATTGCATACCTGGAGGCTCAGTATGTAACACAAATTCGTTTTGGTTTCCTGGAAGGACTACGTTTTGGTTTCCTGGGCCCACATAGTGTATATTTGTAATATGTATATACGTCTTTTTCTCTTGTATTCTTTTTTGTTTGTTACTGTTCAGTATTTGTTTACAATTTTAAAAAAATTGATCGTTGCACATTGAAAAGTCTGCTTCTGTTGAGACCAGGGGTGGATTTAGAGGTCGATGTTGAGAGGGACGATTTTACAAATTGTTGTGAATTGGGTGACCGTATGTCCCACATTTTTCGGGACAGTCCCGTTTTTTTTGTTTTTTCTCTGTCTCGACTTTTTTGAGAAAAATGCCAAATTTCCCCCCATTTTTAGTTGAGGTTTTCTTGAATTTATTTAACCAAAAACATTGATACAGGTAATTCTCAATGGATTCATTGAATGCAATATTAAAAAATCCAAAAATTTCACGAATTATCTCATTTCACTTGGGGGGGGGGGGGGTGCAATCACCCCGATCCCTCCCCATAGATCTGCACCTGATTGTGACACAACTTCAAAGTTTCTTGCGGGAAAATTTTGTTTTGGTGCAAGATAGTGCAGAATTGAAGAATTTCAGAGTTTTTGTACCAGAATGTAGCAGACGTCAGAAATTGTAGCAGTTTAATGCAGATTTTCCACTCATGGACATTTAAGGATGTTAGATACCTTGTCAATACAGCTTAAAGGGTTAACACAGTTGCGAGTACATACGGACTATATTTCCAAAGCCGTAAATTTTATTAAAGTCAAAAACATCAATAAGTTTTATAAGACGTTAGATTAATTAAGAGTCAAAAGCTGAGAAGAAGACCAAGTTGTCAAACCGAAATTCATGTTACATAAAATTACTTCTCCCCGTGTGAAATTCCAAGAGTTTCAAAGCCTATTTTTATGAAAAAACTTAATGTAACTAATTAATTTTTTTTGGCTGCATTCAAATAATACATCTTATAACATGGTAGCAAGTGGAAGTAAAACAATAGTTCTTACTGGCACAATAAGTTCCTCACTCAATACATTGTTTCTTTCCACAATCTGATGCGTTATTGTAACATTTCTTACAAAAATCACTTTTTCAGAACTTTTTGGAGTACTCATCACAGATTTCAGTCTCTAAAAATAAAAATAAAAGAAATTAAATTTTAACGTAATCATTTTATCAAACTGAAAAATAGGCACTATGGGGAAGAACAGGCAAATTTATATGATCTTTTATTCATCAATACTTTTAGAATAAATTATTGATTGAAATCACTTATTTAAAATGAATTTAAATGAAAGTTTTGTGTCAGAACAAACGTGCAATAAATAAGCAACAAAAAGTAAAAAAATTATATTCCGAGATGTGTAAAAAGGATTCATCTCATTATTTGTCCAAAAACTCTGTAGTGGCTACGAAGTATAGGCCCTCCAAAGCTATTATAATTTTTTATTTCCCAATGTAGGCTTGTCCTAATTACTCAGGTCAATCAAAGTTCTACTGTATATGTGGAACCTCAAAAATCTGAACCCTGAAAGTTTTCGGATAATCAGAGGCACGGAAAATTTTTGAATTTCTTTCTTGAAACCATCTTTTCTGTTTTTTTATCTCCAAGAACCCAACTTCATTTTTTTCCCAGGAGTACTACATAGTATGTACATATTGTACAGTAATTACAGATTCCGCAGAGAGCAACAGGTCTACAACGGAATACTATTAAATCACTACACTTCATCATAGTTCTCCACTTTACACTTCATTCATGCATAGTTGGAAAAATTGATGACAGATGGCAGCACTGCACATAACAAACATTACACAGAAACAAATTTCATTACCTGCGCGCGCGCACACACACACACACACACACACACACTCTCTCTCTCTCTCCAACATGTACCAATTCGTTAAAAGTTCTGCAGAGGAATATGCAGGGCTCGCACTCAAAAATGAGAAAAAGTAGGAAAACGCAGGACTAAAAAATAGGACAGGGGAGGGTAACCTCCTTAGACAACATAATCATAGCAAAATGAAAAAAAAATCCTAAAAAAAATGTTTTTTATTAAAAAAAAATTTAATTAAAATTTTTGTTTTTAATTTTGAACTTTTTTTTTAACAGCATTTTCAGTATCCTATATAGATTGACTCAAGCCAAAGCAAAATGACAAATGACTTGGTTACAAAACCAATTTTTGGCCAAAACAGTGACCACAGATAATTCTTTTCTGTCTCTCCTCATATATATATATTACATTCTTTTTTGGAGTCGTCCAAAGTGCAGAGTCTGTCAACTCTCTTCGACAATGAACAGCAAATTTTGAAGACGTACGTTTTTAAAGAATGATGCTCTTTCGAGACCACTTTCAAAAGCACATTATTTTCACAGTGCAAAATGTGTAAATTACAAGATCCGATGTAAATAAGGCAAGATGAACCAGATAGTTTTACTGCGTTCTCCATCCTTTTTTAAAGGAATTGGTTCACATTTTACTATTCAATGTCAGTGTAATGTCAAGAGCCCAGATTATATGCACTAAAAAAGTGGCAAAATATGCTCTAAAAATATACAAATATGCACTTACAAATTAAAAAATATGCACTTGAAAATGCAAAAATATGCACTTGAAAATGCAAAATGTGCATTAAACACCCCAGAATATGCATTAGAAATCTTGAAAAAGTCAAAAATTTCGAAATATGTATAAAAAAATTAAAAAATATGCATTGAAAAAAATCATGCAAAAAAAGCAGATGTGTTTGTAAAATGCATGTTTTATGTTTCTTAATGCATATGTATTCATTTACAAAAAAATATTCCTTCATATACATATATCGCATATGCAAATATCTTCTACATATTTTTATTCAACCATTTTTTAATTTTCAATTTGTCGTAGCTGCTCAATAACGAAAATAGCATTAACAAAAGAATTTCAACACTATTTCTAAAAAAATTTAACACTTTGACAAATCTCTAAAAATAGCCTTACAATAAAACGGTTAATATTCGTAAAATATTTTATAAATATCTATTAATTCACTACATTTCACCTGCGGGGAAAAAACCAATGTTATGAAAATATTATAAACAATATTTATTTCAAAAATGATAAAAAAAATTGAGTGAGAAAAATACGCACTTATACTAAAAATTCTTTGATTTTATGCATTTATATGCATTAATGCTAAAAGAAGCCGAAATATGCATCTGCATATAATCCGGGCTATAGTAATCCCTTTTGACAAATGAAGCACTTCCATTTCTAGCTCTTTGCTGAGCATTGTAAATGTTGCTTATGCCTCTTTATGCCTTAAAAATACAGAAGACAACTGAATGCTATTGGGCAGCATCAGAATCACCAAACCTAGAATAGGCCTATGTACCCAACTGCTTTGTAATGCAAACTGTTGTTTAACCTGTTTGCGCCATAATTTTGAATGATGAATGTTAGTTACTGTCCAAGACCATGAAATAATAAATGCAAAATTATTTTTCTCATCCAGACAGAAGTTTTTAATGACTACTATACTTGTGGAACCCTCAAACTAAGCAAATGAAAAATTAATCAACTAAATGGTCCACGTACACTCACCCCAAATAACCTTAAAAACGATACAATTTCTGCTTCGGCAGAATCATTAATTGCATTCTCCAACATTTGCAATATTTAGCAATATATCAATGATTCTCTGCTGAATTAAAATAAATTGCAAAAATGTTGTCGATAGGATTTGGTGGAAAAGTAGGACAAAAACTAGAAAGTACAACATTTTACCACGAAGTAGGAAAAGTAGGAAGAGTGGGAGCCCTGAATATGGATAAGGTGCATTTCTGGGTTAGTAGTAGCAATTACAGTTTGAAAAGGAATAGGCAGCCCTCAGCGATATAATTTGTGTAATAAAATATTAGACTCCCTTGAATGGACATAGATCATTCTAACTTTCGATGGGGGGGGGGGGGGGGTGGTGTCACAGAGAAAGAAGGACAAGCTTGGCCTTTTCTTTGTAATGGTAGACAATGTCATTGTCCTCTAATTGCTCAGATAAAATCATTGGAAAGGTAGTTTAAAGCTGTCAGTGTCTCAGCGGCGTTCACCATCAAGCAAGCCCATCCCCAACTCTCTTATCTTTGCACCCTTTTCACATACTTCATTTTTTGAAGCAAATCATATGGCATCTATATTTCATTCACGAATAAAAATACAGTAAGTATGATAATATTGCTTTTGCATGTCTTTTTTTTAAAGTAAAACCAACATTTAAAGTTTATTGTTTTTTAGATAATTCAAGTTTTCAATAATCCGGGGTAGCCTCTGTACTGCCAATAATGTGTCCGTACTCGATAATGCGCTACACATTATCGAGGCCCTACTGTAATATTTCTTTCTTGCCTGGAATTTACACCGGGAGAGGGAAATAACTGCAGAAAAATGGGCAATAGAAGAAAAATGGGATTGTATAGGACCAGTCACACACAACACGTGTTTCCCTGCACAAAAGGTGCTTTTTCAAGGTCACGCAAAAAAATACACACAGTTCCATTTTTTTTCCCGTGTTTTTCATCAGTCAGAGTGGCCACACAAGGAAGTTTAACACGCTGCAATTCTATTTTTTATCCCCTCCATTTTTTCTTCTTTTTGCTAGAAATGGAGCATTTTGATAGTAATGAGTTGATTATTATAACAATACACAATCCACCCTAGTGTAGCATCATTAGAGCCTAGATTGTACGCGTAGTGTTCTGTAGCACGTCTCTCAGTTGAAAACCTTGACATAGCAATATGGTATAAGGATCCAGAGCACAAGAAGAAGAAAAGCCTCAGGAGAAGGAAGATTGCAAAAACAAAATTGGACATTCGAAAATAAACAGAGGAGGAAAAGTGTGTGTGAAAGCGATCGAGTAGGATCGTCGTCTCATGTTTACGTTCTTATTTTAATTTTTTTATTAATAAATTTCTGTTTATGTTTGTCATGATGAGTGCTCACTATTCAAAGAGCATAAGGTCACTACAGTACGTAGTAAAAAAAGGCAAAATATGCACAAAGTATCCCAAAAAAATTTGTCAAAAATAAAAAAATATGCATTAAAAAATAATAACCATGTACAAAAAAATAATCATTGAGTCAACTGAGAATTAGCGAAGTGCATATTCTAGTAAACTGGGTAAATAACTTTTATACATGAAAATTTGTGAGAACAGGTCATGACAAATTTTTGAAAATATTTAGCAAGTTTACTACATTTATCTATGGTATTAGCACTTTACACAACAGCGTATTCTTAAAATTAGTGCATTTATACGCACTAAAGCTGAAAAAAGCTAAAATATGCACAACATTTGGATATAATCCAGGCTCTAAGCTAACCGGGCTAGTGGAAAAGCAATGCTCTAGTAGAAATATATCAATGAAAATACTATTTAGTTATCGATTTATTTAAAATTTGTTACCCATATTTTTTATGGTATAGATTATGGTATATCCCAAATGCCATGATGTAATCCTACACTAGGGTTGCCAACCATCCTCCTTTTTGATGTCATTTCAAGCGTCCTCCTACATTTTGGAAAATTCATGCTTTTGTCTTCCTTTCAGGAGTTTCTGGAGTTATTTTTCTTTTTCTCTGGGGAAATTCCCCCCCCCCCCTGCTTTGTAACATATTTCTTCATTGATATGAGTTTTTTTTTTCCTTACCACACACATTCACCAATAGCTTGGAATTCACAATTTTTTTTTTTTTTTTTGCTTTTTCTTAGCGGTTCTGTTTTATTAGAATTGGGAAAAATTATTGTTGTGGCTGGTTTTATTGGTTGGAATAGTGGCACCACCTATTGTGGAAAGTGATGTTTTTAAGAATGCAAGTGCAGGCGTCCTTCTTTCTCAGTTTTTGAATCTGGTATAATCCTATCCTATCTTATATATAAATGTGAAAGTATGTATGTTCTTTATACAAATCTACAGTTTTAGACCGATCATCGCCAGATTTTGCATATATACCAAACAGGACTGGGATTGAACCGAAGGCTACTTTAAAAATTCGTCAAAGCTGGGCAAATGCCAGAAATGGGCAAAAAACTGTCGGCAACAATGGTTTTGGGACCTCAACAATTACTTTCGGAACGTTTACTTTGGTTACAGTGGTTCCCAACAATGAATTTCATACATGTATATGCCTTTACAATAGTTTGTCACATCTTTAACGCTGCCATCATAACAGTTTATTCCTTTATAATGGTTTGTCACTTTTCCAATCCTCCCAGTAATTAAAAAAAAACCCGGGAAGCGCCAGATATTTTTGCTTGCATGTATACAGGGTGTTCTGTAAGTGCTAATGTGGCCTTTATCTCATCAACCACCCATCGTTGAGGTATAGTTTCAATTTAAAAAGTGCTTAAAAGGAGTTTGAATAATATTCACTGCAGAAGCTGGACATATGACGTCACTAACAACAGAGAACAACAACTACGACGATAAAACAGGGAATAAAAATGTTCAACGCCAGCAGATGAATTCAATGCTTGCCTCAAATCATCAGCACTCTACTTCACCAAACACCAACTCTGGCCATATCGCTACATTGCAATTTACTGCCATTAGTGAGATGGGTTGGAAGTGAAGGTGCTGTCTATTGGTGGTCGCCTCGAGTTTGTTAGGACATCAAGACTCTGGCACGAAGCTAAAAAATTATCATTATCCACCAACATGCGAGTTCAACTGCAAAATGGCTTAGCACTGCTATCATTGCAATGGAAGAATTCCCGTAGACCCAAGCACTGGACTGATAACGTTCCCAAATGGATTTTGCCAGTTATTATATATATATAAACTCATTTCAAGAACTTGCAGACAAAGTCTTCCCAAACATTCAACAAAATCACCGAAACCATGAGTGGCTTTGTGAGAGTGCGATTCTGGCACCGAAAAATGACAGTGTGAACAAGATCAACGGAAAAATCCTAAAAATTATTCCGGGAGACTCCACATCTTACAAATCGGTTGACACTGTCACAGACACAGCGCAGTCCGTTCTGTATCCTGCAGAATTTCTGAATTCTTTGGATATTCCGGGTGTGCCACCACACAACCCTCAAAGTCGGAGCACCTATAATGATTTTAAGAAATTTGGAGATACCGATACTCTGCAATGGCAACAGACTTTGCGTGAAGAAATTGCACACTTACATCATTGAAGCAACGATTCTAACTGGATGTGCTGGAGGAGAAGACGTCTTCATTCCACGTACCCCAATTATCACTGAAGAAATGCCATTCACTTTAAAGCGATTACAGTTCCCGATTCGTTTAGCTTTTGCCATGACAATCAACAAAGCGCAAGGCCAGTTGTTAGTAGTGGCAGGTATCAACCTACATGAGCCCTGTTTTTCACACGGACAGCTTTACGTCGCCTGTTCGCGTGTTGGTAATCACAAAAATTTGTACATCTACACACCAGATGGAAAAACAAAAAATATTGTGTATCCACAAGCGATTGCCTCAAGTTTTTAATTAAAATATTTAAAAATGAAAGTAATTTTTTTTACTTAATGCAGAAATATTTTGATTAAGAAATAATTAATAAGCTATATATATGTAATTTTTTTACAGGGCGGGCAACGTCGCCGGGTATCAGCTAGTGCCAAATAAAGTTTAAAAATGCATTAAAAACAGCTTGCACACATGATAAAATAGCCAGACATCAATGTAATTGAATAAAATTTTATTCAAAATAAATGAAATTGCTCAATTCATAAAATGAAGAAAAAGATTAAGATTTTATTGACTAAATCTTATTTGAAATTGAATTTAGAAATTTTAAATAGAATTAACTGCCAAGGCACAGATCCATGAAGGAAGCAAAAATAATCGTTAAAGGGATCTCTCACGGCCTTTTCTATGAATACTACAACCCAAGATTTCTTCACATGCTGCAACTGCTTTTCTATCAACTGAAATGGTATTCATTATTGTATGTGGTTTCTTAAAAATAGTCAATTACACAGTGGTGCAACTCTAGCATAGGCGTGAAGAGAAAGAAAAAGGTGAAGTGCTGTGGATTTATTTAGAATTATCATAATGCTAAATAAATCCAGAGCACTTCACCTTTTTCTTTCTTTTCATAGGTTATGACAGGGCAGCCAATTAGGAGCTGGCACTGTGACGTTACAAACCTTGCATTTGCGTGCAAAATAAGCTCTTCGTATGACCAGAGAGGTGGAAGCTGCTTGAAAACAAGTTTGACATTCAGCTCTCGCAAACTCTCCTGTTCATTCATAGCCTAAAGCATTTTTTATTGTTTTCTGGATAATGCACGATTTTTAAATAACCGAGATGCCCTCAGTCCCATCCACCTCGGATTATCGAGGCTTTATTGTAAATGAGATAGATTTCCTTGGATTACTGAAAAACAATCGAAAAAATGCAAAAGAAAAATTGCAATGTAAAAGATATGTTGTTTTAACTTAATAATTTTTCAAACTCAAATGATTAGTATTTGAAAGGAAAAATGAAACAGCCTTCTTCAGGATAAAAAAGTAGAAAAATAGGGAAGAAAAAAAGAAAAAAAATCTAATTCTTTGAAAAATCTGGAAATTCACACTTTTAAGATTTGGATTATCACTACTCTACAGTACATCTTTGTTCTCCTCTAAGAATTCAACTTACTACAGGAAAAAATGGTTTTGTTCATCCTTTCTCTCCTCATAACTTATGTCAATGAGCTTCTTGAAGTATTCAAAATTTCTAGAATGTAATAATGAAATAAGATTGAAATATTTTTTTAGATTTAAAATCTGGCACTAACCTCACTGTTTATGGTGATACCAGCAGATTTCAATAAACCAATCAGATGTTCCTCATCACTGTAAGAACCAAGAGAACGTTTCAAATTTGGGAAAACTCCAGTCCATGATTCAACTTTAGTTTTTACTTCCTTATCATCATCAGATTTGTATTCCAGCTTTGCTGGAGTCACATTCATGGATTTTTCAGTCTGCATCTGAAGAATAATAATATGTTTGATGAATCAATTAAATATCACACGTTTAGGGTTCAAAAAATAACTAACTGAAAATCAAAAAGGAAAAGTTTTGTATGCTCTACAGCAGTGTTCATAACTTTTAACAGGAAAATATAATGCAATTCTCTCTGAAATATTTACAATTGCACTTGAGTCAGAACGTGCATTTATTGTGCTAACTAAAGGCTATTTTATCTTCTTTTTTTTAATACAAAATTTAGGTTTTGTACGAAATCAAAATTTAAATCAACCGTGACCATTAATAACTATGGCTAGGAAAGTCTAAGGATTAGTATAATGTTTAAGAAGAGGTTAAGCTTCTCTCCTGCAACAAGCTACTTAATTTCCACTGTTTTTTTTTACTATTGACATGACTTTGCAGATTGTTCATACTTGGCAAAACCAGACCATTGGCTTGAGCTGATTATTCTGGTCTTGTAAACAATCACCATTAGCAGATTAGTCTGCTTGCAGGTGGGGGAAAAAATAAACTTCTCTAATTAAAAAAAACCTTTTTACTAATTTTTAAAAATATAAATTTAACAAATTTTTATATTAATAAACTTTTCTAATTACAGAATTTTTCGACTTAATATGTCATTGAGTTTAGTTAGCAGGATATATAAATATTATAAAATTCTACAGAAAATTTAAAATATTTTATTGAGATTACTTATGTCTCTTTTTGAAATAAAAAAGAAACAATCAAATTTTCCATAGCATAAGTTATGAGCTTTTGATTTCATCATTGTTCTATGTTAATAACTTTATAACTTGTTCAAGTTTCAGTACTTTTTGAGAAGAAAACAAAACAAAAATTACTGATTAGAAACAAACATTACAGTAGTTTTTCTTCTTGGTGTGTGACTCCATCTCAGAGACTTTGAATGCACTGAAGCAGCTGGTGGGGGTAGCATTTGAGCAATGGTAGATTCTACTTCTGATGATAAAGATTTGAGAACTTCTGACTCATTATCTGAAAAAATATTTTGCCACCATACATATTATATGAAGAATTAAAAAAGATATTTTAATTCACACATATGAAGGTAAACAGGGTTTAACATTTGCAGTACACTAAAAATTTTTATATAAATAAAAAAATTCAAAGTTTGAATTCAGTATATAGTTGTAATTCCAACATGAGGCTATCCGAAATGTTAGTTTTGAAAAAAAAAACCCGATATATATTTTTTTAGTACACAAGGTGTTTCAAAAGGAATCACCCGATTTGAAATGTTCATATTACGAAAAACATTGAATATAGACACTTAAGATTAATTTTATATTAGAAATGAATTACCTTTTGGGTGAGATAATACAATTGAAAGCCAACGTAGATGAACCCAAAATTGCAAAGAACCATGGCTATACGCGTTTCAGAACTATATGAAGTTCCTTCATCAGTAGCAGAAACAAAGAAAAAAACTCCTTATAGCGGGAGTTACTCGCTGTTGTAGATGAAAGAGTTGAATTCAAAATGAACCGGCAACTAAAGAGTAGAGGAGGAGAATGGAAGAAGAAAAATGGCAGAGCCAATCGCAAACAAGAACGTGATGCTGATGGAGAGGAATAATTATTGTAGAAACTGTTGCCAGATTTTTGAGAAGGGTAGTGTGCTAGTTACGTCGTCAACCAACTGGTTTGTGTTTTTGTTGATGTGGATTTTGTAATTTTATATTACATGGCTGATCATAAAGTTTTTTTACAAACCAAATTAAAGGTGCTCAATATGTCCACATTGGGATGCATGGCATATGTCTATACGGTAGTCAAATTCGTCCCATACTTTTGTGAGCATGTTTGCATCCACTGTGAGTGGATTTTGTTTGGACTACGTGTGAAATTCTGTCAGATGCGCTCCACATTTTCGTCTGAGATGCAGGGACAGCCAGGGGATTTCCCTTTACACAGATAAACCATGTTTTGGAATTGTTTATACCATCACCTAATGCTTTTGAGCAGTAGAAAGTTCAACACTAGGGTATTGTCGACAAAAAGCATGATGAACAGTTGTTATGAACTCACACTTCGTGAAGCTTAGAACACAAAACAATTTCTGTTGTGCCGTCGTCATCTTGACAAACATTGAAGTGGTGGCCGAAGGAAGAGCGTTAACGCTATCTGTCGGCTCTACTTATACATTATTCAATCAAAATGGATTAAAAGCTGAATAGTTGATTTTTTTAAATCGGATGATTCTTTTTGAAACACCCTGCATAATGTTCTCATGCCAGAAGCATGAATGTGCAAATTTACAGAACGTTGAAAATGACATTTGAATGTTTACTCTACCATGTTACTCTATGAGTGTTATTCTCTAATAAGAGTGAGCATTTCCCTAACATGCTTTGTAACATGCATTTCAATAGGGGTTAAACATTCACGTTTCTCGGAAAACTTTGATAGCAAAATAAAGGATTCAAACCAACTGATAAATCTGAAAAGTTGAAATCTCTACATTCATGCTTCAGGCATAAAGGGGACAATATGTAAAAAATATAACCTAGCTAAAATAATATCCTATTTAACTGAAAGAAACCTCTCTAAAATGGTAAAAAAAAAATAAGAAGAATGGTATTAGCACTCCTGCTTAACCTCTTCACACCTGACACCTGAGCCAAAACTGACTTGAAAAAAAAGAAAGATTGATTTGTGTTTATTGTCAAAATGCCCTTTAAAATGAAGTTTTTTTAATTAATCGATTAATTTTATAAATTAAAAGGGGAATTAAGAATAAAGGAGAGTTGCTAGCCTTACTATATATAGGACCCTATTTGAGTTAGGTCCACATTTGTATACGTCAAGTCTTAACTTGAAAAAAGAATCATTGACCCTTCAAGCTGGTTCAGAAATTTAAATGCCAAGGCCTATATATATTCGCAGTATTTAAATTAAAAAAAAATTAAACTTGTGTAGCTCTGCTGAAAAAAAAAGTAATTTATATATTTTTTTCAATTTTAATTCTAAAATTGTAAAAAAAAATTGTTTTAGTAAAATGTCTACTCCATGCAATAAAAATTCCACTGTCAGTGACGTACCACGTACTGAGATTAGAGCAGAGGAGTTAAAAACCATTTAAAACTGTTAAAAATGAGGTACACATATGGGTAGGCTACCTCTGAAGCAAAGAGGATAAGTGTTATTTTAAAAAAATCTATAAAATTATATAATAAAAATATAACACTAAAGATATTTATAAAATTTGTGGTACTATAATACCATGATGCATATGAATGTTTGCTGAACACATACAAACACATCTAGACTAGTCATGTTTGTAAATGAAACTTTTTGTATGTTTTTCATACTTCACCTACTTTTTTCTAGAATAATTGGTGAAAATATCATGGTATAAAAAAATTACTTCACGATAAAAATGAACATAATATAAAGTTGTATATTCAACTTGAAATTCCGAAAGCATATCTTCACCAGTAAAAAAATTGTGTGGCTTACCTTTAGATGGTAAAACAGTAATATCTGGCAAAATTTGTGTTTCTGGATCCTTGTTTTCAACAAGCGGCTAAAAAATATACATAATTTTAATCTGGTATAAATAATTTATAAGCAAAATTAACGGCATTTAACAAAAGAAATATTTCAAGCAACAAATTGACATGATAGGAGTCAGCTACATGTTAAGTTGATTTAGACAATTCCTTCCAGACACTTGAACTGTAAACATACATATCTTTTACTCACATACCAAAAACTTCTAATTATTTTAGATGAGAAGATGCGTGTAGGGTACTTTTAGGTACCAGAGGACTGGGAATGAAAAAATATCATTCCCTAAAGATGGATTCACATCAACCATGACAATCAGCACCAAAGCAAACAAAGGAAAACAACTGTGGTGGTCTGGACATTCCTTTAATACTTTCGGGTATAAGCCCGCGCCTGACTCGGGATGTTGTTTTTGTTACAGGGAACTAAGCCCAAGTTTGACTCGGACATAACTTTTAACTCTCGTAGCTATAAAATGGCTGAATATATATGTTCCAAGTGTTTTTAAACATAATCTATAAATCTTCTAGTTCCAAAAAATATATATAGATGACAGAAGCCAATGAATGTAGCTTTATGAAATGATGTAGGAGTAAGTAAGACGTGGAGGTCCTAAATCTTCTAAGAAATGTATGTGCAAGCAAAGCACCAGGACCAGATGATATCTATCCCAGGGTCCTCAGGGAATGTGCTAATGAATTGTTGGGGCTAGTCGCACAGATATGCAGGAGTAGTGTTGCTGAGGGTATCGTCCCAAGGGATTGAAAACTGGCAAATATTGTTCCGATATTTAATAAGGGTAGTAAAGAAGCGGTGTCCAATTATCGTTCAGTGAGTTTGACGAGTTCCCTCTCGAAAATTTTGGAAATTATCATCAAAAGGCAGTTTGTGAAGTGGATAGACGAGAATAATGTATTGTCGGATAATCAACATGGGTTCAGAAAGGGGAAGTCATGTGTAACTAACCTCCTTTGCTTCTATGATCACGTGACGAAGGCTTTGGGTAAGGTCAAAACTGTAGATGTTGTTTACCTTGATTTCCAGAAGGCATTCGATCGTGTCCAACATGGTAAACTCTTGAAGCGTTTACACGAGATTGGAATTTGGGGCAACTTGCTGGATTGGATAGAATCGTGGTTAAGAGGTAGGTCGCAATGAGTTATGGTGAACGGGGAATTCTCTGGTTGGACAGGCGTCACAAGTGGAGTTCCACAAGGAAGTGTCCTTGGCCCCATACTTTTTTCACTTTTTATCGATAAACTCAATCAGGGTATCGATTGGATTACTAACAAATTTGCAGATGATGTGAAGCTAATGGGGGTAATCGGGAATGAAAGCAATAGGGAGTTGCTCCAGACCAACTTAAACAGGATTGCAGCATGGGCAAATGAATGGAGCATGACATTTAGCGTTGATAAGTGCATGGTCGCTCATTCTGGTTCGAACAACCCCCGGTTCTCTTATGAGTTGAATGGTGTCACTGTCCCGGATGCAACTAGGGTCACACATTTGGGAATTCTCATTGACGAGCGGCTTAGGTTTTCTGAACATTGTTCAGCGGTTGTCAAAAAAGCAAATAGAATGCTTGGTCTCATTTTCAAAAAGGTTTGTTGGCGTTCTCCTAAAGTCATTCTTCCGCTTTTTCGAGGCTTAGTTCGTCCTGGACTAGAGTATGCTGTAAGGTTTTGGAGACCATACCTACAGAGGGACATAGACTTTGTTGAAGGGGTGCAGAGAAGGGCTACACGTGTCCTTATTTGCACATGGGGCTTGAGTTATGAAGAGAGACTTCATTTTTTGAATATGTTTACATTGGATGAACTCAGGTGTCGAGGAGATATGATCATCTAAGCCTCATCCTGGCCCATTGAGCTATATGACAAGATCTGTTAATTTGACGCTGAGTGAGCAATCCCGCTCAAGATGTTTTCTTTAAAAATTAAATGTCCCTATGTCAGTGCTGCGAAATGGTTGCATATAGAGCTGTGCCATACATCGTCATCATTGTGTCTCCTCTCCTGGGGGCCCTTGCTTATCCCCAAACTAAAACAAAAAAAAACACATACCAGGGGTTCCTACTGGGTGCCCATAAACCATATTATCTACTAATTCAATGGCATTAATTCGTCTAGTGTGAAAAAATATGCACTTGTAACGTGCCGATGGTCCCCCGGCGTAAAAGTCCGTAGTCGCCGGTACGTAAATCTGTTGTTTACATTAATATTGTTACTATTCATTGGCAGCGGTGATCGTATGGCGACGATCAAGGCCGATCGTGATGTCCGCCTGCGAACGCATGCAAATGAGGTGACCTTGAAGCCGATTGGCTTGATTAGACACGTGCGGTCAGAAGTTTTTTCCTTTAAATACCGGCCGTACGTTGTAACAGGTCTGATTCCGTGTTCATCCTTTGTTTGTTCTTTTCAATTGAAGCTCTCTAGTAGGACGGTTCACCGTCTTGCTACCGTATCCATTGGCCTTAGGCTGGGAAACTAAGCTGATAATTAGTTAAAATGCAATAGTTTACAGTGTCTGAATTTGTTTCCCGGCAGGTCCGGAATCAAAAACATTATTTAATCTTCACAGTCAAAGTTCTTCATTGCTGATCAAAGTGGTCCGGCCCTCAACCGAGAGGCCCCCCTGGAGCTGATCAAGGTGGTCCGGCTCTCAACCGAGAGGCCCCCTGGAGCTGATCAAGGTATTCCGGCCCTTAACCGAGAGGCCCCCTGGAGCTGATCAAGGTATTCTGGCTCTCAACCGAGAGACCTTCACTGATACTTGCGGGGAAAAGCTACGTCGAAGTGACTAACAACATCGGATGTCCGATCAGCACAAAAGTTTGACTGTTGATGATCATCAATTGGTGAGCCAGTATCTTTCTGTTAACGTCAAATAGAGGGTTCCACGTTATACTAATCTATTGTTAAAGTTGATTAACTTTATAATTGAATTTAATAAATAATATTTCATGCGAAAGTTTATTTTCAATCATTTTCCACTTGTCGTTTGCCACCTTATTACTGGATATTTCGAACCGGGCAAGCAACTCCCATAAGGGATGTTGCACACTCAATATGGTATGCAATATCTTACGCATGAAACATACATTGACTGAACACACTGAACATACATTGAAACACTTATAGCCATATTACCATGGCGCAATTATGCCAACTTTGACACACAATATACGCGATATACATTATCGTGTATTCAGCTCTATCACATAACCCAGTCAAACTTTATTTAGTGTATGAGATTTACAATCTCAATTAACTCTTATAGGTAAAATACCAGTCATAGATATATCCATCAGCAAAAGTCAGCAAAAATCAACAAATTCAGAAAAAAAAAAAAAATTAAAAAATAATATTCTCGCAGCCTGTCATAGACACAAGTTATATAAAATTTCAAGGTACCATTTGAAATCCTCCGCATACAAAAAAACCATACATACGTATGACATATGATCGAAGTGTTCAAAATTTTCAATGGGATGGATAGGATGGACCATGAACTTTTAGCATGCCGCCAATCGGCTGCTTCTACAAGGGGACACCAGTATCGATTGGTGAGGGACAATGCAAGGCTATGGTGTCGCAGGGAATTTTTCTCTAATAGGGTTGTTAATAAATGGAATAGCTTACCCCCGGAGGTAGTAAATTGTAACACAATTGACACGTTTAAAAAGAAATACGATAAACATGTTGGGGTAAATCGAGAAGCTATCCATACTTAGAATAAGACAACCATTAGTATTCTTTATGGGCATTGTATGATATTTTATCACGTGTATATATTGTTTATAATTTCTATTAATTACATTTTTAATTGGGTAGCTGTATTTTTGAAATATATGACATCCATATTTTTATAGCCATCTTTTTCTCAGCCACCTTGTTGGGCATTTTGCCTGTTGTGCCGTTGTATTTTTATTTGTATAAGTTTAGTTGTAAGTACATATAGTTGAAACACATGTGTTCCTAGGTAAGGTAGCCATGTTTGTTGTGTTTCGCAATGTCTCATAAACGATTTTTATCAGATGCCGATGATTTGGCTGAACTTAGAGATATATTAGAACACTATTCTTTGTCAGAATTATCAGATGATCCAGAACACCAGCCCGCTTGTTTAAGGGATTCAAAATCTCAGTTCTCAAATGACGACAATAGCACCGGTGAATATATTTGATTTTTTGCTTTTGAACAAAAAATTTTGTGTCTATTACTTATTTTTTTCAAAAGTTTTAGGATGTATATTTTACAAAATTATTCATTTTAGATGATGAAAAAGAGCAACGGAGCAAATCAAATTCAGAAACTGAAAAAAGATTGAAGAAAGAAACTCAAACTCATTGCGAACCTTGTGGTGTTACTCTGTGTGCAAATGTGTGTTTTGGAGCATCCCATACTAAAGCAAATTTTACAAGATATATATTTTTTTAATATAAACTATCTTTAGATATTTGTACAACATTTGAGTAAGTTTTATTCAGAATTGTTTGCAATTTTATGTTGAAAAATGATGTTTTCTTATGCTGAACTTTTTTAAAACTCTAAAACATACTTTTTTAATTATTTCTCATTAAATATTCCTTATTAGTACCTTTAAATAATTGCTATATTATGAAAGAAAAGAGTTTGAAATTTCTAACTAAAAAAAACCTGTTAAGATATATATATTAAAAGTATTTTTTAAAAAATCATGAAATGTGCCAAAACCCTCAGTCAACAGAGAGAAACATAGTCGAAATAGTTCAGACCGGAAAGTGTTAAAAATGTGATGGGTCAACACACAATGGACCTTGTTTATCCAAGTGCACACTTACACTATGCTACGAAGTTTAACATCAGAAGTTTCTGCTGTTGAAAAGTTTTGTAGAATAGCATCATACATTCTTGGGATACTACACTGCTCAAAACAATTAGGGGAGCACATGGTTTTAACAAAATTACGCAAAGATGTATACCGATAAGTAAGATAAAATGAATCATCCATAATTTAAAGTCTAGCAGGAAACGGAAGAAGAAAACTTCATATGCAAATCAAAGTTCATGACGTCAAAAACCAGAAAAAGGAGATAATGGCAGAAATCGGGATGTTACAGAAACGTCTGTTTTACTGTGAAATTCGATTGCGCAGTTTTTTTTTTTGAGACAAGGCTGTGGAATCGATTCCAAGAAACAGGAAATGTTAGACGTCGACCAGGGCAAGGTCGGCCACGCACCACTA